>NC_083097.1:129951657-130251657 GCF_949774975.1 Lagenorhynchus albirostris | reverse complement strand
CCTGGAGCCCGTGCTCCGCGAAGAAAGAAGCCACCGCAATGAAAGCCTGCGTGCAGCAACAAAGACCCAATGCAGCTGTAAATTAATTAATTAAAAATATTTTTTTAAAAAACCTCTAGTACCAAAGTATTGTATAATCTTTAGAATAAAGCTTTTTATGTTTTAAGTCAAAAAAGTTTATCTCTGTATGCATTGACTTGTGATGCATAAAAATAAAAGCAGGGAAAAGCACACTTAATATGTTGACATGGCTATAAAAAGAAACAAAATTCAGTTATTTGTAGTGAGGTGGATGGACCTAGAGTCTGTCATACAGAGTGAAGTAAGTCAGAAAGAGAAAAACAAATACCGTATGCTAACACATATATATGGAATCTAAAAAAAAATGGTTCTGATGAACCTAAGGGCAGGACAGGAATAAAGACACAGAAGTAGAGAATGGACTTGAGGACACGGGGAGGGGGAAGGGTAAGCTGGGATGAAGTGAGAGAGTGGCATGGACATATATACACTACCAAACGTAAAATAGATAGCTAGTGGGAAGCAGCTGCATAGCACAGGGAGATCAGCTTGGTGCTTTGTGACCACTTAGAGGGGTGGGATAGGGAGGGTGTGAGGGAGATGCAAGAGGGAGGCGATGTGGGGATATGTGTATACATATAGCTGATTCACTTTTTTATACAGCAGCAACTAACACGATAATCTAAAGCAATTATACTCCAATAAAGATGTTTAAAAAATATGTTTACGTGGCCAAAAATATCTCATTCAGCATATATTATGGACAATGCCATTTTTTATCCTTTTTGTTTCATTTTGCTAAGTAGAGATGCAATTGGTTTTTAATCTGTGTTCACCACCTTTTGACATCAGAGTTTTTATTCAGTTGTCTAATAACTACTATTTGGATTCCTTAAAATAACTTTTATTTTTCATTTGATCATTATCTTTATATAACCAGGAAAATTCTGCAACATCACATTAGAAAATAAAAATGATCAAGCCTTAATTTCTCTTATCTTATTAGATATTGGTTTTATTAAGACTTCCAAAAAGATTTACCCTGTCATACTGTCAAATGGAGATCTCAAACACGTTTCTAATTATTCTCCTTCTAACCAGTTCTTGTTTGACAGCATTTTAGGAGTTTCATGCACCGCATTCCTATCCATCTACTTGGCCATAGAATTGTTGACTGGTTTCAGAAAAACCTTGGTTGTTGTTTTTAAACTGACAAATAATAACAAAGAATACACAATTGAACCAACTCAAGTTAGAGCTACTCTTTAAGTCCTGGTTAAGAGTCCACTGATATTCTTTTATCTCACAGGAACAACTCTTTACTACCTTGAAGAAGTGAGAAGAGCATAATGAAGTCTTTTAAAAAGCCTTATAATGTGTTTTAAGACTTGCTAGACCTAGTATCCCTCGTGCCCGTCCCTCCTCTACTCTTCTGCTGTATTCCTGGCTATTCTTGCTTATTTGTTTCTCCATGTAAATTTTAGAATCAGTTTGTCCGCCAGGGGTTTTTTTTGGTGGTTTTTTTTTTTTTGTAACTCCCAGGTGATTTTAATGAGTTGCCAGCATTAAAAACCACTGCTGCCCATTCACCTTGACTCTCTCTATTCCTTACTTCCTTGGTTGCATGTGAAAATGACACCCAGGCTCACCTGTGCTTTTTCATTCCAGATGAAGGGAGAAGCTGGAAGTGTGCCACACAATGGGAAGCAAAAGCAGGTAAACGCGAGCACCTCACCCACCAAACTGGTGAGAACGCAGCCAGTGACCCTTTCCACATCTGCGCCTGCAGCATAACTGACAACACCCCCCCAAGGTTTCGGGATATAGCTGACACATCAGTGAAGTGCTCGCTTCAGTAGCTGAGCAGAATCACTTGACTCCAGCTGCCTGATTATAACTCAAGCCCCTTTGCCTGCATGAAGGTAGCTGAAGAGCCCCGTAGCTGTCCCACCAAGGTCTCTTGGCCCTTAGAATGCCCCAGGCTCAGGCCTTTGGAACCATCCCTTTCTACAGCTGCTCTGGGGACAAGAGAGGCCCACTGGGGGCTGGGAACTGGGGGGTGGGAACCAGCTGTTGAGCCCAGATAACTTCTGTGCTGCATGCTCCTGCCCTTCCCAGAGACCTTTGTCCTGTCACTTTACCTGGCCCTCACGCTGCTAGAGAGAGAAAACACCACGATCCCTGAAAACACATCTAATCTTACATGTGAAATCGAGGTTTTAAATTTGACTTGGCTTGATCTGATTAAACTCAAATGAAAAATTCCTAGTGAATCTGGAAAGCTCAGGAAAAGGGTCCTTTGAATCCTAAAAAAGGACTAATTGCAAAAGCCCAAGATGAACTGTCTGGCAAATTTGGGGGTGACCTTTGAACAGCCTGTATAAAAGAACAAGTTTCTGTGGTCTTGGAGATCCAGCCCTTAACGGGGGGAGACAGAGAGAGAGAGAGGGAAACAGAACGTCATTTTCAGAGCTCAGAGAGAGAGAAGGTCATTTTTCAAACCTCAGGACCCGAGTAGACCTTTAAAAACATTTCACTAGCCGTGGAAAACGACTTACTAACTTCTGATCAAAAGTGGGATAGGGTAATCAGAGAAGAAAAGAGTCAGTGCAGAGTCAGGTTGCTCTGAATGAGTCAGTCAAAACGGTCTGCTCCTTTAGATCTCCAAAGGCTGGATTAAAACCTGGCCCCCTATTAGATCAGCTTCCCCTACAACAGTGTATGTGACCTGGTTCACTAACTGCACACACGTATAGGGACCACCACCTCCAGTCCTCTCCCACGAAAGAATATTAGCAGACTGCATCTGGGCGTAGAAACATAGGCTGTGATGGACATTTGTCACTCCTGCCCAAGGTACTATAGAAATTGGTGACACACCTGGCAGCCAGGGTTTTCCTTCCGCAAGTCTGGGACCTGCTGGTTGACCATCGAGCTCGCAATGACCACTGTTTTAGGCTTTCGGAGGAGAACATGTAAGGACCGCCCAGTGATGGCCAGCGGTCTGTTCTTTGCCCCTAGAAGCCATCATTGTCCCGTTCAGCTGGCAGCCCAGCCTAATATCTCTGGAAGGCAGAGGACATATTACAAGTCAGAAAATATGTTTATTTACTCTTTTCTTCAAGGGCAAAAGGGTGATGGGCATGGGAAAATAGGCCTGGCTCAGGAACACAGTTGAAGTCCCTGTGGCCTCATCAAGGATTCTGCAGATCCTTCTGTGATGGCCATCCCAGCTCCGCCTGTCCATTGGAATTAGCTGGGGACCTTTAAAAGACAGGGAGGCCCAGCCCCACCTCCCCTGCCCCGGCAGAGACTCTTATGTAATCGGGCTGGGGAGTAACCCGGATACTGGGAGTTTTTGAAAGCTCCCAGGTGATTCCAATGTACAAATAATCTGCATCTCTGTTCAACAAGAAGACTGGTCATGAAATCCCATGGCTCTCGGAAGGCTCACCTGTCCTTCTCTGGGTGACGAAATTGCATGCTAGATTCTCTGGATCAGGTTTGCTCTCTTCCCTCCCCCAGCCTTAAGCTCTAACTTTCATACTCACCTCCGCACACAGCCTGAGAGCTCTTGATAAGGAAGAGCCTTCCCACGGAAGTTGGGAAAAGGTCAGCAGATGCGCCATGGTGGCACGATTGAGATCCTGATGCCACCTCACTCCTGCCGGGCTTCAGCAGTGAGCTGCGTGTGAAGGCAGGAGGCTTGCTGAGACCTGACGCTTTCTTGTCCTCCCCTAGGAGGGACACATCTGGGGCTCCATGAGGAGGACGGCTTTCATCCTGGGCTCTGGCCTTCTCTTGCTTGTGGCCCTCTGGAACTCAGTCACATGGTGAGTCTTCTCGGCCAGCTCTGATTCGGGAGCTGGGGGCCATGCGGTGGCGGTCTATGGGCAGAGCATGGATTTAGGAGCTGTCCACCCACCAGTCTTCACCCAGAAACATGAATGAGTTTTTTTTCAAGGCATCTTCAGAGATTTTGGGGTGCTTCTGGCTACTTCTGGCAAGCCCAGTGGGAGAGGCTGCTGTCTACATTCGAAGGGAAGGAGTGGCTCCTCTACATTCTAGGTGAGATTCCCAGACCACCAGCACTTAGGGTTTGGGTACATGGTTATAGCTTAATTCTTTTTCTTTTGTTCTCTACTTTGGGACTTCTCAGTTTATTACCCTAAGGAATGAGGACTTAAAGTTTAAGGCAGTGGTAACCCCAGAGTGCTAAATTTGGGGGTTAATATGGAATGGATGTTTAAGGATATCTAAGAAAAGAAGTTGAGACACCTCCTCCATCCCCCCAAATAGAAAAATAAAAAAAGAAATCGTGTGTGTGAAAACGAATGCTTGTGAGAGCAGTAATCCTGCTTCTAGATGTCAGGTCCACAAGTGCAAAGGGCTGTTCTGGCTCATGTGAGGCTGTGTCCTTGGACCCGGTGCAATCTAGCTAGCTCTTGGGCCTTGACAGCAAGTGTTCACTCAAAATGTATTTACTGACAGTGCCAAAGCCTGAAAGCAAGCTCAAAACATAGTAGAAGAAAAAACCTATTTTAACATAGGTATTTATGACAGCATTATCTACAATAGTGACTGTCCGCCGTCATACATTCATTCACTCACATAATATTTATTAAGTTATTCTGTGCCAAACTCATTTGTAGGATGTAGAGATATTTAAGATAAAGTATTAAGGTAAAATGTCTACCCTATTAAAAAACTATGTCACCGTTTGACTGGAAGAAAATTAATAACTACAAAACAAACAAACCTCAACCAAAAACACTTTGTCACAGTCTAGAATGGGAGATTAAAAAGTGTCAGTTGTCACAAAGCAAACATAGAAATAAAATGTTTCTGATGATTGCTTTCTTCTAGGAAGAGAACTCCGAAAATGGGCTGAATATTAAACATGACAGGTTAATGGAATCTTAAGCACTCATTGAAAAGAACAATGCAGATTGCAAATATACATGGGGAGAGTGGTGGGAAAACATTTTATGTTTCTGTTACGATGATGGGAAAACCACCTATCACCTCAGTGATAAGCAAATACCAGAGAGAAAAAGTATTTGCCATTTGAAATGTTAGAACTGGAAAACAGTTCAAGATCACCTCTTGTGATTTTCATTCGGTATATTCCTCCAGGAGCCCTTGGATTGACACGTAGGCAGGCACCTCGAAGGGTGGCCCGCTAGGCAACAACCAACCTAAGTTTTTTTTTTTTTTCAAAATAAAGTTTCTTATTTCTGAGGATAAAAGTAAATACATGCTCACTTAAATAAAATAAATAAAAATCACACAATTCAAATAAGCATAAAGAAGGTGAAAATCACCTACCTCTCATATCCACGAAATAAGCACTGTTAGTATACTGCATATTTGGTTAAATTTAAAAGACATCTACTATTTTTTTTAATTAATTTATTTTTGGCTGCTCTTTTTTGGATCTTCGTTGCTGCACACAGGTTTTCTCTAGTTGCAGAGAGAGGAGGCTAGTCTTCGTTGCGCTGTGCAGGCTTCTCATTGCGGTGGCTTCTCTTGTTGTGGAGCACAGGCTCTAGGTGCTCGAGCTTCAGGAGTTGTGGCTTGCGGGCTCTAGAGTGCAGGCTCAGTAGTTGTGGCTCACGGGCTTGGCTGCTCCTTGGCATGTGGGATCTTCCCAGACCAGGGCTCGAACCCGTGTCCCCTGCATTGACAGGTGTATTCTTAACCACTGGGCCACCAGAGAAGTCCCGACATCTACTATTTTTTTAACTTCTTTTCATTGAATTGATTATGGACATCTTTCCATATCAACTGATATAGATTTGCTCAGTATTGTAAGCTGTCCTGTCTATTCCATTGTGTGGAAATATTCTAATCAATTTAGTCCATTCTCTGGGAATTCGAGTGGTTAGGACTCCATGCTTTCACTGCCGTGGCTTGGATTCCATCCCTGGTCAGGGAACTAAGATCCGGGACATTTAGGTTACTTAAATGTTCTACTGTGCTTTTTTTTCAATTGCTGAGATGGGCATTTATGTGCACGAGTGTGTATGTCTTTTCTTTCTTCCCCTCTTTCTGTCTTTGTCTCTCTGTCTCTGTCTTAGTCTGTCACTCTGATCTTTTCCTCACTTCAGATACTGCCAAACTGCCCTGAGGATGTTTGAGCCAATCCCATTTCCTCACAGTGCTAGCCAAGTATTTTTCAGGTATCAACTGCCACACACGGCACAGTGATTGATGGAGCAAGAAGGGTACTGGAGGAAGAATGCAGAGACAGAGAATTAAGTTAAACACCCTTGCTCCTTGGAATATTGAAATTAGAGGCGGCGGCAAATCAAGGAAAAATAAAGCTAAGAGTACAAGAGTTAGGTAACACTACAACGTCACTTGAATAACTGCCAACTGGGGTAGACAAAGTGCTTATTTGTTCACAGGAGGAGAACAGACATACTTGGGATGACTTCATGGAAAAGTGGGATGTGGGGCAAAAAGCCCTATCTAAATTTGTGTTGATCGGTATTTTCTAAAATACCCTGCAGCACATCAGTTCTATCGGAGGTTAATGGGTGGGGAGACCATACGACTTATCATCGAAATGGGACATTTGTGAGAATAAAGGAGGGGTTATTAATCATGATGGATATGATGGATACATACTGAAATTGTCCTGGGCAGACAGGGACGAATGGCCAGTCTGTTCTCAGATGTTCTGAGAAGACAGAGTGCTGGGTAAAGAAAAGCCTGAGAAAGGCTGAATTTAACAAAGTCAAACAGGAATTCTCAGAGCTGTGACCACACTTGTCTGGACTCTGACTCTCCAAGAAGGTAGGGTGTGAAGGCTGTTTTAACCAAGGAGCCCCTTGAGAGGTAGGTTTTCCACTTTGGAAAATGCTCACTGGACGCCTGAAGTACCCCTGCTCATGTCACCATAAGGTCATGGGGATTGGGGAACCCAAGTGCCCGTGGTGAGCTGTACGATACCAAACTCCTCCTCTGCTTCTCCCTTTGCTTCTCCCTTCCTTGGCTATTCTTAAAGGGCTCAGTGGGCACAGACGCCCAAATGTCAACCGAAATTCATTTCTGTTTGGAGTGTATCATACATCTTACCATAGTTTTGTGTTGTTTTTTTCTCCAACCGCCTAGAAGGTTGTTGTCCCCGTTCTACAGCTAAGAAAAGAAATAGAGACACTCCTTAAGTGACCCATCCCAGTCCCCACAGCTGGTTTGTCACCCCAAGACTGAAGGCAGGCCCCCAGCCCTGAGCACCCAGACACCAAGGCCCTGGCAAGGGCCTGCCTACGACGCAGCCTCAGTTACCACCGAGCATGTGTTCGGGGAATACGTGCGCCGCCAGCTCCTGAAGTTGTCCTGACGTTTCCTTCTTCTTCCCAACCTCAGGTGCCACCCAGGTGCCCGTTCTGCTCTTCTGGACCGTCAGTGGACTTCTACTGGTGGTTGACACAACTGGAAAGCCTAACTTCATCTCCCGCTACCGAATTCAGGTCGGCAAGAATGACCCTGTAAGTGTTGCTGCAGCTTCTCCTGGTCAAGGCACAGAAAGCAGGGGCTAAAGCCACATTCTCCAAATTCTGCTGGCTGGCCCAGGAGAGACCGGGGCCGGTGGGAGCCAAGTGATTCTGTACAAGGCTCCCCCAGGTTAGAAGATTAGAGAGAGGAAATAATATGACATTAGCCAGCCAGCCAAGACTAATGTCAGTCAAGACTAATCTTCTGGCTCCCAGGCCTGGCTCTCTACCTGCCTGTGCTGGCCTACGGCACTGTGGCCAGCATTTTAGGAACAGAAATGATTGTCTCAGCCCAGCACTGGACCGAGTCCCAGATATGTCAGGTAGGTCTCCACCTATCCATGGGAGAAGGGACAGCAATAACTAGATGCTGAAAACACGGATAACAGCTGCCCTTGTGAGAGAGGGACACAGCTGCTGAAACAACGCATAACCCCACTATCATATTAATTGTGAATGTGTCGGTGGTGGTGGTTTTTTAAGCAGGTCCTCCTTCCTGATTATTCAGTACCACCAACAGATCGTAGGTCATCCATGGTAAACAAGGCCTGGACCTTGCTGACAAGGAACTCCTGGCCCCGAAGGAGAGAAAAAGCCAAGCACCTATCTTGGATGGACACAGGCCGGGGAATTGAGCCCCACTGTTCACTGCTCCCTGAGCCCGGCTTGCCTGCTTAGCGCTCTGACGACCTCAGAAGCCTTTTCTTACACAACAAGGAAGAAGTTGATTCTTAAACCCAGATTTTTTTACCCCAGCCCCACCAAAACCACATCCTGGCTTCCTTCCCAGACAAGACAATCATTTTCTTTTCTTTTCTTTTCTTTTTTTATAAATTCACTTATTTATTTGTTTCTATTTTTGGCTGCGTTGGGTCTTCGTTGCTGTGCGCAGGCTTTCTCTAGTTGTGGCGAGCGGGGGCTACTCTGCGTTGCGGTGCGCCGGCTTCTCATTGCAGTGGCTTCTCTGGTTGCGGAGCACGGGCTCCAGGCTCTAGTTGTGGCACGTGGGCTCAGTAGTTGTGGCACACGGGCTTAGCTGCTCCGCGGCATGTGGGATCTTCCCAGACCAGGGCTCGAACCTGTGTCCCCTGCATCGGCAGGCAGATTCTTAACCACTGCACCACCAGGGAAGCCCAGACAATCATTTTTAATTATCTGTCCAGGTGCCTGGATGAGTCACCTCAGCTCTCAGGGAATTCTACCCAGGCCAGCACTCTAGAAAGGAGAGTGGCTGAGAAATAGTGCCCTTGATCCAGGCTTTCAGGACCGTCCCTTCCTGAACCAGAGCTACTGGCCTGGCTCACAGTTCCCCTCACTTGAGACGGCAGGGGCCTCCTCCAGGTCCAGCTCAGCAGGCAGGGACCAGAGCCAAAGGGTTAAAAGCAGGGCTTGTTCCTTGAGAATGTTTCACCTGTCAGACCACGGAGGTCTCCTTACCAGGCACCACTGACTGAATGCGTACATCTTCAAGGCCAAGTACTGTAAACATCTTCATCATTCAGAAGAGAAAACAGAGGCTCTGAAATGTGACATGGCTTAGAACCATGATTCACACTCAAGTTTTGTGACACCAGGGCTTGTGCCCTGAACCACTAGGCCACATCAGCTCTCAAGAGAATCACCTAGCGCAATAAACTTCACAGTCTACCATGAATGGAGGGCCACACAGGGAAGGTCTCGTGGCATTTGGCAGAAGCTGAGGTTCAGAAAGGTGCACTGACTAGTTCAAGGTTAGACTGTTCTTGGAAAGCTCGTCTCATCTGCTCCTACACTGTGTGCACCCTCAGGTAGTCACACAAGTAAGAAGGAAGCCCCAGATGCCATTTTGTCTTCGGCCCATTCCAAGAAGGTCTGACCCCTGACCTAAGACATCAGAAACAGGTCATCGAGTGGGACCTGAACGCAACGGCATTCATAGGACACCACCAGCCACCCCCGCCGCCCGGCTCTGGGTACCCTCCCGCTCTCCCGGACTGGATGGCTAGTTCACGCCTCTCCTCCCTCCTCAGATCCTCAACACCTCTGCGCGTCACCTCCTCCCAGAGGGTGGCCTTGCTTCAAGCAGAAGACAGCTCCCCCGGCCGTGCACCACCGCAGCCTGGGGGAAGCACTTGCACACACACTCTGACTGCCCACCTGCTGCAGCCCGTGGCCTCTCTCTGGTCCTACTCCAGCCCATTCCTCCACTGTCTGCACGCTACACCCAGCACCTCTTGTTTACTCCGGCAATTCTTCCTTCTCTTTCTTTTGTCCTTTTTTTTTTCTTCCTCTTCTGGATTTTACTCTCTGGCTTATTACAAACCTGCTATAATTTTTCCCAGCTTAAAACCAAACCAAAACCAAAAACCTTGCGTCCATCTCCCATACTCACTCCCACTCATATTTTTGGTCCCCTTTGCAGCAAAGCTCTTTAAAGGGTTGTCTATACAGTTTCTGATTTCTCCCTGTCCACTGTCTTTTCCCAAAATTTCAGAATTATGAAAAATTGAAAACACGTATACAGAAGTGGAAAAGGTAGTAGTACCCTGATCACTCATTTATATACCACCTAGATTCTCCAGTCTTGTCTTAAACATTTTACAATATGTGCTTTTTCTGTATATAAAACTGTAAATATCTATGCATCTATAATTTTTTGCTTCATCATTTGAAGCTAAGTTCAGACACCATAAAACTCTAAATCCTTCAGCCTGCACCTCCTAAAATAATCACAAAACAATCCTCTCACCTCCACTAGAAACCTCCTAGCATCAGGCCTTCACCTCCACCGCTCCACCACGATTGTCCTGGGCTAGGTCACCAGTGCTCCTGTCGCAGGCTTGTCTCATTAGACCTACCAGGGCCGTCTCCACAAGTTGCTCATGCCGCATCCTGTTGTAGCTTCTTATACCGGCTGCCAAGGCCCCACTGTGTCCTCACAGCTCGCCACTCACCCCTTCACAGCCTCCTTTCTGGATCCTCCCCAGCCTAACCTCCCCACCCTGTTTACGCTGACGCCCAGGGCACAGCCTCGTCGTCTTCTCTGTCCTCGTCCCCTCGGCGTCATGACTTTAAATAACCGCCTCAACGCCAACAGCTCGCCAATTTACCTCTCGAGCTCAGAACTCTCTCTCGGTGCAGGACTAAACATCCAAATGCCTCCCTGACATCTCCAACGCAACATGACCCAAGGAGAATTCCTGCTCTCCCAGCCCCCAAAGCCTTTGATACCCACAGCCTCCCCAGTCTCAGCTGGGGAGCCTTTCAGTCCAGAGGCCTTGGAGTCACCCCTGACGACTGTCTTTCCCTCATACACCACATCCAATCTATCAGGAAACCCTATTGGCGCAATTTCCAAATGGATCCAGGATCCAGCCCTTTCCCACCACCTCCATCGCCACCATCCTCTTAAATGTGTACTTTAGCACTTCTAGTCTTCCCGTTTGTATTCTTGGTCTCCTACTGTCTATTCCCAGCACAGCAGCCAGAGTAACCCTGTAAGATCCTGTCACTTCTCCGCTCACAACCTTGGGATGACCCTCGCTTCTCTTGGAATAAAAGCCAAGGTCCTCAAAGTGGCCTACGGGGCCCTGTACGCACTGGCTCCTCCCTGCCTCTCTGACCTCCCCTCCCACTTCTCCCCACCTCACACCTCACTCTTCTCCAGTCAAGTACGCCAGGAGTGTGGCCTATCGTGGAGCCTTTTCACCAGCTCTTCCCTTTGCCAGAAGACACTTCCCCCAGATACCTGTTTCCCTCATCTTTGTTCAAATCTCACCATCTCGATGAAGCCTACCCTGACCGTTCTACTTAAAACAATAAGAGTACAAACTCAGTGAGGGCAGGAATCTTTTTGTTCACTGCTTCCTCCCCAGCACATAGAACACTGCCTGACACATAGAGGGTGCTCGATATCAGCTGAGTGAATAATCGCATGTCACACCCACCTCCTGGTCAAGGCTGCTAGAAGAGGTGTATGGCTTCCTCTGTGCTGCTCTCAGACCAAGGCTGCCCAGACCTGGCTTCACCATGGGATGAATTCTGGTCCATCAATACATGCAGGACATGGAAAAGGCAGAGGAACAGGCAGGCCTGAAGTATGAGGACCACGCTGAACCCGGCCGCACCTAGGAGCAGAAACCCTCCAGCTTGCAGACAGTTCTCAGGAGGGAATCCCCTTTGAGAATGCCAAACCAGTTCATCGGGACCAGCAAGTGACCTGTGGAGATGGGGCTATTCCCAGGAGCTCCAGGGCTCTGACAAATGGAAGGGTCAGGGGTCACTGGTTCCCAAGGAAACGCTGGCTGTGGTCTTGAGGCTCGAAGGGATGTGAGCACGTGAGGCCAGCTCCCCACAGCGCTCTGGGGAGAATGCAGGCAGCCCCTCATCCTGACAGCCCCATCCTGAAAACCAGCAAGACCTGCTCACAGCAAGCGGGACAAGAGGCCAGAGAGCAGCTCCCTGGCTCCCACCCAGGGAGGCTGGACCACACGAGGAGGCAGGCGACCCTGATCTCTGCACCTGGTCCTGGTCAAGGCTCTCTGGACGAGCAGGGACCAAAAGGCTAAAGAAGGGATGAAGCTGGGAGCCTTCTCCAAGCACCCTGGAGGCTCCCCAAGATGCCTGTCAGGAGTACGTGGGGTTGCGCCTGGCCAGAGAGATGGGGAGGACGGTGGTGGAAGCTGCAGAAGCAGGAAGGAGCAGGCAGCTTCAGGCAGAGACTAAGGCCGGGGGGGGCTTCCAAAGGCAGGGCATTACCAGGCGGTTCCATCCCTGGGCCGGGCAGCACTCAGGGGCTGCTGGCTACAGGCAGACATCACTCCTAGCATCCAGCCCCGAGCGAGGGCCTCCCGAGAGCTGCTCACAGAGGAGCCTGGTTCCTAGAAGGGAAAGACCTACTTCCCACACTCTCATCCACCTCCTTTCTTCCTTCTCTCCCCCCCACCCCGGGCAGGTGGACCCCATGAAACTACGCCAGTCTGTCCGCACGGTTCTCTTCAACCAGTTTGTGATCTCTTTCCCCATGATGGTCTGGCTCTATCCCATCCTCAAGTTGGGGGGCGACCCCTGCCGCCGAGAGCTACCCACCTTCCACTGGTTCCTCCTGGAGCTGGCAGTCTTCACGCTGACTGAGGAAGTGCTGTTCTACTATGCACACCGGTGAGCGCTTTCCTTCCTGAGCACAGCCAGCTCCTCACTCTCCCAGGTTCACCCACCAATGGGGGTGAAACCTGGCCTCCTCGGAGTTGTAGGGGTGCGACCAACAGCACCTGGCATCAAGAGCCTCCCGCTAACTAGCTAACACGAAGACAACTCTTCGCTCCACCGCTGACGATGTGCGACCACCGACGAGGGTCCGGGATCTCCGTTCATGTGTGTGGCAGGGCAGTTTCCCATTCATCCCCTTGATTGAATCCTTTCTGGCCATCCTCCCTATTTTACAGCTCATACAACTGAGGTAGAGAGAGGCAACGTCACCAGAAGAACTCACAAGGCAGGGCTGTCGGAGCACCAATCCAGTGTGTTTTCACTGGATGTGAAACTTTGCTCCGTGGATATAACCCCAGTTCCTACCTTTGGTTTCTCGTGTTCTGGTGGGGCAGGGGGAGAGGGAGGTTGGCCGATTTATCAACTGTTAACTCTCTTCCCAGCCTCCTTCACCACCCAAAACTCTACAAGAAAATCCACAAGAAACACCACGAGTGGACAGCTCCCATCGGTGTGATCTCCCTCTACGCACATCCTATTGAGCATGTGGTGAGTAGAGCTCGGCTCCCCCAGAGGAAAGGGCAGCGGGCGCCAACCCCCTTCCCTAAGGTAGTCTCCTGCACAGAGCGGGATCACACTGGCTCTTTCTTCTGCCCATTCAACAGCTACCATTTGTTGTTGGCATATGCCGGGCGATGCTAGATGCCCAACATAAGTTATCTCATTTAATCCTCCCAACAACTGTGTAAATCCTCATTTTGCTAAAGAGGAAGTTGAGGTTCAAACGGTTAATAACTTGTCCTAAGTTTCATGTCTGAAGGAGTCCAGCAAATCAAGTCCAGAAACTCATTCAGCTTCCCCAGATCTGGGTCAAGACGTCTTCCCGGACACCCACCTGCGTCCCCTCCATCCCCTTGGGCCCCTCTTCGAACAGCCCTCTCCTTGCAGGTCTCCAACATGCTGCCGGCGATGGTGGGTCCCATCGTCATGGGATCCCACTTGTCCTCCATCACCATTTGGTTTTCTTTGGTCCTCATCATCACCATCATCTCCCACTGTGGCTACCACCTACCCTTCTTGCCTTCACCTGAATTCCATGACTACCACCATCTCAAGTAAGGCAACCCTCCCCGCTGTGGGTCTCCGGGCAGTAGCCCCCACGTTGACTCCTAGAGCTCCTGACAGCAGACACCGGTGTCTCAGTTCAAATGTGGGTCTAGTGGAGAGAGAGATCTGCAGGTGGGGACAAAGGTGACCATCCTGGGACCCAGATCACCTTGCCATTCTCTTTCTGTCTGATATTGGATCTTCCTGCCACTATGGGTCTTTAACCTGCATTTAGGTCCTGGACCCTTTGAGGATCTAGTGTAAGCCATGGGCACTACCAGGAAGATGCATACATGCATAGAATTCCCGTAGGCAATTCAACAGAAGCTGTCTGTGCACGCTCTGAAAGCCTCCAGGCTCGTTGGTGTGGCCTAGGAAACTCCTGCACCAGAATCACCTGAGATGCTTTCCTCAAATGCAGCCTCTTGGGTTCCACTCCAAATACACTGAATCAAAGCATCTGGGGGAGCAGGCCTTGGCATCTGCATTTAGTTGTGTTCCAGGGGATTCTGATGGAGGTGGTCCCAGAACCTACCTGAACAAGCTGGCTTTGCCCCAGGTTCTGAGTTGTGTGCGTCGAAATCACAGAGAGCTTTCCAAAGGAAGAGCGTAGCTTTTCAGTCTGGAATGGCCCCAGGAATATGTGCACGACCGCCTGGGTTAACCGGAAGCAGGTGGGCAGCATGGTGGGGATGGGTGTGGGATAGGAGGGCTCAGAAACGTGTGCGAGGCTGGCACAGGTGAAATGAACGTGAGCTCGCCCGCCTACAGCACCCTCCTCTCTCCTCCAGGTTCAACCAGTGCTATGGGGTCCTGGGGGTGCTGGACCACCTCCACGGGACTGACACTGTGTTTAAGCAGACCAAGGCCTACGAGAGACACATGATCCTGCTGGGCTTCACCCCGCTCTCCGAGAGCATCCCTGATCCCCCGAAGAAGATGGACTAAGACACGGCCCGAGTGCCATCCTAGCCGTGCCCTCTGCGCGGTCTGCTAAGGTGGCCTGAGGCCTCCTGGTCGCACCTACCAACTCGCTCCTTCAGCCACGCACTCTGATGACAAACCACGAGGGCAGGGGGGAGGTCAACCTCCTGGAAAAGCAGGCCCAAGGAGGGGACCAGGGCTCCCCCAACTACCCCTATCATCCCAAAGGGGACCAGGGATTGGCGTAACGAAAAAATATAGCTCCTTGGAATGGAGACCAGTCAGAGGGAAGAAGCCACTTTGACAGGGCTCCTGGGGGGTCCCCCGGTCCTCTGCTGTGGAAGGGGAGAGGGACACCAGATGACTCCTTGGTAGCCCTGCCAAGACAGAGAATGACAAAGGTGGCAGGAGGCCGTGTGGCTCCAGCCATAGCTCCTCCTGATGCCAAGGGGTGGGAGAACCCGAAGACACTGCTTTGCCCCTTCCTGTCCCCAAAAGCCTCTCTCATTCTGTACTCAGGCCAGGGCCAGGACACCCTGGCAACGGTTCTGGGATCAAGTCCCCACTGCTCCCCAACACACACACGCGCGCGCACACACGCACGCGCACACGCACGCGCACGCACACGCACAGACACACAGCGTGATAAAGACCCCACTTCAACTCTGCCCCACTGCAATTGGACATCACCCCTCTCTGAAAATACCAATCACAGGAGCTCCTCCTGTGACTACAACTGAGATACCAAGAAGAGGCGCAGACCAAATCTCAATACCTTCAGCCACAGGCGGAAACCAAGGGCCAAACCCTGTGGCCCCGCTCAGCTGGGGCCCCCTTTTAGCCACAGAGGGTAGGGTCAGAGTTGCTGACCTTTGGGGACACCCAACTGAGGCCCCTAATTAGGCTCTCTGAGGCAGGACCAAAGGAGCTAGAACCCTCTTCCTCCACTAAAGCAAGAAATACACGGCTGAACAGCAGGTAAAATCCTTATTTCCCCCTCAAATGATGAACCAGTTGTTTCAGCACCATTTTTACAGGATGACTTTAGCAGTAATGCCTTTTCCAATGAGACCTTATTGTCTACCACAAAACCACAGAGCTGCCCAGGTGGAAGCAGTCCCCACCCTGGGTTCGCTCAGCTGCTTCTGACATTGCCAGGAACCCTGTGGCTCCCAGTATCAACGTGAAGACACTCTGATTTGCAAGGCCACCATTATAGTTTCCAAAGTCTGATATTCTCCTGAACATTCAGTTCTCCTCTGTCCAGAAAACCACCCGCTGTAGTTTTATAAAATACTTTAACATCTGATAGGGCCACATCTCCAGGCAGAGCTATCAAAGAGGACGACCTCCTGCCACGGGCCCTATCTCCCCAGAGGACCTGCCCAAGAGGCCGACCAGGCGCTTAGCAGGCAGCGTCCTCCTCGGGCCTGGGTGGGCCCAGCCCCCTCCCTGGGACCGCATGCCCTTCGCTTGAGCACAGCTCCTGGTGCACCAGTGCTGGACGTGCTCATAGCTGCTGACCTGCACCCACAACCTGTCCTACGAATAAACAAACAGTTGGAAAACAGTCCCTCTTCAGTGCACTGAGCGAGGGTCGGGAATGAGGAGTGTGGAGGACGAGGAAGAATGGCGGTCTCTCCTTTTAACATCTGTAGACCTGGAGGTACTGCTGGGGCGCAGAGGGGCGAGGGGCCTCGTTCTCTCACCCTTTTTCTTAGGCAGGTCGCTGGGCCTGGCCCCGACACTGGTTACCAAATAGCCTGAAGGAAAGGTCGAGGTCTCAACACTGGCAGCAGAGAATGTGCATGTGAATGGAGAAAGGATGGAAAACCAACCGGTCTCCTCTGCAGTGGATACTTGGGTTTCTGTCTCCCTACGCGAGTCGTTCCGGCATCACGACCACACGGTGTCTGTGCGCCACAGCAGCACAAGGAAACACTCTGTGGCTTCTTTCAGAGTATTCCCAGCAAGCCGTGGAAGGAATGAATGTCTTCCTCTTCCCAGAGCGGCCCGCAGAAGCCCTGCCCACTGTCTCCTAGCCTCACCTTTGGCCCCTGCGGGCCATCGGTGCTCTTAAAGTTCCTGTTCACCTGACACAAGGTGGAATTGTCTGGAAAACCATTTCAGATGGGACGCTCAAGTGCCAGGCCCAGGAGACAAACAGCTGTCAGGGAATGAGTAAACAAGGCTCACGTTCAGTTTTGTAATGACACCCCAAGGCCAGGCCGGCATTCAGACTGTTATCACGGCTGGTGCCTGGCCTCACGGGCCAGGGAGAGGCACCAGCGGCTCAGGGGCCGGTCCCGGTGGGAGCGCTCATCCTTCCTTCCCCGGCGTCAATCCTCAGGGCTCCGTGGCCGACCTGGATTCCACAGGGCCGGAGTGTTGGTCCCTCCTTTATACCCCGCAGGGAAGTCTGTCCAGTGAGGAGTCACAGCAACTCGTATCTTCCTGGCTGTGCCCTGACACCATGCCAAGCCACAGCCAGTGCCTGAAGTCCTGGAATTCCAGCTGCTGGAATGGTGTCGCTCTGGTCTGTGGCACTGCCTACAGCTGCCCCATCTCACTTGAGACACGAGGCGGACATGAATTCGAGGCTGGCAGAAGCTCTCCGTATCTCCGAGGAAACACCTGGAAGCACTAGCAGCCGTAGAAGCTGTGTCGGAGCCCCTGCCCTGGGTAGACTCCCCGACAGCACAGTGGCAGAGCCCCGCAGAGGTTTCCTGTGCACACCCCGAGCGCAGGCTCCTCTGCATCTGCGGTCGGAAGGAGAACCAGGCTCCACCCCACACCCCCAACAGCTGCACCCCTCATGGGAGACCAGCCAGGCTTTTGCCTTTTCAAGTTTTTATTTTTATACATTTTTTTGTATTAAAAAGAAAAGCATAATTACCACAAATTACAAACGACTAAAGCAGGACTAGAATAATGAATGAATCACTTCAGCCTGGAAAGCAGATACTCTCAATAATATTAATGTTATAATACAAGCTCATTCAAGTATTTTACATTTTTTTGTCCTTGTAAGTGTGATATCCTAGCACATGGTAAAGATAACGTACTATGAGCATAAGGTGGAACCTTCTCCGCAAAGCCGGTGACAAGTTTTCCTCTCCAGTCAGAAATGGGCTGTATGCTCTTATCTTCTCTGCCTCTGCTATCAACACGGCTGAAGGAGAGGGTGGGGCTGGGGCACATCCCGGGCCCTGCGCACACAGGAGAGACCTGGGGCCCCCGCTCAGGAGGCACCAGGCGATTCAGACCGCTCTACCCAGGCTTCTGGCAAAAAACCACCACCCTCCCTATAAGCTAGTTGTCCTTCTTGCCCCTCCTCCCCACTGCCAGGGCTTTCTGAGCAACTTTCTTTTCAAAAACCAATCATCAGGAAAGGGAAAAAAAGAGCTACAATAGAACAAAACAAAAACATAACAACTTTGACACGGGGGGCTCTGCACCTGGATCTGAGCCCAAGGGGTCCAGGCTGGGGCAGGGTCGGGCAGCCCCTCTCTCCTGGTAGTGCCTTTACTCCCAGATTCAGGAGAGCACGAGAGAAACCTGCCCCTTAGCAGGGCCGAGGTACACAGACCTTCTGATGTTTGATGCCCAAAGGCTGTGTTGGCATGGACCAATCTTGGAAGGGAACAGGATGAACAGAAGGATTTGGGCAGGCTGTTGCTTTGTGTCTCCGATCTTGGATCCCCATGGAGGATGGTGCTTGTCACAGATACATCGGTCCTAAATTCAAGTGTCTTCAGAAAGTGAAGATGTAAACTACTCTTTGCAACATTAACTCCGAACATGTTACAAAAAAAAAAAAAGGAAAGAAAAAATGGAAGAAAAAAGCCCCCCCAACCCCAGCCTGTGTTGAGATGACGTCCTCACCTCCCCACCCAAAAGGGGCTTCCTCTTTGTGGGGTGTCTGTGGGGAGGATCAGGGAGAGGATGGCAGCCCCCTGGCCTGGGAGTAAACTCTAGATAAGAACAGCCTTTCCCCATACTCCCAAGGCTTCCTTGTGCCCCCAAACCCAGCAGAGGACAAACACTGAGGTTTCTGTGGTGCTGGATACAGTACAGGGCCGAGCAACCCAAAGGAAAGAAAGAGGCAATGAAGGGAAGGAGGAGGGCGTCCAGTGTCTGGCACACTGTGGGGCAGGCACCAGATGGGCAGGGAGAGGCCTCAAACCCCACTGTCAGAGCAGAGACCAGACACTCATCCTTGGCTTTCGAGACAACCGGCTCACAGGAACTAAGATGGGCTTCCCCATACTAACTGCTGGGAGGCCAGAGATGGGGGAGGGCACAGGCCAAAGCAATGAGGTGCCCAAGACACAGGGCAAGCCCTAGCCAGCCTGAGATACTGTCTCCGACTCCCAGCTTTAGGGCCCGACAGAGGAAGCAGTTGACAAGGGCCAAGAGGCGTGAGCACATGACCACCACCACCCTGTGGTGAGCGTGTTGGCATACCCGCACCCAGCCCCGTTTGTGAGGGTCAGTTTTGGGTCACCCTCCCTAGCTCTGGATGCCAGGAGACTCCAGCCATTCCACTGTCATTCACAGCCCAAGTCAAGCAGTCAGTGGCTGGAGAAGTCAGGTATACTCTATGTCCACATATACCTTCCTGCCACAGGGCTTCTCCAACTGGCAGGACCCCCCTCCCACCCTCAAAGCCTCCTCAATCTCTCGTTCCCAGGCGGGGTCAACTGGAGGGTGGGCAGAGATGGCTTGCAGAGGGGGCGGGGCGCAAGATGGGGATACCCACCCGGCCCAAGGGAGGAGAACGGCATCTCTCTCCACCTTTTAAGAGACAAAGCCTCCTCGAGGTCTCAGAGATCTATCAAGGGAACGCAAGAAAGGTTTCCAAGCCTCAGCTGCCAAGTGTTCACCTTTCCCCTTTGAGGTGGGGGAGACAGTCAAGCCGAGGACGAGTGTGTCCCAGATCCAGGCCAACGCTGTCCTCCAACAGTCTGAAGCAAACTTGGCCTTGGCGTTCCAAGGGTAGGATGAAGGGTGTCACGGCAGGACGGGCCCTGGCGTGAGGCAACAGCAAGCAGAGCAAGGACACGACAGTGGCAGCAGTGTACAGACACGGGACGTCAGCTTCAAATGATGCAACAGCGGAGATATTCTGGGCACGGCTCTGATCTGAGCCGCCCCCAACTCTCTTGCCTACAGGCAGGAGGCACTGTACATGCAACTCAATCCAGAGACAGATTCTAGTCAATCCAGCCCAGGCACATCCAGAGAAGGTGGGAGCTCTTCGAGTTGACTCCACCGAGGAAAACAGGCATTTGGGTATTTCAGATTCCCACTCCACAATAAGGCAACTTTTAAAAAAATACTATTTCCAAGAACAAAACAAGAAAATTCCAAGGGTAGGGGAAAGACATCACTTTCTGTGGATTAGGTGGGGGTTTTCTGATGGTTTTTTTTGGTCTTTTATGGTCGATTTTGTCTTTTTTTTTTTTTCTTTTCCATTTTCCCAAGGATGGAAAGGTCAGAGAAAAATAAAATAAATCATCTTTCAATAGTCTCTTCTGGTACGAGCAGCGTCTCTCTGGGCTGGGGAGTAAGGGGCATGGGGGGAGGGGAGTGGAGAGAGGCCGAAACCTTCCCCACCCCCACTTCTAGATCCTTTGGTTTCCTTCTCCCGGAAGATGGCAGGAGGGCGTGGTAGGGACAGCAGGGAGAGAACAAGGTGATGGCAAGCCCCAGATGATCAAGGGGCTGGTGCTCGTGGGGCCCAGGGACGCTGCCAGAGCCTTCTGTGAAACAGTGCTGGGCAATGGGGCCCACAGGGCCTTTCTGTGGGCTGCATAGTTGGCTGGCGGGGGAGCAGGACGCAGCTGTGGATGGGGACCAGGGTTGCGGCCTACCAGCCGCGGGCAGGGCTGCAGAGTGATTTTGGTAATCCAGACGAACTATCAATAATTTAAAACTTGATATATATATATGTATATATATATATATATAAAAAAAATTTCCCCCCTTACCCTCCCCCCCCCCAGAAGAAGCTAGGATGTGAAGAAGAGCCATGGAGAGAGAAGAGGGAAGGGGTGTGTGGAGGCTCCTGCCCAGGGGCGCCTCTGATAGCCCAAATGGTGTACACGCTGCTACTCAGCACAAAGGCCCATCCTAACGACTACAGGCCTGTCCCTTCTCTGTCCCCTCTCCTGGGACTGGGCACCCCCACAGACTCTCACCTACCCCCTCCATCCCTTCTCCCCACAAAACCCCAGGGCTAAAGGGTTTTTCACTTTCCCAAAGTCTGTGCGTCCGAGTGCTGGCTTGTCCATTTAGCGTCTTCTCGGATGGGCTGGCCGGTAGCTGGTGTGGGGGGTTGGCCGACCAGGGCGGAGGGCCTGCCGGAAGACTGGGAGGGGCACCGCCTCCTGCCCTCGCCGCTGCCACCTCCTGCTGCCACTGGGTGTCGCTTGTGGTTGCCCTCCTCACCCATGGGGGGCTGCAACAGAGGAGGGAGTCAGAGGTGATGAGGGAGCACTACTACCCACACCCCCTTCCTTGCCAGAGCTGTCTAGAGACCCCCTAACTTCCTACCTCCCAGTGTAGATGATGAATAGGTTTATGACCCTAAAAGCTAGTCACCCGTTTCATTAAGCACATCTCTATGCCAAGAGGCCAAGCCTTGTGCTGGTTTATGCACATTCACTCCGGTGGTCTACACCACCCTTTGATGTAGACATGACCATCTGATTTCACAGATGAGGACAGCGAAGCATAGAAAAATAATTTGCCAAGGGTCCCAGAGCTTTTAACTGGTAAAGACAAAATCTGGACCAGGCCCATCGACCTCTGAAGCCCAGGCCTTTATCCATACAAGTTTCTGCTCCCCTTCTGAGAAGAGGTCACTGCTCAGGAGATGGTACATGGAACGTGGCATGCAATATGCTGCAATGCCTCCGCTCAGAAGGCCCAGATGCTCCTGGGGACCGCCTCACGCCCCTCAAGGCCCTAAAAAGGACACTGATCTTGAGAGTCAGACCGGGATCCAGTCTAGCCTCACCACTGCCAAAGATCCTGTAATAACCCCGAGGACACTTCCTTCCCTTTCTGGGAGCCAAGAGTGGAGCCCTTCTTGCTCTACTCCCAATAGGTCTTCCTATTCTCTGCCCATGTACTCCCCGCTCCAGGCCCAGAAAGGAGGAAGACCTTAAGGATGGAAGACAACGGACTCATCTTTTTGTCAGGACACCTGAGCAGCGCTGCCACTATCTCACTGGCTGGCCATGGGCTCCAGTTCATCCACTGCTATAGTGATGATAACGGTAACCCTGCTTGCTTCATATTATAAAGGTTAAATGAGGTCAGTGTAAGTGCCTAGCGCTATCAGTGTCAATTTTTAAATAAATGTGAGGACTATTATTTACTTCTATTTGCCCTTTTGCTAAAAGGTTTCAAGGGAATAAGATGACTGGCATATCCCTACTACATTATAATCTCTCTGAAGGAAAAAGTTTTACTTATCTCCGGAGTCCCTGAAGCACCTAGCACGGAAGAGGAACCAGCAGTAATAACTTTGACCCACCACTGGATGTCACTGTCGAGTCACTGCTCCAAGAAGATGAAGTGGGCGGAGCAGGGAAGAATCAGGACATATTTTATAAACTTCTGAGGTTAGAACTGACCTCCCCCAGAAAGACATTTACCTTGGGTACTCATCCTGATCACCTCTAACTAGGGCACAGCAGCAAGGAGGGTTAGAGATAATAGGGAAAGAGCATTATGATGGTTTAGCCACATCCACCATGGGAAAGGGAGGAAGGAGCAACCATACACCCTCCAATTAGCCTTCACTGCCCAACTTCTCACACCCTCTGTTTAACAAAGAAACTGAGGCCCAAATGCGGGCAGGAAGGGTCCCTGAGCTAGTGGCACAGCTGGGATCAAAATCCAGGTATCCTGATGTCTGGTCCAGTTTTCTTTCTAGGACAATCAGGGTGGGAAAGAGGAGAGACATCCACTCACATCCACTCGGAAGTCTTCAAGACGTCGGAATTTGCCGAGGTATTCTTGAAGTTTGGGGTCAATGTCCAAATTTTTGGCTTTGGAATATTTCAAGAAGGCCCAGAACTTCTCCAGCCCATACAGCTGACCTGCAGGGAAAGAGGAGAAAGAGGTAGAGAGAGACTTGGTTCTGCGAAGTTGAGAATTGAGAGGCTCAGGAGAGGGAGGTATGACATGATACAGACAAGCCCAGGCAGAGCTAGGGGCCGAGAAGACTGAGATGACCAGGGCTCGCAGAGCCCCAACTCTTTGACTCTTACCAGCTTCATAGTCCTTCACGGTTTCCTCCTGAAAGTCCTTAAATATGTCCAGCCGGAACTTCTTTTCCAGGCCATAACTGTAGTATCGAAAAAGGCACTCCAAACCATATCTGTAGAAGAACACAAGCCAGTGAAATTGGGACAGTTTCTTTATCTGTAAGACAGGAAATGCACCTGGATGATAGATGAACTATGAAACAGTTTAAACACATGGATTATTGAGAAAATGGTAAGCATACTTTGAGAAGGCTAACATTTAATGCTAGTCTAAATGAGTCCAGCATTAAATGTTTGCCAAGGGTCAGCAAACTGAGGCCGAATGAACGACAGCATCCTGCCCACACCCATTTGCCTATGAAATATCACTGGGTGCTTTCTGCTACAAGAGCAGAGTATTTGAAACAGAGACTTTATGTCCCACAAAGCCCAAGATATTTGTTGTCTGTCCCTTATGCAAAGTTTGTCAAGCACTGGCATGAAAAGCAAAGCCATTTGTGTCTGCAAAGCCATTTGACCATGCCAATTAGTAGGTTTCTTCATTTACCTCAGAAATTTCAATTCTAGGAACATACACCAGGGAAATGACCAAAAATGTAGACTAAGATTGTACAGATGTACAAAATTGTTCATAGCAGCATTATTTTGAAAAATTTAAATGTCTTAGAGAAGCAATTAAGAAAAATCATGGTAACTTAGTACAAAAGAATAATATAATCTATTAAAAATTATAATGGGGCTTCCCTGGTGGCGCAGTGGTTGAGAGTCTGCCTGCCGATGCAGGGGACATGGGTTCGTGCCCCGGTCCGGGAAGATCCCACATGCCGCGGAGCAGCTGGGCCCGTGAGCCATGGCCGCTGAGCCTGCCCGTCCGGAGCCTGTGCTCCGCAACGGGAGGGGCCACAACAGTGAGAGGCCCGCGTACCGGGGGGGGGAAAAAAAAAAATTATAATGTAAATATACTACTGAGAGATGTTTACAATATATTATAAAGTAGAAAAAACACATTTCAAACTGCTATATGTAGAATAAACCCACTGTTGTAAAGAAATATGTAAAATGTATATCTATATATGCACACATAAAGTCTGGAAGGGCACAGACTACATATATTAAATATTATTGACACTGGTTATCTTTGGGAATTGGGATTTTCAAATGATCTTGTCTCATGTAACAACTTCTGTAAGAAGGCAAAAAGGTTAAGTATTTTAACAACATGGAAAAGTGCTCATGCTTATAAATGATAAATAAGACATAAAAAGGCATTCCTTGCATGACCTAAATGATAAATAAAACATAAAAAGGCATTCCTTGCATGACCTAAATATACATAATATGGCAGAACATTAACACTGGCTGTCTCTGTACTGAAGGACATTTTCCCCCAGCTTCTTTAAACATTTCTGTCCTTTTCAAATTGCTTAGAGAAAACATTTTACTTGGGAGAAAAAGTGTCCCTTCAAAGGTTTTTGGGTTTTTTTTTGAATAGCAAAATGTTGAAAGCAACCGAAGTATCTATTAATAGGAGACTAGTTAAATAAATTATGGTACATCTATACAGTGTAAGACCATACAAGCTATAAAAAAAGAACAAGAAAGTCATTTATAAATGGATACAGAATGACCTCTAAAATATAGCCTTAAGTGAAAAAGTGAGGTGCAAAATAATATCTAATGGAGGCCATCTCTTGTGTAAACAAAAGAGGTGTGTGGGGAGACTCCCTAGGTCTGTTCTTGCTTACATAAGCAAAGTATTCTCAGAAAGGACTCACAAGAGTCTAACAATACTGGCTGCCTGTGGGGAAAGGAACTAGACGGCTGTAAAACTGGGATAAGGAGACTCCTCACTCGCTACATAACCTTCCGACTTCTTTGAATTTTGAATATATTACTCATTCAAAGTAATAATTTTTTACAAAGTACATGAAATATATATACAATAGATTTCCAATTACAGTTCTGGAAGTAGACCCAACGGAGAACCCTCACCACGCCCCCAAGCCCCAGCCAGAGCCTTCACCCCAATCCCACTCACCTGTAGCCTTCTTTGGCATCCTCCAGAGCCAGCTGCTTGAACTCCTCATACATCTTTTTGTTGAAGTGATCTCGGAGGAAGAAGGACCAGAAGCGGAAGAGAGTGTTCATCTCCTGAGACTGGCCAATGCCCAAGCGTTTCCGCTCTGATTGAGGAGGAAGGAGGAAAGATGTGTTTTAGAGCCAGGCTGCCTGTGCTTCAGGGGACAAATGATCCTGGGGCTCAGAGACATCGGTCTTTTCTCCTCCCAACTCCCTTCCTCATCACCTGCCCCCTTAAGTGTTTGGGGAAGTGTTTATTGAGGACTAACTACCCTGTGTCAGGCTCTGCTGCTGGGCACTGGGCCTGAGCACCCCCAGAAGTAGGTGGCATCAGCTTCAGAACCAGGTCATCCTGGTCTAGCTCTCCACCTCAAAGGTTACTGCTCTCAGTGTAGTTATATAACAAGGAAAAGCATGAACAAATAATTTGTGTACTCCAACAAATTATATTCTTCACTATATCATCAGTACCGATTATTTCAGCAGTCCTACAATGTTAACGAGTAAAAATGGTACCATTAAAAAATATATGTAAAACACCCAAGAAACAAAAGGAAAAAACAGAAAAATCTAGTATCACTAAAAAATTAAGAACCTTTGTTCTTAAAAGGACATGATCAACAAGGTGAAAAGACAACCCACAGAATGGGAAAAACTACTCGCTAATTATGTTATCTGATAAGGAGCTTGTACTTAGAATATATAAAGAATCATTACAACTTAATAATAAAGACGAACAATCCAGATAAAAAGTAGACAAAGGATCTGAACAGACATTTCTCCAAAGAAGACATTTCTTACAAATAGCCAATAGCACATGAAAAAATGCTCAACATTATTAGCTATCAAAACCGTATCAAATCAAATCAAAACCATAAAAAGATATCACTGCATACCCACTAGGATGGCTATACTCAAAAAGATAGACTATAACAAGTTTTGGGAGGATGTGGAGAAATCAGAACCCTCATACACCGCTGTTAAGAATATAAAATAGTGCTGCCACTCTGGAAATCAGTCTTGCAGTTCTTCAAAAGGTTACACAGAGTTACACTATGATATGACCCAGGAATCCCACCTCTTCCACTCAAGATAAATGAAAACCTATGTCCACACAAAAACATGTACAGGAATGTTCAAAGCAGCATTACTCATGATAGACAAAAAGCAGAAACCCAAAATGTCCATTGATCGATGAATGGATAGACAAAATGTGGTACATCCACAGTGGAACGTTGTTTGATAATAAAAAGGAATGAAGTTCTGATACATGGTACAACATATAATGAACCTTGAAATTATTATGCTAAGGGAAAGAAGCCAGTCACAAAGGACTACATATTGTATGATTCCATGTATATGAAAAGTCTAGAACAGGCAAATCCATAAAGACAGAGAGCAGAGTGGTGGTTGCACAGGCCTGGGAGGAGGTGGGGAGGTGGGGGGGTGGGGAGTGACTAGTAAGGGGCACAGGGTTTACTTCTAAGGTAATGAAAATGTTCTAAAACGGATTCTAGTGATGGACGCACAACTCCTAAATATACTAAAAGCCACTGGCTGCACTGTACACTTTAAATGGATGAACTGTATGATATGTAAATTGTATCTCCATAAATTACACACACACACACACACACACACACACACACACACACACACACACACACACACACACACACACACACACACACACACACACACACACACACACACACACACACGAAGAGGGAAGTAAGGTAGATGAACCAAGCATTTAGCAGCCTTGTTTTGCTGAATAAAAGAGGACTGAGCGACTTAATAACTCCAAGTGAGCATTCAGATCGACTCTGAGCATCTTTAGAAACAACCTGACAGAAACCTACAGTTAAAAGCTATCTCCTCTGTGATGAAAGGTAACAGGTGAGAGCATCTAGAGAGGCTCTCCTTGCAGTCTCATCTAGAGCAGGGGTCAGCCATCTCTTTTTCTGTGAGAGGCTGGAGAGTAAGTATTTTAGGCTTTGCAGGTCACATATGGTCTCTGTCATAAATTCTCTCCCTCCCCATCCCACAAACACTCAAAAATGTAAAAAACTGTTAGCTCCAGGGCTGTACAAAGATAGGCTGCTGGCTGGATTTGGTCCACAGGCCGTCACTGTTCTAGAGAATATATGCTGTCTCATGTACACCCTTTTGTGACACTGGTGGTCTTGCCAGACCCAGGAAAATTCTTGGTATTTTTTATATCAGTAGAGAAAGATCAAGGAACAGGAATGTTCTAAGCACCAGATTCTTTTTGCCTCCTGTATTCCAAAACTACCTGGCTATTATGTCCTATCACTTCTTGCTCTGAGGTTAGAGAAAATAGTCACCTGCTCCACCAGCCCTTACACTGGATCTAAGTAGTGGTCCAGGAAGCTCAGCCCTCTCCCTCTGTGCTTCTTACCGTTAAGGCAGCGCCTACGATACTTGTGGTAGACGTGTTGTGTGAAGCCGTTTTCCTTGAGCAGCTCGTGGGAAGGATGCTGGAACTTGGGCAGCGATTGAGGGGTACAGCCATAGCTGCCAACCGCAGGCGTGCCTTCTGAGGGGCTGGAGCTATAGAGACCATGAAACAGACAGTGTCACCAGGTTCCTCAGACCTGCCAGCCATCAAATAGGAGGGGCCTCTCTGGTCTCTTCCAGCAGCCAAGATCCAGCCTCTCACAGTGCAACAAACAAAGAGGCCCAGGTACTGTGCTAGGCCCGTAACTTATCATATATATCCATGGGTCTCACTCTTTGTACCGACCTTTGGATGCTCTTTTAACAAAGAGGTCACTGGGGCTCACAGAGACTGGGAGTCTTGCCCTGGGTCACAGAGCTAATATTTAACTTCCCAGATCTGTACAGTGCCCAAACCTGAGCTTTTAGCCATTTACTTATCCCATGTTAACATCTGACTTTCCTTAATGAGCTGTAATGGGTTAACCCAAACGTATTTTTCTTAAAACCATGCCTATCTTTGCAGGGAGTAGACTGCATAGGTCAGTGGCTCCCAAATCTTGCTTTGGAACTGAGAACACTGGGGTAGTTTTCCTGAGAAAAAATAAAAAGGAATCTGGGCCCTACTCCCTGAAGCTCAGTCAGGAGATCTAGGGTGGGGTCCAGGAATCTGTATCTTTATTCAACTCCCTAGCTGTCGTGAGGGAGGCAGCAGACACCCACTTTGGAAATCAACTGAGTTGTCCTGTTGAGAGAACGCCGTGTGGCCGCCACACTTCAGAAGGCAGCCTCCCTCCTCCTGGGGTCTGGATTAAGCTCTCTAGACTCTGCTCCCGTTTTTTGGATTTGGATGAGGGCACCTTCCTTAAATTTTCTTTAATTTGCAGACCAAAGACCTTCTCTCTTCTTGGTCCCATCAATGTCACGGCTCTGCTGCCCGCCCTGCAGTCAGCCTGACCTCCCTTCCCCACTGTCCCATACCTTATGGAAGCAGTCCGGGGCCTGTGCTCGCGGGAATCCATCACCCAGCCCACGTGACTCTCCAAGGGTGGGTTCGAGCTGTGTCTGGTCTTCCTTTTCCGAGGCATCTGCAAAGGTCAGTCCGGGACTCGTTACTAATTGTACTCATCCAACACTGAGGAGCATCAAGCATTTGTAGGACTAAGATTCCCTCCTAGGTGTGAGTTATCTCACAATTTATAAAGCATTTTCATGTCTATTTTCACATGATGTCCACAGCTGTAAGCTAGGAGCTGACACGCCTACTTCACAGATGAGGAGATCGAGGCTTGCTGGTGACATGATCTGCTCAAGGACCCACACCTGGTCAGTCCTCCTTAGGCCTTACCATGGCTACATGCGGCCACCACTCCCACGCCCAGTCCATCTTGCAGATGTGTCACTCAATCCTGGTGGGCCCACCAGCCTAAGAATACGGAGCAGGTGGGGGACGTGCCACTTTCTTGGCTCAAGGCAAGAGAGAGAAGCAGAGCCCTGGAATGCAGTGAAGTGAGCCCAAGACTCTTAGCAGCTCAGCAGGAACGCCTTACCTTAGCATCTAGCGTCCGACCTTCCTTCACCACTGGATAAAACCGTGACGTCTGGCTTGAGTCTTTGAGCTGCGGTGTCCGGGGAGTGCGAGGGGTCCTGGCGTTGCGATAGTTTGGCGACTCTGGGACAGTGGTTGGTAGAGAGCGGGCAATGGTGGAGGGCTCGGGGGCACCAAACAGCTTGTTGGCCAGGGCGTCAGTGGGAACTGCAGAGGCAGAGTGGGGACAGTAAGCAGAGGTAGGCCTGTGAATGCCTGTCCCTGTAAGGCCCCGTCGGACGGCTCCAGACCCTCCCACCCAGGCCAGGGTGGCAGGTGTCACCTCTCACCTTGCTGGAAGCGAGGTGGTCCAGGAGGGACCTCTTGGTTGGGATCCACAGGGGGCTCAGGGGTTAGTGTGTCAAACTGCTCCCGACTGATCATGTTGACTTTCTTGAAGTTCTCGACTTCTTGCTGCAGAGGATACGAGATTGGGGTGGGGCAGCGGGGGAGGGATGCTGGTAAGAAGACTGCCCTAGCCTGTTTAGGAATCAAGACATGCAAGAAGCTGAAGAGGGCAGCTCCTGCGACCACATACATGGAATTCTGGTCCCCAGGCTCTCAGCTGCCCCGTCACTATGCCTCAACCCCAGGTACCCAGGCATGGGTGTGCTAACCCAGAATGGGGGAGTACTTGCCCAGCCCTCTCTGCAGCAGCACTGAGGTCAGGACTCCGGTTCCCCAGGAACGTGCTGTAGACTCCCCCACCCCGATTCTCTTCGGGCAATTCTCTCATCTCCACCAAACACACTACTACTCACAACAGAGGCTCACCAAAGGCCAACCGACCCCCACACATACCCACTCTGTAAACACCTACTATACCAGTTTTGACTGTTCCCAGGTAGCAGTGATTTTTTAAAAGACCTATCTTTCCTCCACATTTCACCCTCAAAGCAAGTTCCTCAAAAGGCTTTTAAACTTTTATATATGCCTAACAGAAATGACGATCCAAGTCTTATCCTATTCCTCACCAAAGTGGCTAGCCAACTTAAGACACTGAGCACGGGCGCTCAAGCAGCAGAGTGGCCAGCTCTCACACTGGCACAGCCCACCGCTCCCGTCGGGCATCACCCCCTTTCGTTAGAGGAGGATGCTGAGGCTCTGTGCCCAAGGTCACACGGCTCGTCAGCCTTCCCCTTCCACACGTTACAGGCACCCCAGGCCCCACCACCACTGCTAGGCCCAAGACTCACCTTGATCTGGGAATACTCGGGTTCAAACTTCTCAGTCCACAGGTCCTGCTCGTAGTAGAAGAGCCCATCGTTAATGACCTTGGCCAGCTCAGCGCTCATCTTGGCACGCGAGGTGTGGTTGCCTGTGCGGTCCCCCCCCGGGTGCCGGCGCATGTAAGGTGGCGTCTGGGTGACAATGAGGATCTTGTTGACATCCCGGTCATCAATCTCATAGTCAGAGTCCTCATCAGACCAGGCGGTAAAGGTGTTCTTCCGCCCATCCATCTGCTCCATTTCCTCGTCAAACAGGAAATCCAGTTCCTCTTGCTCGTCTTGATCCTTGGACATCAGCTGCTGAGAGGGCAGCTGCTGAGGCAGAGTAGTCGGGTGGAGGAACCGGGGCTCCTCTGACTTCTAACATGGGGGCAGACCAAGGAGAAAGGGAATCACCAGGGAATCACCTTATACCAGGCCCTGTCGCTGTGCCCTGGGAGAAGCCCTGACCCCTCAACATGGGACTGTTACAACTGCGGCCCTGATAATGCCAGCAAGTCACAGCTGTCAGCCTCGGAGTCAGCCTCGTGGAAAAAGGATGTCCCGTACGAGTCCAGGCTTCTCCGCTCACAGCTCACATCACAGTCACTGATAAACACTGAGATAACAACTTCCCTGCACGTAGGAACTGCACTCTCATTTACCTCCACAGCACCTGGCCTGAGAGTGGGTACAAGTTCAACAGGCTGATTCATCCATTTGTCCATCCCCAACACCTCCCAATAAACTGGAAGCTTCATCAGGCACGAACCACAGCTGCCTTGCCTTCCATCCTATCCAGTACTTAGACTGGGATCTAGCAACAGCACATGTTCAACTACTTGATAAATGGGCAAGTACCCACTGGTACCAGGCCCTGTATGAAGACGCTAAAAGCAGAAAAAGAACAAGACCAGGTCCTTGAATTTATGGAGCTCTCAGTTTAGTGGGAGAAGAAGTCAACCAACCAACCAACTGCAGTGTGTTATGGTGAGGACTATAAATAGGCCTCGTGGAGCACATAGGGAGTAGCACTTAACCAGCTGGGGGTGGGAGTGGGGACAGTCGGGGAAGGCTTCCCAGAAGAAGTGACTATGAAAGGACGCGCATAAGTAAGCCAGATGAAGGCAGGGACAGAGACAGTGAGAGGCAAAAAGAAAACAAACAAAAACACAGCATGTCCCAAAGGCAAGAGAAAACAAGACTGTTTTCAGCCAAAACAAAGTATTCCAGAGTGCTGATAGGCTGAATTTATCTGAAATTTTGGAAGTAAAGCATCTGTCTACCCCATAGTATATATCTAAACGTCAATTCCCTGCTGTGCAAAGCGCTTTCTGTATAAACTCTAACCCTATTCTCTTTTGGGAGGTTCACGATAGGTCAGGTGGGAGTGGGGGCTCGAATTCTGGAATGGGGGCTAAGCACGGGTCCACCTTTCCAAAGCCTTTGCAGTCTGCAGCACTGAACTGAACTCTGTCAGGTCCTTGTGCACTTACTACCCTACCCTCTCCTCATGACTCCAGCCTAACCTCTGACACTTTCTGGAAGACCGCAGCCAGAACAGGCTAGGAAGTCGGGGTATAAACAGGAAGGGAGGAAGAAGGAGTTGAGGGGGGTGGTCACAATGGAAAAGGGAGCACAGAATTCCATAAACCCAAAGTCCAAGGTCACCTCTGAGGCCTCCTCACAAGCCCCAGACCAATAAGGTCTCCAAAGAAGGGATGGCAATGGGCAGGTGAATGGAGCAAAAGTCTGCTCCTGGAAAAGGGGCAGTAATTTTAGTTTGAGATTGAAACACTTCTCTAACAGGGGACTAAATGTGAGCTATTCATATATTGCTTTACTATTTCTAGAGCAGTCTAATCCCTCCTTACTTCCATCCGAAAACGGAGAAAATGAAGCCTTGAGATATTAAAGAAGCTTCCCAAGGTCAGCAGCCAGCAATGACAGGAGACCTGTGTTCTAGTCTAGACTCTGTCCAGACTGTGTGTCTGCTCCCCATCCCTTCCCTCTTCAGAAGGTCTGAGGGGCTTATATATGGGACAGTAAGGACAAATTCAGGGGGAAGGCACTAAAAATGCAGCCCCAGGGATTTAGATGGGGTCAAAAGAACAGCCAAGGGACTTCCCTGGCAGCCCAGTGGTTAAGACTCCGCTTTGCCACTGCAGGGAGCATGTGTTCGATCCCTGGTCGGGGAACTAAGATCCCGCATGCCACATGGAGTGGCCAAAACCAAAAAGAACAGGCATGTGTTAAGAAACACTTAATACTTAATGAGACACTGCTGCCAGAGGCTGCATCATCTCCTCCTGTGAAAAATGCCATTCAGGATCTCACGGAGCTAAGGTTGTCCTGAGGGGTGATCCCCACTGGAAATGGAAACAGGCCATATCAGCCTTCCTGCAGTCACTGGTGACCTCCAGCTCGCATTACAACCCTGAGCCACCCAGCTTGCCTGCCAGCCTCTACAAGCCCAGAGCTCTGTGCCTTTGCAACACCCCTCCCCACACTCCAGGCCAGGACCCTAGAACTCAGGTGCGTGGCAGGCCTCACTCACCTTGGGTCGTGCTGGGGAGGGCCGAGGTCTTTTCTTCACTTCAATCCAGTTCTCAGAATCCAGGTCAGGGAGGCTGGCAGACAGGCCCTTGGGCAGGGTCTTTAGGTTGCTGACCTCCTCTGTTTTAGTTGGCACTGGTGTGACAGCACGGGGAGAGCCAGGCGCCGACTCTAAAGGGTGGAAAGGGGAGATCCTCATCCCTCCAGCCCTCCTCCTGATGGCCAGAGGACAAGGGCAACAGGGAGGCATCCACATGCCAGCAGGGTACCTACCTGTCTCCTTCTGATAGTGCTGGCGGGGCACAAACTCTGGGCAGTTGAGAAGCTGGGAGAAATCAGTCTGGGAATAATCCACTATTGGGGGACCAGGAAGAGGCCATTTCTCTGGCTCCTCCCTTCGGCGGACTTTTTCATCAACGATCTCCACCACCTTGCTGTCCTTTAGGGCCTGCAGGGGAGAAAGAGGGAGAAGATGCAGAGGAAAGACATGGACGGACTGAGATCTTGGAAGCTGGTAGATGACTGAGCCCCATGAGCTCAGGGATAAGTCCAGTGCTGGCAGGAGTATAAGAAAACTGGTACCATCTTCCACGACCAGCGGACCGGTGAGATGTTCAAACTTGTAGGAGGGTACCAACATGAAAAACACACCTGCCCTTTGACCCTGCCATTCTACTTCCAGGAATCAGCCCCAGAGAAATACTTGCACAAACAGGTGACAACATAAGATCTGGATACAAGGCCATTCACAGCAACACTGTCTGTAAAAGGAAAAAACTGGAAACTACCTACGCTTGCCACCACATAAGCAATTTAAACCAATTATGGCACATCCATTCAATGGAACACTATTCAGGCTTTAAAATCAGCTTCAAATGTGCTGAGGTGGTAAGAGTCACAAAAAAGCAGGTGTAGGTCAGTGAGTTTAAGATCCCATTGGGGGACTTCCCTGGCAGTCCAGTGGTTAAGACTTCACCTTCCAGGGACTTCCCTGGTGGCGCAGTGGGTAAGACTCCACACTCCCAAAGCAGGGTGCCCAGGTTCAATCCCTCGTCGGGGAACTAGATCCCACATGCATGTTGCAACTTAAAGAGTTCACATGCCACAACCAAGGAGCCCATCTGCCTCAACTAAGGAGCCTGCCTGTCGCAACTAAGACCCAGCGCCACCAAATTAATTAATTAAAACGAAAAAAAGACTTTGACTTCCAATGCAGGGGGTGAGGGTTTGATCCCTGGTGGGGGAGCTAAGATCCCAAATGCCTTGAGGACAAAAAACCAAAACATAAAGCAGAAGCAGTATTGTAACAAATTAAATAAAGACTTAAAAAAACCCAAAAAGATCCCATTGGTGTTTGAATTTTTTGGTGTTTGAATTTTTAAGTAAAAACATACAAATGCACACAAATTTTTCTAGGATTCACAGGTAAAGTGCTACAGGTGTTTATCTCTGGGAAAAAGGGTGAAAAATGGAGGGGGGAGAAGAGTTTCCTTTTAAAAATCTTTTAGGGGCTTCCGTGGTGGTGCAGTGGTTAAGAACACAGGTTCCAGCCCTGGTCCGGGAAGATCCCACATACCACAGAGCAGCTAAGCCCGTGCGCCACAACGACTGAGCCTGCGCTCTAGAGCCCGCGAGCCACTACTGAAGCCTGTGCGCCTACAGCCTGTGCTCCGCAACAAGAGAAGCCACCGCAACGAGAAGCCCGCGCACCGCAACTAAGAGTAGCCCCCGCTCACCGCGACCAGAGAAAGCCCGCGCGCACAGCAACAAAGACCCAATGCAGTCAAAAATAAATAAAATAAAATAAATGAATTTATTAAAAATTAAAAAAAATAAAAATCTTTAAAATGGAAGAGGAAAACATTTTAACACGTGACAACATACTGTGTTGGTGAGGCTGAGGAAGAGGCACTCTCATATACTGCTGGTGAGAATGCAAAAGGCACACCCACTAGAAAGGGAATCAGGTAACAGCTAGCAAAATTACATATGCATTTGCCTTTCAGTTCAGCCATCCCACTTCTAGAAATCTACACCAAAGACACGGGCTAAAACATGAAAAGATTATATATATATATGCACCTGTAAATAAGAATGAGAGTACCTTTCTTCTACTACTACTACACGGTCAGCTCCCAGATATATTAAGAGAAAGCAAAAAAAGCGTGAAGAAATACATGTGCTATATGTTACCGTTCATCTAAGAAAGGGGAAGTATATAATACCCACAGAGGCATTTACTTAATTTTTTTAATAGAAAGATTCAAGAAAGGTTGCTTATAGTAAAAGAAAGGGAAAAGGTGTAAATAAGAAAATTTTAAGTCGGGCTTCTATGAACATACCATCTGACTTTGGAACCACATAAATGTTTTCTATAAATGTAAAACAAACATGAAGACGTAAGAAAGCAATCCCCAAAACGTGAAAGCAAAGCGAAGCTAATGAAACTAATATATATTAAGTTAAAGAAACAACCACAAAAAAATTATTTCAAGTTGAAAATAGTCACTGACTGTATAAATAGGAAAAAAAACTTTTTAGGAGTAGGAGAGGTACTATAAGTATAATGTGTATAAACTGTAGAGTAAAACAAATGAATAGTTATGTTGATGTTGTTAGGAATTAGGATTTTTGGCATGGGAGAAAGTAGTAGTTACAGATTAAAGATACTTGGGGTTATGTGTATAGACCCTATAGAAATTTTAATAGAAATTATCAGTACAATCTCATGATGTATTTTATTAAAACAAACAAACAAAAAGCTCTAGAAACATCGACCAATCAAGTAGCAATAAACACCGCTACAACTCAAACTGTGTTATCTAAATACCAAAAACACCACTTCCCCAAAATAGAGGACCCAGAGTTCCTTAAAAAAAACGGCCAATTTCAGATCTGGGACAGGAAATGTACAAGATGAACCAGGGTCCCACTGGCCAAAGACACAACAATTTGATTCAGCATAATAACTACAATAATTTTGAAATAAACAAAATGTTTGAACCTACAAGTTTGTAATGATATTAAATGATACTAACACAAAAAAAACAAACTCGAAACGCACTGTTCACCTTTGAAGGTTATTAGGGATCAGCTCATAATTCTGAAAACTGGTTAACAAAGGAAAAGATCAAGCACTTATCTGCCCTTCCTGTACGAAGTATATACTTCTTGGTAACCAAATAGTTGATAATGCAAAGTACCTCCTTAAAGAGGTATTCCAGCTAACAAATAAAGACAGATTGACAGAATATAAACATTTTGTAGTCCCTAATGAAGTAACAGGCAGTGATTTGCAGTTTATATGGCAAAAAAGAGCACCAAGTGACATCTGAGAGAATATATCACTATCTATAAAGTATTCTTGACGAGGAGGGAAAAAAACAAACAATCAACCAAAACCTGAATCTCATCAGGCTTCTCAAGAACCAATTTACAAAAAAATCTGGAGTACAGAAGAACATGTGAAATGATACCACTCTGTCCTATGGAAAATTCTACAAGATATACAATCTAGCATATTCAAAAAATAAACTGCAAGGAAAAAGAGAGGGAGAGGAGGAGACTTAATAAGACAATAATATTGGTCTTATCTGGATCCTGATTCTCATAAACTACGAAAACATTTTTGACAAGTGGGGTGAATTTGCAACTGATGAGATATTTGGTGATATTAAAGAACTGTTAATATTTTTACATGCAATAATCATATACTGATTATTTTTTTTTAACAGGCCTTTATCTTTCAGACACAGATACTGAAACATGGATGAAATGTCAGATTACCGGAGAGTTCCTTCAAAGTAATCTGGGAAAGGGAACATGAGGAGACAGATGGAACAAGACTGGCCGTGAGCTGATAGATGCTGAGGCTGGGTAATGGGCTCATTATACCATTGTGTCTACTTTTGTAAATTTTCCATAATAAAGGGATGGGTGGGGGGAGGAGGGGGGGGAGAGAGGGAGAGAGACAGAGAGAGAGAGAGAGAGAGAGAGAGAGAGAGAGAGAGAGAAGGGGGAGGGGGAGGGGACGGGGAGGGAGAGAGAGGCTGGCCAAGCCTTGGAATCTTAGCGTAAGTAATGAGATGAGGACTCTTCCAGGGTTTTCTGCCTTGGCCCAAATTCCAGCTCCTTAAGTAAGGACCTTTCTTTCCTCTGCACCCCAGCCCCAGGGAGAGAGACATACCGCAAAAATGAGTGAAATGTCAGTGGTAAGGGCCTGTACTCGGTGGAAGGACGCAATAAGTGTGATGGGAAGAAAACCGTCAGCATCCATTTTCCGTCGCAGGAAGAAGTCTCGCTCTAAATTGTCCACGCTGAAGTAGTATTCACTAGGTGGAGGGGAGAAGAAGTATGATTGCTTCATCATTTGTGAATATGCCTTCCTTGTTCTGTACACTCCAGGAAGCTCACATAGCCTCTGACCAACCCTGTCCCTACTGTACTTACAGTCCTAAAGGCTGAAAAGAGATGATGTTATCCTTTCATGGCTCCCTAACCTTGGGTCAAACTTCTCTCTGCCCTTCAGCCTCTTTGTATGCCTGACAAGCTCCTCATCCTCCTTTAAAACCCAGTCCCAATACTGTTGGTCACTTTCTCTTCTGTTCCTGAGCCACTTATCACACTCTTCTGCAATGATCTACTTCCTTGTATGGCTCCCCCACTGGACTGAGAAACAACATATTAGAGAGGTTAGGAGTTAAGGTTTTGCAAATCAGACAGAAATAGACTCAAATCTGCGCCTTGTTAGGCAAGTGACTGGGCCTGTATGCTCATCAATAAAAAGGGGATAAAACCCAGCTCATAAAAATTAAATAGACAACCACAGGACTAAATAAGAGAATGCCTATAAGGCACGGAGCACTGAGCCTCACCAATAATGCTAGCGTTCTCAATGCTGCCATTACAAATAAAGGGATAAAGTGGAGCAGAATCTAGACATTTTCTCTCCTTTTAAAAAAATTAACTAATTAATTTTTATAATGGTAGTACAGTTCTCTCAAGTTACCTTTTTCAGGTCCAGCCAGAGGCAGCAATTGCTGCTAGCACCAGAAGGGCCTGCACAGCCCTACTCTACCAGGCTACCATCCTCGGGCAGCCCCCAATCCTACCCGTGTCTCCAGGAGGAAGGCGCCTGTCCACTTACATCTGGCGTTTGATGTAGTCTTTAAGCAGCTCCTGGTCCACGCTGTAAAGCTCAGTGCTGCTGACATTGTCAAAGTAGTAGGTGATGTTGTTCATGTACTTGGGGGTGCGCGGCCCCTCTGCACCGTCAAACTTCCGGTAGCCGAACTGGTAGTCAAAATGGGCTAAGGGGGAAACGGGTGTCATGAGGGAGAGGATACCCCTGCCCACCCCCCCACCGCACTCCCTCGGACATCCCGGAGCCCAAAGGGGCCTCACGTACTTCGAGTGCCACCCCGGCCGCGTCCCCGGCCGCGACCACGCCCCCGTCCACGGCCACGGAAGGAAGCCCGCGCCCCACCAGCCCCATCACTCTTCACACTCGATGTCTCATCCTGGTCGTGCCAGGCAGGCTCCGATTTGGTCTCTGGTTGCCAGGCTGGGGTGGGGGGGGCCACGGGCACGGGCACGTAGGTGGCAGGCTCAGACCCTATGGGGAGAGGGGGCGCCGGGTCAGGCCTGAGGAGGAGCCCCATGCCCAGGCCCTCCGTAGTGGGAGGTGCATACCTTTGATCTCCCCGCGGTTGGCAGGTGTGTGTCGTGGCTCTGGCGGGCGAGTAGGGCGAGAGACCAGTTTCTCTCTGGGCACTTCAGGCTTCATGTCTATTTGCAACGGAACCCACTTGTGTTTGTTCCCTGGAGGACAGCATGGGTACAAGAAAGGCTTGAAGGAGAGGTCCCTCCTGGCCATCCCTACCCCCAACACTTCTGTCCCTGTCTGGGGTCTCAGGCCTGAATCACCATCTGGTGACCTTGGGCAGATTCCTTTCCCTCACTGGACCTCATTTTCATCTCTAAAATAAGAAGGTGGTGGACTTCACTGTGATGGACACTCTCGGTTGACTCCTAATATCAACTTCTCCACCGTCAAGAGAACCCCCTCTGGAACCAGACACATGGCAGCCCAGAATCAAGACTGCACCTTCAGGCTCCCTTAGACACGTGCCGAAATTCTACCCAGGGGAGCTGAGTGGAAGCAGTCAATTCCAGGGTGAGTCCCTAAAAGGCAGGGAGCTACTCCCCCCTTTCCCCATCCTGCTAGGTGGAGTGAGTCATCTGGAATGAGAAGAGCCAACACACAGCAAGACAAAGGAATCAAAGAGCTGCACCTGGCCTACTTCCACCCAGCTCTCAGGTGAGAGAAATAACCTTCCATCCTGGTCAGACCCCCTGTTCCTCTGGATATGTATGAGAGCAGCCAAACCTGTACTCTAGCCAGTTCAGCCAGAGCAATGGGAACTCCTGCCTTTTAAATGAAATCTAACACGGGACAGCAATACATCAAGACACACAAAGAACACTCTGAGGCAGAGACCCCGCCCCCGTCTTCTGCACTGCTAGAGCCCCAGTGCTGAGGACAGGGCTTACCAAATGCTTGTTAAAGAAAAGGAACTGATGGACAGATAGTTGGAGTGAAGCTTGCTGACCCAGTGGCCTACACCCATCAGCCTCCCAAGGACGTCTTGCGGGGGCTCCTGAGGTTGCTCCAGCAGCCCTGGCGTTCCGACATTTCTTGGTTCTGCCCTACCACCTTCTCCCGAGTCCTGATCCAAGCCACTCACCTTTCTTCTTCTGCCCGCCTCGCTGGTAGTCCTCATCCCCGTTCTTCTCCTCCCCCGATTCATCTGACTTGGTCTTCGGGCTCTCCTTACTATCACTCCCCTCTCCTTTCTCCTGTTCCTTCATGTCTTTTTTGGGTGGCAGCTTGCGGGCAGGCTGAGACTTGTGGGACTGTGGCTGTAGCGGGAAGTAGAGGAACAGGGAGGTGATGTGAGTCTGAGAGCCTCTTGGGATGGGAAGAAGGGAGCTCCCTGTCACTGGAAGAACGGGGCTGAGGAGCTGGAGCATGTGACGGCAGGTTGGGCTGCATGTATTCTAAGGTCCTACTTTCACACCTGAGATGCTTTCGCTGGCAAGAGTTGTCAAACAGGCAGGAGGTAGAGGACAACCTGTCTCTCCAGCTTCCTTAAGTCTAAATGACAGAGACAACCCCCAGGGCCGGGGCTGCGGCCTGCAACGGGCAATTGTTTTACTCCCTACAACAGGATCACATAGTTCAGGTCACCTGTGGGACGGAGGAGATGCTGGCCCCTGGTCTGTCCACACCAACCCTGCTGTGAACTAAAGGCCAGTGTGGCCAGAGCCAGTGAGGGACCTAGCTGTCAGCCCAGAACGAAAGTGCTGGGAAGGAGAGGACTGACCAGGAGTCCATCTTCTGCTAGGGCTCAGGAAAGCTACATAAGCTTCCCCATGACCTGTGGTGTGGAGGCGGGTACCTGGCCTAATGATCACCTACAGGCAATCCAAGTGTAGTGATGGAGATCACAGGCTTTGAAACAATACAACACACCTGACTTCTAATCCCCACTTGGCCATCAAGGGCTAGTAATTAACCGTCCCCAGCCTCAGTGGCCTCATCTGTAAAATGGGAATTACTGAAGGACCTATCTAGGAGTCACTGAGGGTTAGATGAAATGATGAAAAAACAGCACTTGGCAGTCCCTGACACACAGCAAGTGCGCAAAGAATGATTCTTAGCTATTTCAATGTTGCCCATATGGTACCAACCACTCCTCTTAAAAAAACAGAAAGGTAACAGCTGAGGCTCTGAAAGCTTGAGGCCAAATGTGAACATGTAGACAGAATTCAAACCTGCCCATCCCTCCCACAGACTCACCTGCACACTCTTGTGGGCTATCTCTCCAGGTGTTGGCCAGTTGATTGCATCTCCAAAGTCACCAACCTGCAAGGCACATTCTATGAGGGGTAACTCTGCCTCGACCATTCAGGCCCTCATCCAAAATACAGCTCCACTGAGAGATCAGAGGCCAAAATCAGTCTGTCCACGAGGACCATCCACAATGTAGAGACCCAGAAAAAGTGTCCCTCCTATTCAGAGAGAACCCAGAAGTACCTCGCAGTCCAGAAGCACTCACTACAACAGAAAAGAGGCTCCCACCTCCAGGAAGTCCCTGCTTGGGTTGCCAACTCCTACTTCTTACCTTGCTACCTTTGCGCTGTTTAGGAACTGCTGCCCTCACCACCCTGGCCGGAGCAGCATGTTCTGTGGGAACAAGAAGGGAGGGAGAGTTACGCAGAGCCCATGGGAGGGGCCCACAACCACCTCCTCAGCCTCATCACTACCCCACTCCACCAAACAACCTGCAGGCTCCCAAAGGAGGAAGACGCGGTGGGGACGGGAAGGACACATGCTCAAACACCTCTTTCTGAAGAAATCATGGCAAGTGCGATCATGGAAGCAGCAAGCAGCCGAAACCCCGAGAACTCAACTCGGAGGACCCTCACCGCTCTATACCCTCTTGTGAAAAAGGGAACTGAGTCCATGCCAGGGTTTGCTCTGTAATTCAGGGCTCCCGAATCGACCCAGATTCCATAAAGGGATCTGAAAGACCCTCTCTGGCTCTAACATTCTAGAAGTCTGTGTGTGAGCAGACTTAGGAAGGCAAGATACAAACCCTAAGTGGGCAATCCAAGGACCTCTTCTAAGCCCCACATGTCAGGGCCAGCCCTGTCCTCAGTGACCTGTGGTCAACAGAAGAGTGAGCCATTCAGAGAAGATGTGCCTGCCTTCCAAGTTTCTAAAGAAAAAGTGAGACCCCCATTTGACTCAATGGTTCCACCTTTAGGGATTTATCCTAATGATACAAATTAGACAAGTGTTTAGGGTTATGTGCAAAGATGCTGAAAGGGCTATGCATAATTTCAAAAAAACTGAAAACAATACATGTCCAATAGCAGGGAACTGGCTAAATAAAAGTTCAACAACTTTTAGAATGGTCATAAAAAGATAACGATCTCTACTGATATGAAAAGATAAACACAATAAATGAGAAAAGTTATAACCCTATTTTTGTAAAGTAAATAAAAAACGTATACGTACACATACACACAGTAGAAACTCTAGAAGGAGATATAACCGACTATTACCAGGAGTTAAGTAGTATGTTTACAGTGATTTAATTTTGTTTGGGGTTCTCCAGTAGTTTCAACAAGGGCAGACCGGGATTTTTATTTTTTTATTTTTTTGGCTGCACTGCATAGCTGCAGGATCTTAGTTCCCCAGCCAGGGATCAAACCCACACCGCCTATAGTGGAAGTGCGGAGTCTTAACCACTGGACTGCCAGAGAAGTCCAGGGGCTTTTTAAAAAGAAAAAAAAAAAAATTTTTTTAAGGCAGTGGCTCTAATAGGTCTGACCCTTCCTACACCTACCCTTATTTTTCCAACTTGGCTCTGAAGACCAAGAGTTTCTGAACCCTTCCTCCCCCAGAGATCCACGGGAAAAGATACACATCCTGGGGCTCTGCTCACCCACTGCTCGCCCGTCACTTTGCCTCCATTGTTGGCCAGCCATGCCAGGGGTCAGGAGCTGCCCCCAGTCCCTGAGCAGAGAAATTTGTCCAGCTGGTCTCAGAAGGAACGTTCTATGCCTTGATCAGACGCGTGTACCCTTAACGAGCAGAGAGAGTCCTTTCCTGACTCCTAACTGTGAGGCCACTGCATTCTTGGCTTCTACCCCATACCGGAGCCACTGCCCCCTCGAGACACCCCATATGCCACAGGAGGGCTGGGGCTCTGTAACCCAATCCACAGCATCCCCCATTCCCAGTGCTGAGCAGTGGAGAACGAGAAAAGCCCTCTCAGTCCCAAGAGGATGAAGCCCTTAGGCCCAGAGAACTACTTACTCCACACTGATTTTCTTGCTAATTCTGGTTTGGCCCAGAGAAGGCTAATACCACCTAGTTCCCTGACTAGGACCAGCAGGGGCAGCCACGAGAAGATCACCTCCCTCAGCTACACACGAGCTGTGACAGCAGTCACTTCTGCAGGGACCCAGCCTCCACACCCCAACAGCACCGCCTGCATGCTACCAGAACGAGAGCATGCCCAAAGGCCTGCAACATCAACTTCATCAACACAAAGTTGGAAAAGAGGATCAGTCAGAGGGCCAGGTGTTCCTGAAAACTACTGGAAAAGGTTTAAGGCAAAGTTTTTCAGGTCACTGTCTATTTCCTCTAATAAAAACTCTTTCAAAATTGCGAGGCATCAGATCCTGTAATCACCCTGCCTGACATTCTGTTCACCAAGATCACAAAGGGACATGGTAAAGTACTAAAAGTTCAGTCTCCAATTAATGGGAGTGCTAAACTGCCACTGAAAGAGCCCACTGATTCCCTACTCCCCCACAATCCCAAGCTGACCAGGGGAACGTGACAACACGGGGGTTAGGGGCACCCACCTCCAACATAGTCGAAAAATCCAATCACACATCATGTGGTGCTTTTACTGTTGAAAAAAACCACATATAAGTGGACCCACACAGTTCAAACCTGTGTTGCTCAAAGGTCAACTATATTTTCTATACTGCTTGTTCCAGAAAGATCCTAAAGCTTATCTTTTGGAAAAAAAGCTACCTAGAAGGGCCAGATCTAGGAGGTCTAAGGAGCGGGAAACTAGGGGAGGTTTAGGGGGAGAAAGCACGTGGGTGAGTCAAACTCATCGGGTTGTGGTAAAAAGAACTGGTAAGAGGAGAGGAAAAGCTGGAAATGAAACAGGGATGAGTGTAGGTGAAGTGAGATGGGGCCAGGTAAGATGGGAGAAGGCCTTGCAGGATGGGGCTGGCCAGAGGGAACTACTAGATTTCAGGCCTTAGTGCCAGGAGAATAGGCGAAGGCCAAATATTTATTGTGGGGCTGGCATCATCTCCTAGAGATGAGTCAAGTATCTAAAAAGACTGAATTTACCCTGATTGCAAAGAACTTCTACCTTGGGGAACAAGGTAATTTGTAGGGGCTTAGGGGCTACATTACTGGAGTTCATACCCACCTGCTGCCATATACCTGGCCATTAGGTCAACCCCCTCGGAGGAGTCCAACCAGATCCTAGGCGAAGGGCCCTGGCTCTGCGCTCTCACTGCGTTGTGTTAGGTGCCCGGTTACTTATCCACCATGCAGCCCACCCCACCCCTTAAGAGCAAGTACCAGGGTGCTTTCATAGCAGTGATCCCAGAGTCTAGCTCAGGACCTAGCAACACGGCTGACGTTTGTTTAACGAACGGAGAGTTCACACACCCATCTCCTCTAGTATTTCACACTAGAGAAGAAAAGAAGCTTTGCTTTCCAAGTGCTTGTTCCTGAGTCTATGGCCTTAACCCTCAGCTGGAGCCTTCCCCCCCGGCAGAGAAACAAGTATCCTAGGCACTGCTGGATCCCAGGGGAACCCACGTCCCAGCCCTGCCTTGACTCCAGAGGCAACTGATCACCTGAAATCAGCCTTGGGTCCTAGTCCAGACTCCAATACTCACCAGTTGTATAGCCTTGGAGATACTACATACCACCCCCTTCCTGGGGCCTCCCTCACCTTCCTCAACTGAACAAAGGAAATTCACACCTAGAGGTAGAGGGAAGAAAAGGTAAGATCTCAACCAATGAGACTTCTCATGAAAGCAGAAGAGATGCTAGCAACAAGCCGTGGTCATAGTATTAACGGAGTGAGCACTTACTAGATGCCATGCACTGTTCTGATGCTGAGTTAGTTTCTCTAATTGGTCTCATTTTCCAAATGAGAAAACCAAGGTACATGGTGGAAAGGTTATTTACCAAGATCACAGCTAGCAAGCAACAGAACAGGATCTGAAGCTAAGCAATCAGACTCTAAAGCCTGTGCTCTCAGCCACTTGGAGGACGGTCCAAATTATCTCCTCATCGTGGCCAGCAGGGCAGGCCCTCAATGGCTGGGCTGCAGGATATCATTCTACACACTGGAGAAAACCAAGGCCCACTGCAGGGAAACCTAAAAGGTCATAGAGCAAGACAAGCGACACTCCTAGGATTGGACACTGGCAACCTGACAATCCCCTCTCCTGCACCCAGAGAGAGGCAAGGGAAATTGCCACCAAGCAGGCCCGGAGGAAGCCCCACATGTGGCACCCCCCAGTCCCGTGAGGAGAGAGGCATTCAGGCCTGCTTCCCAGTCCCTCCACCTCAGCATCTGCCCCAGTGAGGATGGGGGTCGGGGGTAAGCATCCAGCTGACATGGATTCTGCCCCCACCACTGCCTGAACTACAGCCCAGGACCCTCACTGTGGAAGGCAGAGACACCATTTAAGGGCAGGGAGTGAGGCCAGTAGGAGTCTAGATTACATCACCCACCTGTGCCCGTCCCTCCCAGGCCAGCCTGGGGACAGAGTAAGAAAAGCCTGATGTATTTTCAGCTGTCATCCAGCCTGGGGGTGTGGTGGAGTCACAGAGGAAGAGGCTGGGGACCCGGTCTTTTCATCCCCTCCTCACTGATCCCAACGCCACCCCCACCCCGGCAGGAACACTCTTCTACAGAATAAAAAAAAAAAATGCTGTGTTAACCATCCTCACCCTCTTCACTGATTCCTACCGCTGCCACCACCTCTCAGAAGCCTCTCTCTATCCAGCCTTCCCACCCCAAGTTCCCCCAGACCTGCAGGTGAAACACGGGAGGGGGCTGAAGGGTGCCCTTATAGAAAGAACTGGACAGAGAGAAGAAACCTTCGGAAGGTCCGCTCACCTTGAGGCTCCGCTCAAAGGAAGCTTCTGAAGAGTCTGCGTCCCTCGGCCTGGGAGGAGGGGCAGGGGCAGCGGGCTCTGGTCACATGATACCACCTGGCCCAGCCCAGCTCAGGCTCAGGCCCCAGTCAACTATCTATAGCCTGCAGTGACTCTCCCTGCCCCAGACACGGACTCTGCTGTCCTGGGGTGGCTGTGGTCACTCCCACTACTGGTACCAGTCCCTGAAGTCCTACCCCAAAGCTAATTAACTAATCGTCATCACAGCTGAAATATATCAGCAGGCAGTGAAGCCTCTGGCCTCCAAGCACCAGCTCCCTAACGCAGCCTTTCCGAAGAGCACATTTGGTTCTAGTTAGAACGGTAATCGTAATCACCACCTTTTACTGGGTAGTGGCTAGGTGCCAAAAACTGGTTTAACTTGCTATGTGTAATTTCACATAATTGTTTCAGAAAGACATTCCAGTTGTTCGGAAAATGAAATTGACGGAAGAGACTTGCCCAGGGTCACACAGTATGTATTCTGTGTGACACACAGATCTCAGCATAAATTCTTCTCAAGGCCTTCCCTAATTGCCCAACTAGCAGCTCTGGATCAAGTTCTAATTCAGTCTATCATGTGGGATCTTCAGAGTACTCATTAGCCCCTGAAATGGTTGCACTTTTGTGCATCTCAACCCCACTAGACTAATCAATTGCTGAGTCCATATACTATCCACGCAAAATGCCAAAGTACTTCACATGCAGTAGCTCATTTATTTTTCACAACCACGCTAGGAGCTAGGAGGCAGGTAAGATGATGAAGACTCCCAGTTTACAGCTGAGGAAAATTGAGGCTCAGAGAGCCCACCTGCCTAGTAGGTAGCAGAGATGGATTGAAACCCAGGTACAGCCTGACTCCACCTTGGGCTTCACCAGCCGGCAACGTGCTGGATGTGTGAACAATGACTAGGAGTTCCACAAGGGTAGGGATCTTTTCTGCGTTTCTCATTGGCCGCTGGAACCCAAGACTGCAGCCTGTACATGGCTGGCCCACAGTAAATATTTGCTGAATTAAGAAATCTACATCGGCATGGGTGCTTCCTGAAGGACTTTCCAGAGCGTTCTTTTCTGGGAAAAGAGGTTAATTACCCCTTTGCATTATGTCTGAACAGCACAGCTCTGCAGCCTGGCAACTGCAACCCCTCTGGAGTCTAGACCTATGCCCTGTTCTCCTTCAAGTTGGAATCAGTGTGCTTCAACCCAAACACCAGACGTCAGCTGTGGAAAACAGAACAGAGAGTGTGCAGCAAACAAAACAGCACAGGAACTCCCCAGAGGTCCCAGACTTAAGCCGCCAGGCCCCAGGCTACACCATAAATCACAAGGCTGGCTGGCTGGTTGGCTGGCATGGCAAGCTGGGAAGCACAGACACCAGCTAAGAGGGCAGCACCCACTCAAGAGCAGTCACAATGCCACCCATGAACACAAGCTTATGTTGCCAGAGCTTCCGAGTTTTCAAGAAAGGTAGAAAAATAAATTTGATATGGAAGGGAAATTTTCTGCTTTCTAAATATTGTTAATGAATTCACATTAAAAAACAAAACCCGGGCTTCCCTGGTGGTGCAGTGGTTGAGAGTCCGCCTGCCGATGCAGGGGACACGGGTTCGTGCCACGGTCCGGGAGGATCCCACATGCCGCGGAGCGGCTGGGCCCATGAGCCATGGCCGCTGAGCCTGCACGTCCCGAGCCTGTGCTCCGCAACGGGAGAGGCCACAACAGTGAGAGGCCCGCGTACCACAAAAGAAAACAAAAAAACACCCAAAACCTTCTTCAAGCCACATCCAGCTTGTGGGCTCCTGCATGCTCTCCTAAGCGCTGCCTGAGGAGCAGGTTAATCACCCAGCAGCTGGGCCCTGGATTTCAGAGCCAATCTTCAGGCAGGCTGCAATGCTCTGCTGCCCCACTGACTCCACCGTCCTTCTGTGGGAGGCTGCTGACATCAAAGCTGGTTTTCCCTTGTCCCTGTGGTCACCCACCACACCTTAGGTAATGCAAACTCATTTTTACCGTCCTAAGTCTAAGGCATTCTCTGCTGCACGAGGCCTCTGAATCTCCAAGAAATTACTGTGGATTATCCCTGTTATTGGAGTGAAGAGGCTGGAAGGGACCTGAGAACTCATGCCATTGTACAGATAGGAAAACTGAGGCCCAGGAGGGACCAGGCTGTGCCCAAAGTGACCAGTGAATTGTTGTGGAGCTGACAGTGAACATCGAGTTTCTGCCTAGTGATCCCGAGCTTTTCCCACAGGTCAGGAAGCCAATTTTCTCACTCAACAAAATATGCCCTGTGCACAATTACACGCACTCACAGGATGGAGAGCAGGGCCTCAGGGACCCAAGCATTCCAGGCACCACTCCCCACAACTACTGATGGTGCCTATAATAGAGTCCCAGAAAGTCCCCGTTTTTAAGAACGGCTTCTCACATGGAGCTGGGATACATAACAGAAAAGGAGGGGTGCTCTGGTTGAAGTGGATCTGCAAGCGGGGCCCCACTTCCACCAGCGACTTAACTTCTTTGCACTTCTCCAAGGAAGGCTCTTGGCTCCATCTGGAAGACGTGGGGCAGGCAGGCTCTAGAGGTCCTAACCAGCCATCTATCTAGTGTGACAGGTTGGGTACCCTCACTAACCCTCAGTTTCCTGCTCTCTCAAATGGCTGGGTCCTAACAGCTCCAGCCCTGCAGGCTGGGGACACTCGGTAACAGGAAAAACTCCAGCAGAAATGGGAGAGACTTGCCAAGTGTCCCAGAAGCACATGGGGAATTGGAGTTCTTGGGTAAAGACTAGTTCCCCCAATCCAGTTCAGCCAGATTGGCCCTGCTCCCCAAAAGCCGCTGATTTGTCCCTGCTGCTGAGTTTGGGCAAGCCTTGGAGGCCCCTTCAGTGCTACTTATTATACTCCAACTGGGTAAGAAAAGAGCCCTGGGACGCCATGGACATGGAGACAGGCTGCCCCACCAGCAGACTCCCCGCCCTTGCTCACTGGTGCCCTATTTCACTCCCTCCCCCTTCAGCAAATGTAGAGGGGATGTGACCCCTACACTACCACTCCCCCTCCCCGCCCCACCCCACCCCAATTAGGCTGTTGGGCTAAGAGGCAGGACAGAGCAGCTGTTAACAGCATAGACTCTGGAGTCCACATGAGAATGCTCTAACAACCAGCTGCCATCAAACAAGTAACTCATAAGGCCAGGGGAGATGGTCTTATCTGACCAACTCCTCATGCAGCTTGTAACTCGATAGGCATTAACAGGGCCACAGAGGAATGAAAGCCAAGCAAGCAGGTTCATCAGGAGGCAGAAAGGCACCCTGCATGGAAGATCCTAGAGTAAGACTTAACCTCTCATTTTCTGAAACTATGATAGGGGTTCAGGGTGGCTGCTAGGTAACAGGATTGTTTAAGAGCTTAAATATGGGCAGAGTTAAACAGAAAACTACCATAAATGCATTACAGTTATTTTTTAAAATCTCTTTGAATCAATTCTTGAATCTGTCTGGTGCTTTAAAAAAATTTTTAAGAAGGATTACAGTTGCCAGATTTAGCGAATTTCAGATAAACAACAATAATTTTTTAGATTATGTCCCACGTAATATTTGGGACACCTTATACTAAAAAAAATATTTGCTGCTTACCTGAAAATCAAATTTAACTGGGCATGGTGTATTTTTAATTGCTCAATCTGGCCACAGTAGGAAGGAAGGACCATTGCCCCATGTTCCATGACAGTGAGTCAGTGTCCAGAGCACGGGGCTAGGAGCCGGGAGACTGACGCCAGTTCTGGTGCCGGCACTACAGCCCTCGCTATTGGAGCTTGGAAGAATTCCCCTCTGGGTGCCTTCAGTTTCTCTACTCAGAGGTCTGTTCTTGGGGTGTGGGGATCTGGTCATCTTCAGTCCTAAAGCCCTTTAATTCTACCCTCACACACTCACTGATCACCCTAACCCCAACCTTAGATGAAACCAGCTTTCCAGGGGTACAAGCTACCTCTGAAACTACTGCTACAAAGGACTTGGGCCCTAAGATTTCAGGATGCAAAAAAATTATCTATCTTCTGAGAAGCTTGTCAAAATGCAGATTCCTGGGTCCCACCCTCCAGAGATTCTTGCTCAGGAATGGTGGAGCCAGGAATCTGCTTAGTAATTCTAAGGGTGGTTTTCTCTGGACACACTTGCAGTTATCTTGATAGACCAAATGCGTTTCACCTGCTAATTTTGATAGGGGTTACTGAGAACCACACCACCGCATTTAGTATTTTTTAATTTTTTTTATGGAAGCACAGTTGATTTACAATATTGTGTTAGTTTTAGGTTATAGCAAAGTGATTCAGTTATATATATATATTTCAGATTATTTTTCATTATAGGTTATTACAAGAAACTGAATATAGTGCCCTGTGCTATACTATACAGGAAATCCTTGTTGCTTATCTATTTTATGTATAGTATTGTGCATCCGTTGATTTTATACTCCTTCTTCATCCCTCCCCTTCCCCCAAGCTTGTTTTCTATATCTGTGAGTCTGTTTCTGTTTTGTAAATAAGTTCATTTGTATTATTTTTTAGATTCCACGTATAAGTGGTATCATGTAATATTTGTCTTTCTCTAACTAACGCCACTTTAGTATGATAATCTCTAGGTCCATCCATGTTGCTGCAAAATGCAGTATTTCTTCTTTGTTTAATGGCTGAGTAATATTCCATTGTATATATATCCCACATCTTCTTTATCCATTCATCTGTGGATGGACACTTCAGTTGTTTCCATGTCTTGGCTGTTGTAAATGGTGCTGCTATGAACACTGGGGTGCATGTATCTTTTCGAATTATAGTTTTGTCTATATACCCAGGAGTGGGATTGCTGGATCATATGGTAGCTCTGTTTTTAGTTTTTTAAGGAACCTCCATCCAGTTTACATTCCCACCAACAGTGTAGGAGGGTTCCTTTTTCTCCATACCCTCTCTAGCATTTATTTGTAGACTTTCTGATGACGGTCATTCTAACCCGTGTGAGGTGATACCTCACTGTGGTTATGATTTGCATTTCTCTAATAGTAAGTGACATTGAGCATCTTTTCATGTGCTTATTGGCCATCTGTATGTCTTCTTTGGAGAAATGCCTATCTAGGTCTTGTGCCCATTTTTTTGACTGGGTTGTTTCTTTTTTGATATTGAGCTGTATGAGCTGTTTGTATATTTTAGAAATTAACTCCTTGTCAGTTGCACTGTTTGCTAATATGTTCTCCCATTCCATAGGCTGTCTTTTCATTTTATGATTTCTTCTGCTGTGCAAAAAGCTTTTAAGTTTGATTAGGTTCCATTTGTTTATTTTTGCTTTATTTCTTTTGCCTTGGTAAACTGATCTACCCAATTAGTATTTTAAAATCAGGGCTGTGCTTCTTAAGAACTGGTAGTGGGTACATGGGTCCTTGTTTCAATGTTTCCCTCTTTTACATTTTTGTATTAAATAATACTTTCTTGAAAAGAAAACTAAATTGCAGAACTATTCTGGTGGAAATGGAACCCAAGCCCCCTTCCCACTCTACGTCCCATTCAGCTGGAGTCCCTGAGCAGAAGGCTGTTATGAAAACCCCTCAACTCATGCCTGTGGAAACTGGGACCAGTAAGCTAGCAGACTGGCAACACCACTTCCACAATCTAAGAACACCAGAGGAGGTGGGGGTGGGTGACCTTGGTTAAATGCAGATTCCTGCCTTCTCCCAAGCTCCAGAAAGCAGTTTGCCAAGAGGGCAGAGCATGAGCATCTGCATTTTTTAACAAGTTTCCTGTGCAAGGCTGGTGCCAATTAATGTTTGAGAACTGAGCTGCCAATGAGTGAGACTGGCGGTAAGGGACCCCCTGGTCTCCAAGCCCCAGTCCAGGGTCTCATATTTATGGACAGGGAGTGTAGACAGGAATTAACCGGCTCACAAGAGCAGGAAGGGAGCGTGCTTTAATTACACACACAGACAGCAGCCTGAGGAGGGATGTATGAGGAACTCACCACCACCCAATCTCCAGCATCAAGAACAAAGATTGGTCAGGCCAAGAAGCCACAAGCAGAGTGTCTGACAGACGTGAGCTCACAAAAAAATCAGCGTGGGCTGAGCTTGAGGTTGAGTTTTACAGTGAGCTCCCGACTATGGCTGTGCCAGAAGAGTGAAGGCTTGAAGGGACCTGTCTGCCTCTTCCTTACAACCAACCAGCTTCCACTCTTCCCCCACACATCGCTGTTTGCGCACCCAAGGCCCTGAGGTCTGGATCTGTTAAATAATAATGGCTACCACTTACTAAGCATTTACCTCAGGCCTCCTGCTGCAGGCCTTTTGTGCATTTTCTAACCCTCGCAGGGGCAGAGCTATCCCAGTTTTAGAGGAGACCCAGATGCTAGGTGGCTAGCCAAAGGTCACACAGTGAGAAGGTAGCTGACCCCAAGGACCTGAAAGTTCAGGCTACCCTAGGCCTCTCAGCACTGCAGGAGACGACACTAGGTTCTTGAGGTCCCAAAGGGCTCCAGCTCAAGCTGACCCTACCATGGACTGAGGCCATCAGCACCAGAATCCACTTCTCTGAGCCTATTAGCTCACCTGCCAGGCGAGGACAATGCCACTCAGCATAGGGGACAGGAGCAAAGCACAGCCAGGAATCCAAGCACTATTAATTGCGAAGGCAACGCTCTAGGGTGGTCTGCAACCCAAAGGCCTGGGGCTCTGGCTGCAACAAGCCCAGGAGAATTTTGCCCCCTCCAGCAGATCAGAAAGGAGAGGATGAAAGAAACTGCAGAACCCCCATCGGACAAAGGACAGACAGGAGGGAGAAAGGGGTGTAGAAAAGCAGAGATTTTGTGTAGGCTCTGCACCAGGGCACACGGGAGAGCTGAGGAGAGCATAAACCAGCCATTCAGATAAATTACCCTTCCTTATCGTTGGTGACCAGGGCTAATCAGCTCGTAAGGTCTACCTCAACCATCACTGCATCTAAATCTCACAATTTCAGTTTGAGGTAGGAAGGGTGGAAATGGTTCTCCGCATAGTACATAATAAGACAGAACTGAGACACAGTGAGCTTCCTGGCCTGTCCCAAGAATATCAACTTGTTTTTGAAGATGCCAGCCCTAGGCTCCTGCCACTCTTATCAGGAAACGTCACCACTGACATGAGGGATTTTGTGTGCCAGGCACTGGGGAAGTAATGGTAAACAAGACAGTCCCTATTCTCTGAGGGCTCAGTTTATATAAAGTCTTAATCTTAACTCCACCTGTAATTGGTTGATCTCAACTGCCTGGGATGCTGTACTGAGGATCCTCAGTAAACAGGCTCAGGAAAAGCCTGCGATCAATTAGCCATGTCTTTTGTGGGCATGAGAAGGGACAGCAGTCACAAACGTATTTATAATTCCAGTTTGGTAACAACTGAAAAATGCTCTTCATCCCAACAACCATTTAGCCCATACTATGTATTATGAATACAAAAATGGGTAAGACTGCCAAGGGTCCAGCCCATGAAACTAATGACTGACATGAGAGCTGACATGGGTGCTGGTGGATTCAATGTACTTTCCCTCCAGGGACCACTCTGTCCTCACCCCCAGGTAAGACCTGCAACCCTTAGGCCTGGCCTCTCCCAGAGAGGTTAAGGCAAGGCTCAGGAAGAACAAACTGCAGAAACACAAGTGAGAATTATGGAATGGGCGCCTCTGTGGAAAGCTCACCTGGCTGCTACTTCCCCAAGGTCAGCCCGGATCACCCCACTTCACTACCAGCAGCAGGGCAGTGCAATGGTTAAGAAAGAGCCTGGGCTCCAGAGTCCCGGTTCTGCCAATCCTACCTCAGTGACTCTGGATTTCTGTAAATGGGAACAGAGTTTCTAACCTACTGGGATTCTGCAGATTAAATGAGTTGATATTTGTAAAGCACTTGGGGAAGCACACAGGAAGTACTCATTACTCGTTAGCTATTATTTGGAAGTTTATACATATCGCTGATTAAGGCCTTTGACAAATTTTTCCACCCCATCTCACTCATTGGTGAACCTGTTAGTTACTTGATCCTGGCTGTTTGAGTGTTCCTCACCCCTCCTAGAACCATGCTTTACACTCTTTATGTTCTATCTTGAAGAGCTCATCAGTAAGGTAGAGTGGAAAGGGGCAGGTGCTGCTGTTACTGGGAAATTGAGAGCATTTCTGAGCAATACCTCCTCCATTTGGGCAGGCCTTCCCCGGCCTGCTCAGGGTGTGTCAACTGCTGGCCCAGTGTAGGGGAGGGAAGAGAGCTGAAAGCTTGTGTCTGGAGGAACAGGAGTCACAGCATCTGCACTGGGTCACCTTGGGGCACGTGCTGCCAGCCCTAGTCCTCTTCTAATCTTCACTCCTACAGCACCAACCATTTGAAGGGCCTCCTATTTCTCTATCCTTGAAGAAACAAGGCTGAAGGAAGAGAGAACTAGCATGGGCATCCTGACTCCTTTGGTGCCACCCGGGAGACGTTGGCTAACAGATGACATCAGCTTTCTGCAAAATGAGAAGCGACCAGATGGCTTCCAAAAGTCCCTTTGGACTCTGGCCTTCCTCAACTCTAGGATCTGCAAAAAGCTGCCACCTCAGAGTGGCAATGGCAGTGACGATGCAAGCCAGGGGCTGGGACAGGGAAGACCTGGAATGGCAGAGACCATCCCAGAGCAACTGCAAGCCCAGCCACAGCCAATGGAGAACTTTAGCAGCCAGCCTCTCCATTCCCAGCCAGGAGTCTGGCATCCCCAGGCTGCCACGGACCTCACACTCCTTTCCCCAAGAGAACCTCCCGCTCAGTAGACAAACTGCTATCCCCACAGCTCCTTGATCAAGTCAAGTATCTTTCTAAACAAATGATTATGCAGCTACTACTGAGCCCTTCAGTATGATCTGTCACTGTGCTAAGTGCCTCCCTTGCAGTATCTTAACAGAAAGACTGATGCTTGGGATTTCCCTGGTAGTCAAGACTCTGCCTTCCAATGAAGGGGGTGCAGGTTCGAGCCCTGGTCAGGGAACTAAGATCCCACATGCCTCAGGGATAAAAAAACCAAAACATAAAACAGAAGCAATATTGTAATAAATTCAATAAAGACTTTAAAAACTCCCACATGCCGCGGAGCAACCAAGCCTGTGCGCCACAACTACTGAGCCTGTGCTCTAGAGCCCGTGAGCCACAACTCCTGAACCCGCGTGCCACAACTACTGAAGCCCGCGCGCCTAAAGCCCATGCTCCACAACAAGGGAAGCCACCGCCTACGCACCTCAACGAAGAGTAGCCCCCCGGCCGCCCAGCTCACTGCAAGCAGAGAAAGCCCATGCGCAGCAACGAAGACCCAACACAGCCAAAAATAAATAAATAAATAAAATAAATTTTTTAAAAGGTCCACATCAAAAAAAAAAGTAAGAAAGGAAGACTGATGCTTATCTTCTTTTTACTCTCCTTAATTTCTTCCATATTAGTTATGCTTTAAAGGGGTGGGGGTTGGGGAGGGGGACTGGCTCTGCCAGTTTTTAACTCTGACCCTGGGCAGTCCCTTAATCTCCATGAGCCTATGGAGAAGGAATTTCTCCATAAAAGGGGGCCGATTACCACCCACCTCAAGGGTACTGTGAGATAAGAAGTGTTCTGTAAAGTCTAAAGGGCTATCCCAAAGGCAGTACCAACCCTTGGAATCTAAGGACTTGATGAGTAAGACTAGACCCCAGGAGTAATCAAAGGATGACGGCTTAGAATCCTCAGCTCTGGCAGGCCACCTTGGGCCGTGTCCCGCCTTAGGGCAATAGAGCTTCCAGGAGTACAAACCAGCTGCCTCCAAGGTACCTGAAACAAGCCCCTCCCAGCCTGTGGAGACTTGGCTCAGGGCTGCTGGATGCTACAGTGATGGGGGAGAAAGGCTGGATTCCCTGGATCCACCCAGTCTTCAAAACCTCAGTCATCAGGAATCTGATTACCTTACCTGAGGCCCAATCCAAGGTCTGCTGCTCAACCTCCTATGAGGGGGCAGGGGGTGGCCAGCAGCAGGCTAGTGATTTGCCTAGAATGCAGCCCCATTCTACAGGCTGAAAAACTGAGGCAAAGATTTGGGTGTGGGGGAAGAAGGAAAAAAATGACACCAGGCTCCTACAAAACCTCAGACCTGCTAAGAAATGAGGTTCTTGCCACAAAAGCCGCCTGGTGTGAAGCATGTGTCCCTGCACTAGGGGGACAGCACTGTTTGACAAACTAATCAATTATTGAGAGATTTCTAAGTCCTGACCTCACCCAGTCCAACCCACGTTCCTTTCTGCACTCACTCTGGCCCCGCTGGTCTTTTTCCCATTGCTGGCCAGCTTCCACTAGGGATGTGCTGTGGCCTTTGGGGGTATCCCAGGGCAAACCCAAGTGGAGGGCTCTTCCCACCCCTCCCGGGCTTCCCCTTTGTACTTGGCTAGTCGCAAACCCAAGCAGTAAGCTCTTGGAAACCAGCCGAGAGTGATGGAAAGAGCACTGAACTGGGCATCGGAGGGCCTGTATTTTAAACAATGCATCCCTGTACAACAGCCTCGGTCAGTAGCTTCCCCTGCGTGGGCCTGCTTCCCTCAGCAAAAGGGTGGTATGCATGCACATGTGCACAGGGTACGTGTGAATTCTGGCCGGGCTCAGTGGTCTCAGATCAACTCCAGGTGCCTGCAGGAGCAGGGGCCTCGGGTAGAGAGTGGGTGTGCGCGTCTGCCAGGCAGCAATGTAGTAATGGTCAGCTCCTTAACCTTTCTCACCAGGAAAATGTAACCTTCCTTTACCAAGGCTGCTTTGAGGGTTATAAGCAACTTTGAAAGCCTATGTTTTTAAGTGGGGGAAAAAATTTGGCTCACAGAATATCATGATCCCATTTTTTTTAAAGGTGTGTGTACATATACAAAATATACATATGTGTGTGTCTGTGTGTGTGTGTGACTCACAAAGAAAAATCTAGAAATGTGCTGTCCAACACAGCAGTCGCTAGCCACATGTGGATACTGAACACATGTAACGTGGCTAGTCTGAATTGATAAGTACTTTAAGTGTAGAAGACATACCAGATTTCAAAGACTTAGTAGAATCAGTAATTTTTTTATACTGACTATATGCTGAAATGATAATATTGTGATTATCCTAATATTGTGATATTATTTAAGTTGATTTCACCTGTCTTTACTTTTTAAAAATGTGGTTACCAGAAAAGTTTTAACTGTATACACGGCTTGCATTGTATTTCTATTAGGCAGCACAGATCTAAAAGGATATGGTTGCTCAGTAGTATTTCTGGGGGCTGGTGGAACAGATTATGAAGGGATTTGTTTTCTCTTCGCTAAAACACATTTGGACGTTTTTTCTACAATGAACTGGTGCTGCTTGAATAAGGTGAAAAGATTTCCCCTTCGAAAGAAGTTAAAAGACCGAACACAAAGACTTCCCTGGTGGGTCCAGTGGTTAAGAATCCGCCTTCCAATGCAAGGGACGCAGGTTTGATCCCTGGTCAGGGAACTAAGATCCCACATGCCGCAGGGCAACTAAGCCCGCGCACTGCAACTACTGAGCCCACGCGCTGCAGTGAAGAGCCCTAGTGCTGCAACTAAGACCCAACGCAGCCAAAAACTAAGTAAATAAATAAGACCCAACACATAATCGTATTTTCCATCCGCTTTGACAACCCAGAGCCAGAGAACCTCCCAATGCCAGTAGAGAGCAGCCCCCACCCCTCCCACTGGCCCAGAGGCCATGCCCGAGAAACCACAAGGTCAGCAGGGCTCTTTCCAGCAGGCTGCACGTGGCCTGACAGAGCTGAAGAGGAACATCTCTGAGGGAAGTGGGGCCAGGGCTCCCCAGCAGGATCAGAAGTTCCTGGGCCTGGCTCACACTCACTGAGGGTGGCCAGGGCAGGCAGAGCTGGGACCTCCAGGCTGGGCCACTGGGGCCCACACAGATTCCTGCTGTCTGAAGATTGTGTGGGTCCTCTCTCCCCAAGAAAGTTTTTCAGGTGAGATACGTATACTTCTGTGGTCTGGGAGAATGCAAAGCCAGACGGTAAGTCAGTCTGCCGTGAGCTGGAATCCCAGCTGCTAACAAACCACTATGCAGCCTTGAGCAAATTACTGAACCTCTCTGAACTCCTGTTTTCTGGTCTGCAAAATGAGGATCATGACTGTAGCAGCTGGATCCCACAGGGATGTGAAAATGAACCAAGATCATGAACAAAATGTGTGTGATGGCTCAGAAGTTTGTTAATCACAGGAGACGTGGAAGCTCTCAGGCAGTCTGGCATGGCTCCCTGGGCCATCTGTCTTCAACAAGGCAAGCTACCCATGAGGCAGGTTCTAGAACACCTGGCTAAGCCCAGGGACAAGATAAAGGCACATCAGCAATGGATGAGCAATGCACTCATGAGCATGGGATCCAATCCAATCCCTTCATACAAGTCGTGAGAAATGAATGTCCAGCCAGGAGAAATGTGAGAGCGGGGCTGAAATCAGAACATGGATCTCCAGACTTCCAGCTCTGGCAGCTTGCTCTGACCCCACCCTGAAGTTCTTACCTGAAAGTTTCCAATAAGAAGTCAGGAATGGAAAACTGTGACCAAGAGAGCCCATGTCGGGCTCATTCCCTATCTCCAGGCCTCCCTGTGCCTGACGCCATGCTGTTCACCCACACGCTCCCTCCACCTCCACCCCGGAGCATGGAACCTGGGAGAGGCCAGGGGAAGCAGAGAAAACACTCATACTCCTCCGGGCTCTGGGGCTAAGAGACCCAGATCCAGGGGAAATATACCTGCCTGCCTCAGGCCACCCTTCTGATTAATGGACACAATACAACTGATCTGACTTCTGGACAGTACGAGAAGAGAGGAGCAAGTAAGAAATGGCAATCACAAAATGCCCTCTTTAAGTGGCCTAGTCTGGAGGAGGGGGGACAGGACAGGACACTAAGTTAGTTGGATGGCCCAAGTCACTACGTCATCGTCTGTTCCTTTCCATATCTTTCCTGGATGCCTGCCGAAGTCTCCGAGGGGCCTCCCTGCAACTAGCCGGGCCTCTTCCCGCCCCGACCCCAGTCCACTCTCCACAGAATGGACAAACCCTAAAGCAGAAGCCGGATCATGTCACCTCCTTCCCTGCTTTTAGAACAGCAGCCAAACTCCCTAAGCTGGCCTCCAAAAGCCTCCGTGTCAGTTGCTTGGAGAACTCTAAATTCATCACCACCTAGTACCTGCTGTTCCTCCAGGCTAGAGTGCTCATCAGCAGGCTCCTTACCGACCCCACTTGGCTCACCCTTAGAGGTATTCCCCGACACCCTGATTGAAGCTACCCTCACCCACACAACGCCCAACACTTCTCTATTAGTTTGTTTCTTTCACAGCACTCACCACTATCAGAAACTGCCAAGTAGTACTAGAGATGGTGGCAAACCGACATTCCTCCCATTGAAAAGCAGGGCCCATGTCCCCTCCCCTTCATTCTCAGCAGGGTCTGTGGCCTCTACCAACATCACGTGCCAAAAGTGATATTGTGCCAATGCTCAGGCCCAGCACCTTAGAATACTGACCACAGCTACTTCCTGTCTCTTGGAGCAGCTCTCCGGGATATGTAGTAAGTCCTACTACTCTGAAAACACCATGCTGGAGAGGGCACCTGAAGGCACTCCAGTTCTAGCTGAACCCAGCCATCCCTGTCAAGGTTCCAAACATGTGAGTGAAGCTGTGGTGGGCCCTGTATGTAGACCAGGACCTGCCTGCCACCTCTATCACTACCACAAAGAAAAGAAGAATCACCTGGCTGAGCCCTGTCCAAATCCTGCCCCATAAATCAGTGAATAAAAGGGCTGTTTTCGATATAACTAGTAGCCTCCCTTTCCCCACCCGCAACCCCCCAGTGAAGATGGCCGTGTGTCCTGCCCCCCATCCACCATACATGGTAGAGTATCACTCCAAGACCTTGCTTCAGACATGTAAGCTCCCCATCCATTAAACCACTGATGACTCTGTTGCTGACTCTGGGATCTTTTTTCAGTCTTGAAGCTGGGCAACAGAGGCCTTGAAGGCCTCCAGGGTGCAGCCCAACAACCAGCAAAGAAAGAAAGATCTGTGACAGGCTAGTTAATCTTCAGTCTTAGCAAACACCAAAATTACAACTAACTGCTGAACTACCATCGACAAAAAAGACCCAAAACAAACAAAAAACAACGCTGGAACTTACCAAAAAAGATACCCTACATCCAAAGACAAAGAAGCCACAACAAGATGGTAGGAGGGGCACAATTGTGATACAATCAAATCCCATACCTGTCAGGTGGGCGACTCATAAACTGGAAAACAATTATACCACAGAAGTTCTGCCATAAGAGTGAAAGTCCTGAGCCCCACGTCAGGCTTCGCAGCCTGGGAGTCCGGCAACAGGAGGAGCCCCCAGAGAATATGGCTTTGAAGGCCAGCGGGGTTTGATCTCAGGATTCCACGGGGCTGGGGGAAATAGAAACTCTACTCTTGGAGGGCGCACAAAAGGTCACATTCGCACCAGGATCCAGGCTGTTTTTGGGGTGATTTGTTAGGCAGCAACAGATAACCAGAACTACCTTGCTGGTTTACATTGTCACCCCACTAGAATGTAAACTATGTGGGCAGGCCCCTTCTGTCTTATTCCCATCAGTATTCCCATGGTCTAACACTTAGTAGGTTACTGAAATAAATGTGTTAAATGAATGATTTTCACTTTGGTGGCAGCCAAGTTAGTTCCTTCCAGGCAAACAAAGGTTAGGCTCAAGCCCTGGTGCTTCTCTAGATAAGCCTGAGGACTCTGAATACTCAAGACAATCTCTCTAGGGGAATTCCCTGGCAGTCCAGTGGTTAGGATTCTGCACTTCCACTGCAGGGAGCATGGGTTCAATCCCTGGTCAGGCAACTAAGATCCCGCATACTGCGTGGCCAAACCCCCCACCCCCCCGCCAAAAACAGAGACTCTAAATGAAATAGTCCTGGGCTATAGTGCTCAGTTTGGCTCAAATAAACCTCTTAAAAAAAAAGATGACAATCTCTCGAGATGGGCTGGCTTCCCCTCTCACTGACCTTAGTTGATACTTTGACCCTGGCCTCCACCAGTCCTAGGTTCTAAATCTCGGGGCCAGAAGGGGGTTCTCAGCAACTGCCCAAACTAACGAGGTACAGAACCTCCTCAACAACATTCCTGCCAAGGAATGAGCCACCACTTTTTGCACGCTGCTGGGGGCGCTCAACAACTTTCTGGGGCAGCTCACCTTGGCCCAGAACTTCCCAGAAGCCTAGGGCAGAATACCCCATGCCTAGGTAGAAGAATCCCACAGCCTTGGCCAACCTCTTGGGGATGACACTCTAAAGCTGGTCCAATCAGGTGGGGAAAAGCAATCCCCATTAGATAAAATCTTTCTCAAACTAGTCTTGACCTCTGATTGATACATAGAACTTAATCCTAGTGGGAAAGGACCTTGAAAGGTCTTCTGGCTCGACCACTTTCATTTACAGAAAAGAGAAAGAAGTCCAAAGAGGTTCAGTCAGTCACCCAAGGTGTCTTAGCAATTGAGCCAAACATCTGGGACTAGAAGGCTGGTCCCAAATTCTCCTGCCCAGAGTTCTCTGTCCTAGGGCTCACACCTGTGGAGAAGCCTCTTTGCAGTGTCTGTTGCCCCAGAGGGAATTCAGTGCTCCAATGAGCCTTAGTTCCATTGCCCAAAGAGCAGGATCATGATGCACAAGGCCTCTAGCCAGCATCTTTCCCCTTTCCACCCGAAACACAGTAACATCTGCCTTAGCTGCTCTCATACCTGAAGGGTGTTTGAGCTAGAAAGGGCCTTAGAGATTGCTATCAAGGATGTTACACCCATTTCACAGATGCAGGGAGGGGAGTGAAGTCTCACTGGGGCCTAACATAACTGCAAGCTCACGCCTTAGCATTCAGACAGCTTTCTACTGCTGCTCTGGGGCCTCAGGCCACAATGCCCAGTGGTGTTCTGTCTCCCCATCACACCCGCTCTCCCTCAGAGAGGTGGGTACGGAGACCCCTCCAGGGACTGCATGCAATTCCTGCCCTTAGCCTTAAAGTCTTCCCCACCCTTTGCTCTCAAATTCTTCTCGAATAAGGATGCTCTCAGCTTGTGGGCTGGACAGACTGCTGTCCTCTCTCCTTTGTATGATAAAATACACAAAGACTGAGCCCATAGGCCCGATGCAGGCATCCTTGTCTAAAGGGAGCTAGATCCTGACACTGGATAGTAGTCATAAAGGAACAGAGGCTCAGTGTGGCCAGGTCTTCTCATTTTTTTTCATAACAGCTTTACTGGTATTATTCACATACCATGCTACTGACCCATTTAAACTGTACAATTCATTATTATTATTATTATTTTGGTATATTCAGAGTCTGGCTTTTAAAAGAGGAGCTGCAAATCTCCAGGTTTCCAGATACATTTTTTTGATTTTAAAACACAGATGATTACTTTCAACTGTTTTTATTTATTTTTTATTTTATTTTATTTTTATTTTTTGTGGTACACGGGCCTCTCACTGTTGTGGCCTCTCCCGTTGCAGAGCGCAGGCTCCGGACGCACAGGCTCAGCGGCCATGGCTCACGGGCTCAGCCGCTCCGCGGCATGTGGGATCTTCCCGGACCGGGGCACAAACCCGTGTCCCCTGCATCGGCAGGCGGACTCTCAACCACTGCGCCACCAGGGAAGCCCTGTAGACTTTCTAATGACAGCCATTCTGACTGATGATAGATACCTCACTGTAGTAGCCTAATCCTGAGCTAGGCACTAGGGATTCAGTGATGAGCACAGATACTGTCCTGCTTTCATTGGACAATCAAATGGGGAAGAGAACTATTTTGTTTTGTTTTGTTTTGTTGCGGTACGCAGGCCTCTCCCGTTGCGGAGCACAGGCTCCGGACGTGCAGGCTCAGCGGCCATGGCTCACGGGCCCAGCCGCTCCGCGGCATGTGGGATCTTCCCGGACCGGGGCACGAACCCGTGTCCTGCATCGGCAGGAGGACTCTCAACCACTGTGCCACCAGGGAAGCCCTCAACTGTTTTTGAGTGAAGGGTAATCAAACGCTGTCAGCAGGCTGAACTGGAATTGAGGCAGTAAAGGGAGTGGATACCCATTTGTAACTTCTACCTTTCAGGACAAAAGCTCCATCATGGCTTTTGTGTCTTATTTACCCCTGAATTCTGGAGCCTGATACGTAACAAGTACTCAAAAATTTCGGAATGAACAAATCTAGGAAAGTACTTTGCAGATTTACAGCTGCAGAGCCCTACAGGAAACTGCCATCCAAACTCTTTAAATACTATCACCATGTCAAGGAACCCAGTACCTCCTGTGGAGCTGAATCTGTCGGGGACACTACTGAAAGTTACTACTTGACCAGAGCCAAAACCTACTGACCCTCCACCTCCCACTTGCCATCAGAGCTTTAGCTGTAGGGCCACTTGAAGCAGATCTGTTCAAATGCTGTAGTTCAGAACAACCGGCATTTCCACCCACCCCAAGCTTTGATTCTCTGGGAAAAATAATCCTAGTTTCTTCAACCATCCCCTCCCTCTTCACAGTAAGGTGCATGCGTCCCAGTGAGCAGCCACCTCTTGTGTGTTCCTGATTTCCTGTCTCCCCCCCACACTCCCTAGAAGCAGCATCCAGCCTCCCACACCCAACCATGTCCAAACTCCACCCCTACACTCGGCTCCACTTTGGACAAAACCTAAACTAGGCTATTCCATCCAGATAATTGGCCCCTCTTTCTTGTATCACTGTAAAGATATATGAAGAACAGGAAAAGCGCAGACCTCCACTCCCCAAGCAAACCCAAAGCTGCAGAAAGATACCAAACATGGAGCAGGAAGGTTTCACTTCAAAGCACCTGAGGGGCTCCCTGGTGGCGCAGTGGTTAGGAATCCACCTGCCAATGCAGGGGACACGGGTTCGAGCCCTGGTCCGGGAAGATCCCACATGCCGTGGAGCAACTAAGCCCGTATGCCACAACTACTGAGTCTGCGCTCTACAGCCCGCGAGCCACAACTACTGAGCTCGCGAGCCACAACTACTGAAGCCCGCGCGCCTAGGGCCCGTGCTCCGCAACGAGAGAAGCCACCGCAATGAGAAGCCTGCGCGCCGTAACCAAGAGTAGCCCCCGCTCACCACAACTAGAGAAAGCCCGCATGCAGCAACAAAGACCCAACGCAGACAAAAATAAATAAAATAAAATTTTTTTAAAAAGCACCTGAGCTGTTCTCTCACAGACATTCTACCACTAGGGCACTCTCAAGTGCCACAATATGGGCTTCTCATGCAGGATTATAGCCCCAGTGATTCCTTAATTCCCCTTCACTATGGAGTTGTGTAACAGCCTAGGGCAGGGTAGGAAGAACTGGCTCTAAGTGACATGGGCGGCTTTCCTGTGTATGCTCAGGACCAAACAGCAGGGATAAGGGGCAGAGAGGACCCAGGAAGACACAGGAAGCCTGGCTTTAGCACTTGAGCTCTATTGGCAAATTGAAGACCTGGGTCAAATTCAAGACCTCGAAAGAAGAACCACCAAACACTCTTACGATTATCACTTATTATTTGCCAGGCTCTGGCTGAGCACTCCCCTTCCCCTAGCTCACACTCACAGTGATCCTACGACGTGGGTACTCCAGATGTAACTCCATTTTACTGAAGCCCAGAAGTTACCAACCTTTCCAAGGGCATTCACTTGGTAGGTGGCTTGGCTAACTCAAACTGGATGACTAACTCCAAAGTCGACATTCTACCACCCAATATGCTATTTCTTCCTCCAGAGGAAAACAAAATCGGAGTAAACCCAAGAGACACGGGTTCAAGTCTCAGCCTTGCTTTGAACTGACTGTGATCTTGAGCAACTATATTTCCTTTCTGGGCCTGAAGTACCTAACCTGTAAATCAATGGTTTAGATTCAATGACTTCTGGGGTCCCTTTCAGCTCTAAATACTCCTTCTCCTCTGAAAGGAGAGAAAGGAAATCCAAGCCCCTGAGGGCACAGCAATGGGAACAGAGTTGATAAACGGGCATTGGTCAGGGTAAGCCTGGCTCCCTAAAGCCCAGTATTCTCAGGAACTCACTACAGCAGCCCATCTATGGGCAAATGCAAACCCACTGTTAGCACAGGTATAAAAATGGCTGAATTCAGCTGAAGGGAGGTAGCTCTGATGGGAAGGAAACCTTGTGCACGTAGCTATCTCTGGAAAAGCCCACAGAGCCAAGCTGCAGAGAGGCTGGTGGCAGGCAGCCTAGATGTGGACCTAGAAGTCCCACCACATGGGTGCTTTCCCTGGTGGAGGTGGGGATTCCCGTACGGAAGCCTATCCCCCTACCAGGGCCGCCTCCTCTTTCCAGCTAAATGGCTGCAGCAGCGCAAGCAGGCTGGGGCTCTTGGCTTAAGCATGGACTCAGCCTAGGCCAGTCCATCAGCAATTGTGATTCTCCCAGGAACTGAAACGCATTCCAGATAATCTGGCCTTCTGAAAGGTCAGAGGAATCCCACACACTGGAGCTGCTCCCTACCCCTTAAGGATGACAGCTGATAACTGTCCTAGACATACACTTCAGGAAAGACTCGGAAGTCTGCTCCCTTTGTAATCCAGGAACCTTGCCCCAAAGGATCAGACAGGAAACCCCAAATCATCTATTCTTAACCTAAGAGGTTCTGCCACGTGGCAAAAGCAATCTTTCAAAAGCAAAAATCTGACCATGCCACTCCCTCACTTAAAATCTTCAAAAGCTCCCTACTGCCTTCCAGTTAAAATGAGAATTTATACTACTGCCACAGGGAGTTACTCAGTTCTCTGAACCTCATGGCCTTTCCTCAACCAAGACAGCTCTCTTTCCAGACCTTTTCTCAGATAAGTCCTACCTGTCCTTCCCATTTCAGGTTAGCCACTGCTTCCTCCAGAAGGACTTCTCTGACCTAGACTGAACTGGGTGCTCCCTGCTGCACTCCCAAAGAATCCCACAGCTTTCTTACACAGCACTTTCCATTATGGATTGTGAGTGTGTGTGTTCTTTGTCAACACAGATTTTTATTATTCACTGTGGTATTCCCCTATGCCAGACTCAAAATGTGAATGATGCTGTTAAAAGTACGAGATTCATTCATTCATTCATTAAATGTTCACTGAGCTGCCTACTATGTGCCAGGCATGCTTAGGTGCTGGGGATAAAGCAGTGGTCAAACACCAAAGACCCTCATCCAATGGTGATAAAAGCTAAGAAGAGGGCTTCCCTGGTGGCGCAATGGTTGAGAGTCCGCCTGCCGATGCAGGGGACACGGGTTCGTGCCCCGGTATGGGAAGATCCCACATGCCGCGGAGCGGCTGGGCCCGTGAGCCATGGCCGCTGAGCCTGCGCGGCCCACGTACTGCCAAAAAAAAAAAAAAAAAAAGCTAAGAAGAAAAATGAAGCAGGGTAAAGGGATGGGGATAGACAGTATGGGGTGCAGGCTTGCTATTTAATATAGGGTGGTACGGGAAGGCCTCTCCATCTCAATGAATGGAACAGGAACCTGAAGAAAGTGAGGGTGTGGCCCATGCGGCTATCTGGGGGAAGAGCATCGCAGAACAAAAGCCCTGAAGCAGGAGGGTGCACAACATGCTCCAGGAAAAGCAAGGACCAATGTTGTTGGAAGAGGAAAGTGGTAAAAGATGAAGTCAGAGCTGAAGGTCAGGGCAAGGGGACGTCTGGGGAGCCAGATCAAGAAGAAACGCTAAGGACTCTGAATTTTACTCCGCTATTGAAGCCATGAGAGGACTTTAAGCAGGAGTGACAGGAGACCAGTTCAGAGGTTCCTGCAACCTTCTAGCTGAGCAGTAATGGTATGTGGACCAGGCTGGCAGCCAAGGAGGTGGTAAAAAGAAAGCATTTAGCTTTGGTCACAGTTTTTTGGAGCCAAAAGGATGTAATGGTAAATTAGATGTGAGGTGACAGAGAAATAGAGGTGCCAAGAATGACCCCAAGGTTTTTAGTCTGAGCAATCAGAAGGACAGAGCTGCTTATTAATCTCTCCTGAGTCTCACTTTCCTCATCTGTGAAGTGGGGATAAAAAGAGCACCTGCTGAGCAGGTTACACAGGATAATTGCAATATCACTATTACTTATAGTGGGGTTATCAGGAGCTTCAGTAAGCTAGGGTATGTGGAAAGGAGAGCAAAAACCAGAGCTCAGGCGGACCATGCATCCAGATGGCTCCTGGTAACTGTGGGACTGAATTCAGTTCCTCTGAAAAGCTTAGAACTTCATTTTAAAGGAAGGAAGAGAAAAGGCTACCTGGAGTTGCTGGAATGTGTGTTCAGACGGGAAGGTGGTTACCACAACAAGCTTGGAGGGTTATTACAAAGTACCCTGTACACAGGCCTCCGATGGAGGGGCCATCTGGGTTTACCAATAGTACCTCAGATTGAGGCGGTAGAGCCCCTCACTGTATGTCAGATTTATGTGGCCGGCTTTACAAAATTCATCAGAAAAGCCCACATACCTCACCTTCCACACTGGCTTTGCCAGTCCAAAGGCACAGTCAAAGGAAAAGTGCCACATCAAGACTGTCCCTCTGATTCTGGGAAAGTCCCTCATGGAGATACCGTAGGCTATCTGCCACGAAAAATTGGCCAGTTGGCCCTGGTAACTATTACATAGCACTGCTTGACAATGAAGTTAACTCCAGATTATCCATCCTCACTTAGGAAAGGCACGGATAACCCCTCAGAATGGGTAATTACCTCAAACTACATATACGGTTGACCCTCAATAACGCGGGGTTAGGGCGCCAACCCCCAGCTCAGTGGAAGATCCATGTGTAACTTTATAGGTTGTGCGGGCTATCTGCTGTTCCTCCCTATCTGCGGTTCTGCATGAGCATGGACTCAACCAACAGTGGAGAGTGTAGGACTGAAGTATTTATGGAAAACAATCCACACGAGTGGACCCATGCACTCGTGTTGTTCAAGGGTCAACTGAACCTGGCTTTGGAATGCATCTTCTGGAAGCTAAACCACTTACATCTATCTGTGTGGGACATTTTAAGTCATGAACTGGGCTACCCCACAACGAGGTATCAATTTGATCCTCAAAACAACCTCAGCATAGGGGTTACTCCCATTCTGGGAACAAGAAAACCAGCATGTTCTGATTTAAATCCCATCACCTACCCCTGTGCTCCTTCACCTCGCTGTTTCCTGTGCTTTCATTAGCCAGTTATCAAAACTTATTTTCTTTCACAAACCCCCAGCAGGAAAACTGTCCTCTCTCCTGGCCACTCCCTTAGATCACTCTGGACGAGCCAGGGAGGTCTGTGAGCCCTCTGGAGGCCCCAACACCCTCATTACCCCCTTTTAGGTTGTCTGGGATTTTGCAAACAGGGGCACTCCCATCTGCCAAGCTCTGCGTGGTAAAGAGGTTTTTGTGGTTTCAGGTCCACTATTCCGCCTCCTCTCCCTGCCCGACTCCCACAGAGAGGGAAAGAGTGCTGAGTAACAGCTCTAAAATACTTACTCTAGCCTAGGTCCCACTGCAGACAGGGGCTGGGTCAGCCAAGAAAATCCCCCCTCCACTCCGCCCCCCAACCCTGGGAGGTTCAGAGTTCAGGACTGCTGAGACTGCCCCCTACCTGCCAAGGGCCTAGGACCACCTCCAAAGCACCTCTCCCTCCCTAACAGGCACTCATTTCCCGGTTAGGGTAAAACTCAAACTCCCTGCCCAGAACAGGGGGCAGGCAGCTGAAGGTTCCTGGAGAAGGCCTCCTTCCCTTCTCCCCTTCAGAGGGTGTCCTAATTGCGTGCTTTCTTCACAAGAGAAGAAAGTGATCTGAACTACAGGAAAAGAGCTTCAAGCCCTCGTTTACCAAGCCCAACCTAACAGTTATTTGCCAGAGGTGCACAATATAACCAGCTATGGAGTTTAAAACAAACAAAAAACAACCATAATGCCATTATCACCCTTGACAAATAATTCCTTAATATAATCTAAACTGATCAGTTATCCTCAATTGACACCAAAATTTCTTCTTATAGCCTGTTTGTTCGAATCAGGATTCAAACAAGATCCACACGAGGCATCTGACTAACGTCTCAACTCTTCATCCATAACAGTTCCCTCTTTTAAAAATGTTTATTTTTTTAACTGAACGTGATGTACAATATTATATGTTACAGGTAGATAATACAGTGAGTCATGATTTTTAAAGGTTCTACTCCATTTATAGTTATTATAAAATATTGGCTATATTCCCTGTGTTGTACAATACATCCTTGTAGCTTATTTTATACATAGTAGTTTATAACTCTTAACCCCCTACCCCAATATTGCCCCTCCCTCCTTCCCTCTCTCCCCACTGGTAACCACTAGTTTGTTCTCTATATCTGTGAATCTGTTTCTTTTTGTTATGTTCACTAGTTTGTTGTATTTTTTTGAACGCCACTTATTTATTGACAAGATAATCTGTCTTGTAGAATTTCTCACATTCAGAAATTGGATAACTGCTACCTCATGGTCAATCAATGCGTTCCTCTAACCTCACAGACCTATGGTTCTATTAGGTGTGGGTTCAATTTTTATTTGGTGGAGGCAATTTTTATAGACAGCACTGTGTACTTTCTATTACCACATTCATTGTAAGGCACTTAATGCCTGGTTGCTACACAGGTTGCTCTGATATGAACCCCCAAGCAATTGGCTCAGGTTCCTGAAGCCAGAAGAGTATCTCCAGCACTCACAGAACCTGGATTCAAAACTGGAGTTCTTAACCACTATGGCAGATACGAATATACACACTTAAAAAGCTTTGCTTTGTAAAAATTGGGAATTACTGTTGTACACCTGAAACTTACATAATAATAATAATAAAAGGCTCTGCTTTGGTTTCTTTTGTGGGGAAGGGGTTTATCGGAGAAAGTGTTTTTGATACTAAAAAAACTTTGAAGACATATTCCAATTCCCTCATTTTACAGATGAAGAAACACAGGTACAGAGAAAGTATGGGGGTTGCTAGTGTCCACAATGCTGGACACAAGCAGAATTACAAGTGAAATGAACACTACTAACAATGGTGATCATGTATTATAGCTAGCACTTATTAGATGCTCTGTACCTGGCATTAAGCTAAAGGTTATGCTAAACATCTTGATTTTCACGACCCTATGAAATAGTTACTACCATTACTCCCATTTTGAGGAGGAAGGAACAATGGTTTACAGAGGCTGAGTAATTTGCCCAAGATTGCACACCAAGTTAGAAGCAAAGCTGGGACTCAAAATTACAGACTGTGTAATTCCACCCAGTCCACTTCTAGTGGTGAGGAAGGAAGGAGCCAGGGTCTGAAGTAGCTCTGACACCGTGAGGTCTTCATGCAACGAAGACTGACTGATCCACATGGATGCCCCACAGAGTACAACCAGTTGTGGGGTTGGTGGGGGAGGGAAGATGGGAAAGGGCCCAAACCCAGGAAGAAAACTGAGACTGGGAGTGGAGGTTTATTTGGGGCCAGTTCAGTGTGGTGGCAGATTCCTGGGGTTGCCATGGGTTAGCTGGGATTATAACCCTTTTTTATTTTGTGTCACCAGTTAGCTGCACTTCAAAGAGACACAGAAAAAAATGATGCCCAGAATATAAATATTCAAGTCTCAGGCCCTGCCCCCGACTTTCCTCTAAAGAGAAATGAAGAAAAAGATCACAGTACTGGTGTTTTCTTACTACACAAAGTTAGAAGTGTCAGACAATCAACCCACTGATTCCCTGCTAGGGTTGCTGGAAGCTTGTGGGGATGATATGCTCTCAAGTCTCTACCCACTACATGTACACAAGCCACAGCAAATTTTTAGTTCAGTTAGGCTCACCTTTCCCCACAGCCCTGAGAGCACGTGAACACTCCGCCAAAAAGTAATCTTTACGAAAGGCAAATAAATTAAAACTTATTTTTAAAACATTCATCATAACACATTCCAAAGAAAAAACAGCCAATTACTTGGGTCATCAACCTTTAAGATTATCCATACCATGCCCTTCATGTCTGTGGATAAGCAAAAGCCCACTTTTAAGGAGACAGATCCCATATGTTTCAGGGAGTACTAATACAATGCCAGAAAAGGAAAGTACAACACTCTCCAACCCCCTCATTTTACAGGTGGAGAAAACAGAGACCCAGAAAAAGTCCCAGAAAATCCCACAGTTTCAGTCTCCCAGACATGGTACAACAGAAAACACATGCCAGGCACCAAGCTAAATACCTCACACATATCATCACAGTGAATGCTCACAACAGCCCCATGAGGCAGATACATAATTTAATTTCTAGAATACAAATGGAGAGGCTGCGGCACAGAATGGTTCAGTAGCCTGCAGGAGGCACAGCTAAGCAAGTGGTTGAGCTGGCATTTGAACCCATGCAGTTTTGGTCCCAGAACCTTTGCTATGTATCACTTCTTTTTTTTTTTTTTTAATTTATTTATTTATTTTTGGCTGTGTTGGGTCTTCGTTTCTGTGCGAGGGCTTTCTCCAGTTGCGGCGAGCGGAGGCCACTCTTCATCGCAGTGCGCGGGCCTCTCACTGTCACGGCCTCTCCCGTTGTGGAGCACAGGCTCCAGACGCGCAGGCTCAGTAGTTGTGGCTCACGGGCTTAGTTGCTCCGCGGCATGTGGGATCTTCCCAGACCAGGGCTCGAACCCGTGTCCCCTGCATTGGCAGGCAGATTCTTAACCACTGCGCCACCAGGGAAGCCCTCACTTCTTTAACTAAGACATCTTGCCTCTCTCATACTTAAAGAGTTGTGGCTAAGATAAAGAAAAAATATTTAATGTTTTCAAAATATTCTAGGGGAAGAAAATACAAAAAACCAAAATGCAAATCCCAAGATTTAAAACTACTAAGACACAGAAGCTTAAACCAGACCAGAGAACCCCGCAAGAAAGGGGGGATATAGCAAAACATCTTTTATTACTAGTTACTGCATGTGTCCCTTAAAGAACTAAAATACTAGCATCTGAGCCAAAAGGAGAGCTAAAAATAGGCATTTGCAGCAAGCTTTGGAAAGCTTTTGGCTTGCTTATGAGGCACCCAAAACATATGCATCACAGAACACAAAATTTCCCAAGACTACACTGTCATTCCATCGGTGTCTCATTTAAACTTGTCCAAGCTGTAAATAAAATCAGGGCTGGAAAAGGGCCTTAGTGATCCATGTAAACTTCAAAGAAAGTGCCACCATCTACCCTGACCACAAAATTCTCCCTCAAAAAGCATCCAAGCCCTAACAACTGGCTTAAACAGAAAAGCTACTGAATTCAGAGTTTGTCTGTCAAAGACTATTCTGCAAGTTCAAAACCAATGAGTAGACAAGACACTTTCTTACCTAACAAGAACAGAGTAAATCTACCGGACTCAGAATTTTGCTGTGGGCACTTAAAGCAAGTTGGCTTTTCTAAGAACTCAGAGGTAAAGGCGAGATGCCAGCCAAGCTGTCCTCTTCCAACGATCAATAACCCCAGTGATGCACCCTATCAAGGGCCCCTGGACTTGCACAAAATGCCAGCTCAAGCACCCAATACCACCTGATGTCATGCTGATGTAAAACCCACAAGGTAGGTTCACCATTAGCTAAGCAGCAGCAGCCAGCGTGAGTAGCCCCATTTAAACTTCTGAGGAGTGCTCTCTCCTGGGCATGATTATACCTCCTTGAGTTTAAAGAGGGGGGAAGGACCAAAGAGTGTCTTAAAGTTGCTATTCCTCCCTCTGTGGGTGGATCAGGAGGGATTTGCAAGAAAATGGAGGTTTCAGCACTGCCCTTTGCATAAGAGGGTTCTGGAAGGAACGGGGGGGAAGGGGAGGAGGGCAAAAGGAAGAGAACACGGTTTGAGGTACTATTAGTAAACGCCAAATGTCCCCTCCTCCAAATGAAGCAACCTTAAAAGAAATAAAAATTACAACATGCCATTTTCAGAATTCGCTGTTCTGGTTCCCCTAGGACTACAAGGGATTCTATTCCCTTGAATGTAAAGGCATTAAGCTTCCCTTTCCCCATTTTGATGGTTTAAACCAGTCAGCCTCAACCAGCGCTACAGAAGGGGAGGAGTTTTGAAAAACCAATACGGCTATGGCCACAGGCCATCATTCTAGCTCCAAGCGTGTTTTAACACCGAACCACTACAGAAAGACCCTGAACCGAAGAATCCAGCACCACTGTGCCTATACGCGCCGGCAAAGGGAGCAGGGCGGGCGCGCCCCCTACCAAAGCCGATGATCTATTTTTGGCAAAGGAAGGCCGAGCCGAACCTCCATATTCTGCACCGCCTCTCTCCCCCCAGCGCCACTGACAACGCTCTGCGGGGACTTCCCACCTTCCCCAAGAGGCCGGGTCCAAAAGGACCCAAAGCCGAGAAGGGAGAGGGAGGGCGCGCGGAGCGCCGGTCGGCAGTCACATGCCACTCGCCGCGCGGGGTGGCACCACGTTGTCCCGGCTGCGGAGGAATGCCGGGAAGGAGGAACGCGCACTCACACCCGCGCACACGCACACTCCTGGCCGCGCCGCCCGCCCGCACCCGCCTTCCACCCCGAGCGCCGAGGCGGGCCCCGAACGCCCAGGCCGAGCGGTCGCGAGCAGCCCGCGGGTCGGCGGCGCGGCGTAAGACGCCCAACTGTCACCCGCCCGCCCTCCCGGCCCTGCCACTCCCTCCCCCGCCGCCACACGCCCCTCGCGTCGCCGCATGCCCCCTTACTCGCCTCACATTTCCCCCTCACTGGATGCCCCGCACGCTCTCCATTCGGCTCCCTCTCAAGACGGAAGGTCCCCAGGATCAGGGAGGGAAAGCACCGAATTCAATGACACGTTGGGTTTCCTCTTCTCCCCATTCTGCCCGTAACCGACCCCTGAACCCATCGCCAATGGCCATTCTACCACCTAATACTATCTACTCGAGAACAAAACTTGTTAACTTTTAAATCCCGAATCTGTGTGGTCGGTATGAACTCATTGCCGGGCGTTTTGCTGCCTATGACATATACTTATTAAACATTTACAACATGGGGACGATCGCAACGCTACCAAAACGAGAAGCATGGGGCGGACTGGTAAGAGGGGGCTTCCCCAGGAAGGTTCAGGCTGGAAACCGTCTCTTACACTAACATGCGGTAGGGGGAGAGAGCCCTTTTCACCGAAACCAGCGCCCACCCTCTCCCCGCGAGGTAGGCCCGGACCACGCCGTTGCCCACTAACCGCTGCGGCCCAGGCGGTGGCCGCAGCCTCCCGGAGGCCGGGCCCTCTGGCAGGGGCAGGTTCCTGAGTGTGCTGGGGGACAGGGCACGGCGACCCGAATGAGCCAGGAGATAATAAAAAACAAAAACCCCGAGTCACCACGACCAGCGGCGGACCCCCGGGCCCTGGAGGCCGCTGGGGGAGGGGACGCCTATGTCCCCGGAAGAGGCCCCGGACCCAGGATACCAAACAGAAAGACCCACCTGGAGGAGACTGTCCGTTCACGGTGGCCAGGACCGGCGGCAACGCGTTCTTAGTCCACGGGTTCACCTTGGGCGGAGGGGCCTCCACGAAGTCTCGGCGCCCGGCGCCCGCGGCTCCGGCAGCTCCTCCGCCAGCGGCCGGCTCGCCGCCGCCGCCCTCCTCCCCGTCGCTGACGGCCGGGCCCTCGGCGCCAGGCGGCTGCGGCGGCCGCGGGCTCTCGCGCTCCAGCTGCCCTGTGCCCTCCTTGTGTGTCTTGGCGCAGGGCGGCCGAGGTCTCCGGGCGCCGCCGTCCGGCTCCCCCCCTCCGACGTCGTTCGCCCCGGGCTCGCCCTTGCCCTCGGACGACGGCGGCGGCTTCTTCCTCACCAACCCCCCGTGCTCTTCGGCCTGCAAGAGTGGGGCGCCCCCCGGCAGCAGCGGCTCCACCTGAGTGGCCATCTGCGCGCCCGCCCCCCCGGAGAAGCCGGGCGCGCCCGAGGCTGCCTCCCCCGCCTCGAACTTGGCTCTCCGAGCGCCCGCGACGCCTTCCTCCGGGGCGCTGGGCCCCAGTCCCGGCGGAGAAGGGTCGGGGTTCACGCTAGGCGCGGCTCCCCTCCGGGTCGGATGCAGCCGCCGTAGATCCAAGGCCCGCTGGCCGGGCGGGGGGGGGGACGAAGGCCCCCCACTATGCGGTCCAGGCCTCCTCGGCGCGCGTCCCCCCCCGCCCGTTCCTCGCAAGGCGTCCCCACCCCGAGCCTGGCAGGCTTCTCGTCCCGTCCCTCCCTCCCCCCCGCCGCCGGGGCGGCCCGGGCTTCCCGGCTCGGGGGCTGCAGCAATATGGACGGACGGGGGAGAGGCGCGGCGAGCCGAGCTGACCACGCGATCCGCGGCAGGCGGCGGGCGGGCGCGCGCCTCGCGACGCAGCGGGCAAGGGGAGGGGAAGGCGCAACGGGGCCGCGCCCGCCGGAGCGGGCAGTGGGCGACGGGAGGGCGAAGGCGGCGGGAGCGCGCGCGCAGGGCCTCGCAGCCCCGCCCCTTGCCCCGCCCCTCGCCTCCGATTCCTCGGCGCACCTCGGGGCTGGTGGGTGAGGGGTACTCAGACCTGACGGGGGCGAGCACGTGCCTGATGCAATTCGGGAGCGGGCGGGGGCAGCGAGCCGGGCAGGAGAGAAGGGATGGTAAAGAGGGGGAAGTGTCTTAAAGAGCCAGCGCGTGAGAGCGGCCGCAGGTGGAGCACATGGGAGTGGGCCACGCGGCCGGCCGGGCCTGCTCGCGCTCTTTAGGTTGGCTGCTCCAGATTCCGAGAAAGGAGCCATTAATGTCACCCTCCACTTACAGGATGATGGAGGTGGGTGCTAACGGCTCCCTGGCGTCCCGTGGGCCTGCCCCTTGCAGGCCCCGCCTGAGTGACCTTGGGCCAGCCGGCCTTACCTCCGCGGACTGTGCTCGGCTCCTCCCAGGCGGACCCGGCCGGGACACTGCCCGGAGTTGGTTTCGACGCCCGGCCTGGAAGGCGGGCCCTTAACCCTTGGGGGCATTGGGCGCCTACGAAAATGAACGGGAAATTACCAACAGACCCCAACCAGGCCAAGCTCCGAAACCGAGTATTTATGGGCAGAAAATTTTTTTCTCAAGTGGATTTCATTTACGAGGCTTGCTTGGGGCGGAGACGAAGAAATAAATGCCCGATTGGGACCCTGGAGAGAGATTTTATCCTGACCCTGGTTCTGCCCCTTACCAACTCTGCAGCAGCTGGGCCTCAGTTTCCCTAGTGTAAAATGAAGGAATGGTGTATGACAGGAGTTTCAAATTTTAGTACACATTCAATTAAATATTTACTGTAGGGGTTCTAGGAAACAGAGTTTGGAAATAAACCAGACTTATAATTTACATTCTAAGGTGGAGAAAGAGACAGTAAAACAACTTAAGTGATAAACAAGTGCTTGTCTCATAGGTTAGCCTAGATCAGCTACTTTGGATGATGAGGGAAAACCTTGAATGCAGATTCCAAAGCATTTGGAATCAGGCATGTCTGGGATTGGACCCAGAAATCTGCATGTCTAGCAAGACCCCTTGGGTGCTTGTGGTCCCACACTTCACTTGGAGAAGTCCTGGCCTCTGGCTGGCTGTGATCCCACCTGCTTAAGACATAACAGCCTAAAGTGTTAGCCATCTCCAAAAGAAGGATTAGAACACCCGACCTGCTGGATAGAGGATAAAGCTTATTAAAAGGCTTCCTGAAACTGCCCCCAAGGGGTGAGGCCAGTTGTAGGGTTGCTGTAACAAGGACTACTGGGGGAGGGGTGCTCCTGGGCACAGCCAGGCAATCTGATGTTTAATCCCAACTCTTCCCTAACATGGCCTCCACACCTTGGCCAGCTCGCAGCACTTCCCTGGGCCCTCCCTTCCCTGGTGGAAAAATGGGGGTAAATTAAGCTTGACTTGCTTCTACCGTCTCAGCTTTTGTGAGGAGTCAAGTGAGACAATGTCAGTCAAAATGCTGTGTATGTTATAGAGACTGAGGCCACTGCTTCAAAAGAGATACCAAGGAAGCTAATGATTAAAGGGATCTTGATGAATTAAAGCAGGATTCTTCATAATTACATTATATATACCCTTGATCAGAAGGTAAATTATTGTACATAGTCACCAGAATGCACTATTTTTTATTTTATTTATTGATAAATATTTCCTGAAGAGGATCCACATTAGAACCTCTCTGAACTTTTTAAAAGGGGACATAATGGTCATTGTTGGTCATTCTTTTCTATATTCCTTTTATTTTTTATTTTATTTATTTTTGGGGCTGCGTTGGGTCTTTGTTGCTGTGCACGGGCTTTCTCCAGTTGCGACGAGCGGGGGCTACTCTTTGTTGCGGTGCGCAGGCTTCTCATTTCGGTGGCTTCTCTTGTTGCGGAGCATGGGCTCTAGGCACGCAGGCTTCAGTAGTTGTGGTGCACAGGCTCAGTAGTTGTGGCTTGCGGGCTTAGTTGCTCCGCGGCAGGTGCGATCTTCCCGGACTAGGGATCAAAACTGTGTCCCTTGCATTGGCAAGCGAATTCTTAACCACTGCGCCACCAGGGAAGTCATTCTATATTCCTATAATTGGAGGTAGAGGGGAGAAGTGCCCCCATACACTTTGTGAGGGGACCAGGACTCTGTGGGGACAAGTAACTTGTTCATGCTACCCAGTATTCAGTCTGAGCTGAACGAGCACCACCTGGCCCTGTGTGCAGGCTGGAGGGGCACTGAGATCTTCACACCCTGGGCCTGCCGTGCCCCCAGAGAGGGGCTCCTAAACACTCATGTGCCATTTTACAGATGGGCGAACTGGGGCCAGAGAATGTAAGAAGAGAAGGTAACCTGCATGAGACCACATCTTAAACTGAGGCTGTTAGAGTGGAAAAATGAATCTTAATGATTACTCAGTCCCCTTGTTTTTCAGGAAACTGAAGTTCAGAGAAGTCAAGTTCCTTAACCAAGGTCACATAGCTAGTCCATGGCAGAGTCAGGTCTCATACCTGAATCTCCTGATCCTAAATCCAGTAGCTTCTTCTACTGGAAATGATGGAATTGCAATTTGAATTCATTTTTTTAAAATTAATTAATTGATTGATTTTTGGCTGCATTGGGTCTTTGTTGCTACACGCGGGCTTTCTCTAGTTGCAGTGAGTGGGGGCTACTCTTTGTTGCAGTGCGCGGGCTTCTCACTGCAGTGGCTTCTCTTATTGCGGAGCATGGGTTTCAGTAGTTGTGGCACGCAGGTTCAGTAGTTGTGGCTTGCGGGCTCTAGAGCACAGGCTCTGTAGTTGTGGTGCACGGGCTTAGTTGCTCCGCGGCATGTGGGATCTTCCCAGACCAGGGCTCGAACCCGTGTCCCCTGCACTGGCAGGGGGATTCTTAGCCATTGCGCCACCAGGGAAGTCCAGTTCTTGTTTTTTTAATTTCTGACCTGCTGTGGCATTCTATATGCATGTGTTCAGTTCTAAATACTACTAATGACCAAATTGTTCAGAGTAGCTACTTTTATTAAGTAACTACTACATGCTAAGTTCTATGAGAAATACTTGACATACATTATCTCATTTAATCCTCACATTAACCCTATGAGATAGGTATTAATTTTTTCCACAAATATCTATTGTGTCCCTACTATGTGCCAGGCATTGGAGCTGTTATTATCTTTGTTTACAAATGAAAACAACTGAAGTTCAGAAAAAGAAAGTAAGGTAGGTGCCTAGGGTCCCAGGCAGCAGCTAACTCCCAGGCCTGTTTTTACCTCCCATACCACACTGTAAGGCTGCCCCTCTTCCCTCCATTGCCATATCCACAGGTATTTATGAACTCATCAAATACATAGGACTGGGTAACATACTAAAAAAGTTGAATCCTGTCTCTCCAAAAGGTAATTTCTAATTGGGGGGAACCAAGTAATTAAGCAATAGGTGACCTCAAGCCAAAAAAGAAGTTGTTAAACAAGATATGCTTTAGGCAGAAAGCAACACGGATCAGACTAACATTTTTTTTTTTTTTTTTTTTTTTTTTTTTAGCCACGCCGCACAGCTTACAGGATCTTGGTTCCCCGACCAGGGATTGAACCCAGGCCCATGGCACTGAAAGCACCAAGCCCTAACCACTGGACCACCAGGGAATTCCCAGGATCAGACCAGCTTGTGCTGTGCCCGTGGCTTCAACACATCCTAGGCTTAAAACTCACAGACACACAGAGAGAGAAAATCAAACTTAAAAAATAAAAATTATAAAGTAGGTCCAGGGACTTCCCTGGTGGCACAGTGGTTAAGACTCTGCACTCCCAATGCAGGGAGCCTGGGTTTGATCCCTGGTCAGGGAACTAGATCCCACATGCATGCCGCAACTAAGGAGCCCTCGAGCCGCAACGAAGGAGCCCACCTGCCGCAACTAAGACCCAGTGCAACCAAACAAATAAATAAATAAATATTTAAAAATAAATAGGGACTTCCCTGTTAGCACAGTCGTTGAGAATCCGCCTGCCAATGCAGGGGACACGGGTTCAATCCCTGGTCCGGGAAGATCCCACATGCCGTGGAGCAACTAAGCCCGTGTGCCACAGTTACTGAGCCTGCGCTCTAGAGCCCATGCGCAACAACTACTGAGCTCGCGTGCCACAACTACTGAAGCCCGTGCGCCTAGAGCCCGTGCTCTACAACAAGAGAAGCCACCACAATGAGAAGCCCACGCACCGCAACGAAGAGTAGCCCCCGTTCTCTGCAACTAGAGAAAGCCTGCGTGTAGCAACAAAGACCCAGCACAGCCAAAAATAAATAAATAAATAATAAAGTTAAAAAAAGAAAAGGAAACGTTTGCTTTAAAATAAATAAATAAAGTGGGTCCAAATACCTATTTATAATTATGTGCTTGTTTGCTCCTGGTGCTGACAACTTCCTAAAGAGATACAAGGAGGCTGAATGAGGGACTAGAGACAGAAGACCTGGTTTATAACCCGGTCCCGTCTCTGGCTTTGCTGAATGAGTTGGGGCAGCCTCCTGAGCCTTCCTGGGCTTCCATTTCTCTGTTCACAAAACAGGAAGCGTAATACCTGCCCATTGAGCTTATGGGTGTAAAGAAAGATACAGTTTCCCTGAAACTATTTTTCTGGGGGGAACACATGTAAAAGGGGGATGGTTCCTTTATCTGTGCTTGTTACCTGTGCTTGGTCGGAAGGAAAATTTAACATACTTGGACATTCACTTTTATTCCTCTTTGAGTTTGATTTTCCAAAGAAACTTTTGTTTCTGGAAGAACTTGGGCCGTATCACTTATCTTCTTCTGATACCAGGGGCTTCTGGGCTTGAGGCCTCTTTATACCAACATGGAAGAGTGGGTGGAGAGGGGAGGGGCATTGGCCAAACAGGGAGGGGCACTGGCCAAACAAACAGTATCAGCTAGAGAGTGTTTTCCAAAACCTGAAGACTTTTGGGCCTTATGGCACATGCCAAGAAATTTACTTCAGTTCACAAGAGCCTAGATCTCCTCTTGTCAAATAGATGCAAAAAGCAATAGTTCACATGTAAGGGGGCTAAGGAGTAGGGGAGGGTACTGACTGTTCCCATGATACACGGTTAACCCTCAGGGCAACCCTTTTCTGTAAGTGTGATTATCCCCATTTTACAGATGAGGAAGTAGGCTCAGGGGCCGCCCAAGCCACCCCACGAGGCTGGTAAAAGAGGAGGACAGATTTGCAAAGAAGGTCTGATAGAAAATCAACTTTTAATACGTTCACCACTGAGTTCGAGACAGGCACCATCCCACGACTCTTTCCACACCATTCCACCTACACAGCCTATTCCCCCAGCCCCATTCCCCTCCCTGGTATTCCTGCGCTGTCTCAAGTGGTCTCCTGACGTGCTTCCCCACCAACTAAATTCTCCTCCCTGCCATGCAGCCTACCACACTGCCTGAGCCACTTCTCTGGCTCTTTGATTGACGGGCCCTGCCTCTGCTTAAAATCTCCGCGTGCACATCCCTGCCTGTCCTACTGCCTTTAGCCACACAGGCCTACGCTCCAGCAACAGTGGACCACTCACTCTTTGTTTTATTCTTTCTTTCGACAAATATTTGTTAAGCATCTATAATGTGCCAGCTACTGTCCAGGCCCTGGACATGGAGAGGAGGGCAAGACACACATTCCCTGCCTTTAGGAAGCTCCCATCTAATCCCCTGTGGGTCCCATGCTTTCCTGCCTCAAGTCATGTTATTTCTCTCACTCTGACATAGCTGTGAGGTCCTGAGCGTGAATCCCAGCTTGACCACCTCGTGACCTCGGGAAAATATCCATCCTCTCTCTAAGCCTCAGTTTCCCCATCTGTCAATTGGAGATGATAATACTACTTTCCTCACAGAGCTTCAGTGAGCCTTAAATGAGAGAATGTGTGTAATTTAAAAGCACAATGCCTGACACATAGTATATGCTAAGTAAATATTACCTTTCATTGCTTTAATTATTGCCAATGATGGCTTTCCATTTCCACTTGTCCAGAATTCTACTGGTCCTTCAAGGCTCAGCACAAAATGCCAACTTCTTCACAAAAATCTTATTTAATCTCCATAGTTCGAATAGATTTCTCCCCTCTCTTAACTCCTAGTGACAATTTCCCTAAAGCATTTACTACTTTCTGTCTTCAATTATGATTACTTATAAATACGCCTCATCCTCCATCTAGATTATAATATATTTCTTGAGGGCAAGGATTATACCCCATTCTTCTTAGTGTTGCTTATAGTAACCATCAGTGCTGCCTTTACACAGCTAGCCCCCAGTATGTTTTCTGGGCAAAGGAATGACTGAATGAACGATGCAGGATCACTCCTGATCACATCAATGTGTTGGTAACCAAAGCAACACTGTCAAGGGCCAAGCGCTAAATTTTATATATTTATCTATATATAAACACTTAATATATATGTACTTAATGTATAATGCATATAATAAATATATTTATTATATATAATAAATATAAATTACAGATATACTTTCAAATGATAAGATATAGGGCTTCCCTGGTGGCGCAGTGGTTGAGAGTCCGCCTGCCGATGCAGGGGACACGGGTTCGTGCCCCGGTCCGGGAGGATCCCACATGCCGCGCAGCGGCTGGGCCCGTGAGCCACGGCCGCTGAGCCTGCGCGTCCGGAGCCTGTTGCTCCGCAACGGGAGAGGCCGCAGCAGTGAGAGGCCCACGTACCGCAAAAAAAATAAATAAATTTTTTAAAAATGATAAGATATAATACAAAATGGGCTAACTCTTGCAAGTAGAAAAAAAAATTTAAGTCTAGCAAAGCAAAACCCACATATAAGCTCACAACCCAGAGGCAATCATAGGCAAGTTGGTGTATTCTAGTCTGTTTTCTGTTTGTATTTTACATAATTGAGATCATACTGCCCATTCAACAGCTTTATTTTTTGCTTTCTTTCCCCCTTAACATTGTATTATGAGTATTGTCTCCACATCGTGGCAAATCCCCTCCACATAGTCAGTGAGGTGTCATCTATTGAGCACCTATGGTATGCCTTACCTCACAGCAGCCCACCTTCTATTTGTACCACACTGCATTTCCCAAAGGGCTTTCACGGAGAGAGGACAGATGTGAATGTCCCCAGTTGGCAGCTGAAGAACTGAGCCCCACAGAAGTTCAGTGACTTGCTCCAGGATTCTGGGGCAGCAGAATCAAGATCAGAGCTCAGGTCTCTCCCCTCCCATTCCAGACCCCTGCATCACACCACAGGAAACAGAGATAGCACACATTGAAAACGCAAAACTCTCATAGCCAAATGAAGGTAACCATGTTTAAACATTCCAGGGTCAAGAAACATCCAAGTTCATGGGGGCAGGTGGGAATCAGCAGTCAAAATGAAGGCAGAAGGCAATTTTCTTGGCAACATGATCATAACTGAGCTCCAGGACAGAAGGGCCCTGAGCTAGGGACTGGAGTAGAAACAAGAAAGGGCAAGACAGGATGGGAGGGGAGTTTGGGGGAGAATGGCTACATGTATATGTATGGCTGAGTTGCTTTGCTGTGCACCTGAAACCATCACAACATTGTTAATCAGCTTTACCCCAATATAAAATAAAAAGTTAAAAAAAACAAAAGAAAAAAGAAAGGGCAAGACATGTTTTCTGCCCTGGGGAACAAAACTCCCCATACCAGCACACTGTTCTCTTCACAGACCACTTGCCTGTCCTTTACATATGGCACAGAAAAAAGGGCAAAGGGTTTGGGGTCAAAGAATTGGGCTGAAGCTCAGGTTTGTCCACTTCCAAGCTGTGTGATATCAGGCAAGTTACTTCACTTCTCTGAGCTTCAGTGTCTCCATCTATAAAACGGTGAAAAGGGAAATACTTGCTTGATAAAATTCAGAGAACGTTAAATGAACCAGTATTTGTGTAAGGGTGTTATAGTCCCAGCTCTGCCACCCACCACCTCTGTAACCTTGGGCAAGTTCTTTCACCTCTCTTTGCCTCAGTTTTGTCATCTGTAAAATGGAGATGATAACAGCACCTACCTCTTAGGGTTATTGTGGGGACTAAGTAAGTTAATACTTGTAAAATGCTTAGAACAGTGCCTGACAAATAGTAAGTGCTGAATAAATGTCTGTCATTATTAAAAAGGCTAGTGGTCACTGGCATAGAGTCAAGGCAACCATTCTTCAAATTTCATGAAGAAAGCAGAGCCAGTGTTACGCTAATTATAGATAAGGAAACTGGGGCTCAGAAAGATTAGGTATTTATCTGACTCACACTGCTAGTTGGTGGCTGCTCCAGGACTTCTAAAGATTCTAAATGCAATGCCTTCTCCTCCAGATAACATTCTAGCTGTTGCAAGCTGCCAGCCCGCTGGCCAATGTCAGCCCACAGCATGTTTTGTTTGGCCCACACAGTATTGTTTTTTTTTTTAATTGAGTTTAACTGTGATTAGATGGGCCCAGCACACACTAGTGAGCCTCAGGTCCCAGCCTCCTCTGGTGTTTGTTACTCCCAGCCAACTACCCTCATTTAGATCTCTGCACAGGCTGATGCCATGCCAGTCACTAAATACATGGTACAGACAAGTTCAGGAGACTAAAGGGGAGGCAGAGAGGAGCACAGGCCAGAGGGACGGGGAAAAGGCAGTTAGGGAAGACTTCTTGGAGGTGGCTGTACTTGAGTTAGGACTTAAAATTGGAGAGTGGGGATTGTTTAGATTAAAAGGGAGGGTAGGAGGTAAGGCAGATTGATTTGGCATTTGGCGACCTTCAGGGATGTTTATGAGTTTCCCCGCCAAGACTTCCTCAGGCCTTTTCCTTGGTTGAGAAGAGGAAAGAAATGAGTTGCCCTTTATCGCAGATGAGGTCATGTGACTCAAGGAGGTCACATTGTCAAGGTTTGATGATTGGATTACTGCTCTGTGTCATCATCCTTGAAGGCTCACTGCACTGCTCACGGCACCAGGAAGGAGGTGTGGTCACAGGAGCCAAAGTACGAACTACGGCCTAACTATGGCCATCTAGAACTAAACTTCTTTCCATCCGAGCAGTCTTGATGGCAGTTTCTAACATTTCACACCTCTGTGGCAAAGAAGATGAGTGCTGGTCACAGAAACGAAATAGGGAAAGGCTGTGGCAAACTAATGAAGCTGCCTGACTGCCTGACTCAGTGACAGTCACTGGATCAGAGAGGTTTGCCAATTCCCACAGGGTCCCACAGCACTTGAGTCTCTGGATCTGCGACACATGGTAGGAATAGGGAACTTCAAATAACGTTGAGTGGCCTAATTACCTAATGTGGGTAAAGTGCGTAGAGATCACCGAAGACAAGGTTTAGCCGGGCTCATCTTGCACTGATAGCATTGCCTGCCGTGTTTTCTGCAAGCCTCCAGGGCGACAGGGCTCCCAAGGAGCCCCTCCACCGGGAAAAGCAGGAAATGTTACCGCACATCTGCCACTCCCGTGCATAAAACCCTCCAATGGCTTCAGAGTGCAACAGAAATAAAGTCCAGACCTCTCCTCTCGGCCCACAAGACCCTGTGTGCTCCAGACTCCAATCACCTCAAATTTCCCCTCTGTGCTCCTCTCGCCTGCCCTTGCCCTGTGCCAGCTCCTCAAACGCCGGGAACTCATCCCCGCCTGGGGGCACCGCCTGGAGCACATCCTCCCAACACACGCACACAAACAGCATGCACTTCTCATCCTTCAAGCCTCAGCTTAAATGGCCCCTTCCCAGAGAGACCTCCCTTGATCGACTTGGCTGAAGTACTTCATGTGCTTCATAGCACAGATCACAATCTCTGCTTTTTCCCATTTCCTCCACTAACCTGTAAACCGTGAGCCTGGAGCTCATGGCTATTCTGTTCACCCTTAGTATTCCCAGTCACAAGCACAGTGCTTGGCACAGCAGACCCTTAATATTTTGCTGAAGGAATGCTGTGTGGTCTCTGACAAGTTGCTTCCCCTCTCTGGGCCTCAGTATCCCCACGTGTGAAATGCAGAGGCTGGATAAGGGGCTGCTGAGGGCCCTTGGCGCTCTGACTGCGGTTCTGTGACTAACGTCTGGGCCTTGGGCCCAGGAGTGAGCCTGGCGTGCTGCATCTCCACAGCACTGGACGCTCGTGCTGATTTAATCAGGTGGCAGACACCCTGTAATCTAGTGCTCTGCTGTCCCTCCTCCCTAGTCCCTGGGCTGGAGACCATGCTGTCAGATTTCCAGGATGATCCATGCACAGCCACCTGTTCTCCCAACTCACTGATCCCAGAGTCCACGAGGAGGGGATGGTTGGCAGGCAGGACGGGCTGGGAGAGGATGTTCAAGCCAGAAGCTTGAGAGCCGGGAGGACTTGTCAATGTCACGAACTGAAAGATTGGGATCTGTGAGAGATTTCGTCAAACCCTACACTCTCTGGTTAGAAGGGACCTTCCAGGACAACTGACCAGCCCTCTGCCTAAACCCTACCTGCCCTAAACAGTGCTCAGTAATGATCACCATCACCTTGATTCCACTCCAAGTGCCCAGAATAAAGGCCTCGCGCCCTCTCAGAGCTGCTCATCTTGTCAATCAACAGCTTTGTCAAATCAAAGCTCTTTACTCAGCAGCACGGTGAAACAGGAGGCAGTGCAGCATGGGGGCGAAGGGCCAGGGCTCTGAGCCAGGTGGCCTCGGCAGAATCTCAGCTCCACAACCTCCTTGCTTTGTGAGCTTGAGCAAGCCAGGAGCCCTCTTGGTGCCTCCATTTCCTCTTCTGTAAAACAGACAGAACACTCGTTGGGCTGTTGGGAGAACTGCAAGCGTTAATACCTAGTGGGAAGGCCACAAACGTTTGTTACTGTGAACTGCCACCTATGAATGCCCTTCTTGGTTTTGTTACTGTTTTTAGTTCTCCTTGGACTCTGTTCTCAGGGTTGGTTGATTTGTTTGCAAAAGAGTGGGGCACAGCCCAAAAACACAGGGCTGGGAAATCAGAGGGGTGTGCTCGTTGGTGACTGTAAGAACATTCACTTCATCCTTCCTTGCCTCAGGATCCTCACCTGAAAAAAGGGGAGGGATAATCCCTGTCCTGCTTTCTGTCATAGAACCGATGTACTGAACAAATAAGAAACAGACAAGAAGGCTTTGAAAAGTGAAAAATGCTATCTATAATGGGAGGGATTCATCTTATGTTGTCAGAGAAGCCCTTTCCTCTTTCAGCAAGGCACATTAGATTCCAAACAGCAAAAGAGCTAAACTCAACGTACTTGGCAAACAGGGTGTTTTGGGTACTGGTGAATTTGAAGCTAATCCTTTCAGAATCTTCTTTTATTAATGTACCAGAGCAAACAAATGTGAGAAGGGTTTACTTACAAGCATTTGATACATTCCTACAAGATGTAGGGCTTGGTGTGGCTGATTTCTGCCATCTTTGTTTATTGTTATAGTTATTGTTTCTTCAGTTTCTCTTCTTCAGCAATTTGATTGGCAGGATCCAGGTGATGCACATTCACTTTTGCAAATATCAGCAGGACACAGTAGCTCTGCATAATGTCAGGAATCTTGTGTGACCTTTGTTCAATACCTGTTATGCCACGTGGACCCAGAGACAGCCTCTTCACTGAACAGATCAGAAACCAAGGCCTAGAGAGGCGAGGGCACAGGCCCAAAGTCACACAGCTGGTTAATGTGAGGCTTGACTTGGTAACCAGGTCTCTTGACTCCAAACTCCATTCTCTTTCCAGCAGCTCTGTGGACTCTTGCAATTTCTCTAAATTAGCTGACTGTGTATCAAAATCTTGTAATTCATAGGGGTTTATGTTTGTCAAAACTCATTGCACTGTAAACTTAAAATCTGTACACTAAAAAAAAGCAAAAATGAGAAAATCTGTACAGTATATTGTTGTAAATTTAACACAATTTTTTTTTTTTTTTTTTTGGCCGCGCTGCGTGGCAGGCGGAATCTTAGTTCCCCAACCAGGGATCGAACCCGTGCCCCCTTCAGTGGAATCGCAGAGTCTTAACAACTGGACCACCAGGGAGGTCCCAAACACAATTTTTAAAAATGATAAAATGGTATGGCGGAGTCCTATATCATGAGGGGATCAAAGTCTAAGGTCAGCATTTATGGCAAAAAAAAAAAAAAGTATAATATAAAGGGCTCAAGAAAAGCCTTTAGAAAGGTAGCACATAGGAGCCAGCATGGTCTCTCAGACATGGTTTCTTTGGGCATTTTAACAGCCGACTGTTTCTTCAGAGGGTCCAGATTAGATGCTGACTGGCATATAGGGGTCAGGTTGTGAGAAAAAGAATGTGTCTCTACAATAGGGTGATATTCAGTGTGGTGAGATGCATACGTGGGAACCAAGTCTGCAAAGGGAATGACAGCTTGTAGTATCTCACCTTAGACACACACACACACACACACACACACAGGCGCTCGCATGCACGCACATGCAAACCTCCCCCCACCCACCCCAGCAGGTTCCTGGATCAGGTTAACAAAGGGCCTGAAGCCAGAGACAAAGATCTGAGGGTTCCTGGGACCCAGCGTGTGAGTGAAGTAGGGGAATTTCAGGGCCTCTGCCAGGGAGGGCTGAGGGGAAGAGGTTGGAACCAGGCTGGAAAGTTGGAACAATGGAAAACACCTCATTCAAGAGGAGAGGGCAGGGATGGGAACCAGAGAAGGAGGAGGAGATTAAAGGCTTGGAGGGGATCAAAGAGAGAGACACTGGGAAGTTCGTTTTTTGAGAAGGAGAAAGCAAGTATCAAGGGCTGACCTGCTGCAAAATCACAAAACTAGGAACTGTCCTTCGATAAGTAAATACCCTAAAATTTGGAGTGATGGGAGGCTCATCCAAAAGCAGAATATGTTTGATGAGATTAAATTGTATAAGCTTCCGAAAGGTTGTTAGTCATTTATACATAAAAAGGAAGATTCCACATTTCTCAGTATCAAAAGGGTTTGCTCTTTTGAGGATTTTAAGCATTCCCCCTAGGATTGTGTTAAAACAATACATATGGGGCTTCCCTGGTGGCGCAGTGGTTGAGAGTCCGCCTGCCGATGCAGGGGACATGGGTTCGGGCCCCGGTCCGGGAAGATCCCACATGCCGCAGAGCGGCTGGGCCCGTGAGCCATGGCTGCTGAGCCTGCGCGTCCGGAGCCTGTGCTCCGCAACGGGAGAGGCCACAGCAGTGAGAAGCCCGCGTACCACAAAAAAAAAAAAAACAGTATATATGTTCACCTCATACCCATTATGATGGCTACTATCAAAAAAGAAAAAGAGGATGGTCACCTTATCTTTGATAAAGGAGGCAGGAATGTACAGTGGAGAAAGGACAGCCTCTTCAATAAGTGGTGCTGGCAAAACTGGACAGGTACATGTAAAAGTATCAGATTAGATCACTCCCTAACACCATACACAAAAATAAGCTCAAAATGGATTAAAGACCTAAACGTAAGGCCAGAAACTATCAAACTCTTAGAGGAAAACATAGGCAGAAAACTCTATGACATAAATGACAGCAAGATCCTTTTTGACCCACCTCCTAGAGAAATGGAAATAAAAACAAACATAAACAAATGGGACCTAATGAAACTTCAAAGCTTTTGCACAGCAAAGGAAACCATAAATAAGACCAAAAGACAACCCTCAGAATGGGAGAAAATATTTGCAAATGAAGCAACTGACAAAGGATTAAATCTCCAAAATTTACAAGCAGCTCATGCACCTCAATAACAAAAAAACAAACAACCCAATCCAAAAATGGGCAGCAGGCCTAAATAGACATTTCTCCAAAGAAGATATACAGACTGCAAACAAACACATGAAAGAATGCTCAACATCATTAATCATTAGAGAAATGCAAATCAAAACTACAATGAGATATCATCTCACACCAGTCAGAATGGCCATCATCAAACAATCTAGAAACAATAAATGCTGGAGAGGGTGTGGAGAAAAGGGAACACTCTTGCACTGCTGGTGGGAATGTGAATTGGTACAGCCACTATGGAGAACAGTATGGAGGTTCCTTAAAAAACTACAAGTAGACACCATATGACCCAGCAATCCCACTACTGGGCATATACCCTGAGAAAACCATAATTCAAAAAGAGTCATGTACCAAAATGTTCACTGCAGCTCTATTTACAATAGCCTGGAGATGGAAACAAAAACCTAACTGTCCATCATTGGATGAATGGATAAAGAAGATGTGGCACATATATACAATGGAATATTACTCAGCCATAAAAAGAAAAGGAAATTGAGCTATTTGTAATGAGGTGGATGGACCTAGAGTCTGTCATACAGAGTGAAGTAAGTCAAAAAGAGAAAGACAAATACTGTATGCTAACACGTATATATGGAATTTAAGAAAAGAAAAAAAAAGGTCATGAAGAACCCTGGGGTAAGACAGGAATAAAGACACAGACCTACTAGAGAATGGACTTCAGGACACGGGAGGGGGAAGGGTAAGCTGTGACAAAGTGAGAGAGAGGCATGGACATATATACACTACCAAACGTAAGGTGGATAGCTAGTGGGAAGCAGCCGCATAGCACAGGGAGATCAGCTCGGTGCTTTGTGACCACCTAGCGGGGTGGGATAGGGAGGGTGGGAGGGAGGGAGACGTAAGAGGGAAGAGATATGGGAACATATGTATATGTATAACTGATTCACTTTATTATAAAGCAGAAACTAACACACCATTGTAAAGCAATTATACTCCAATAAAGATGTAAAAAAAAAAAAATGTGGAAAAAAAAAAGAAAAAGAGGGCTTCCCTGGTGGCGCAGTGTTTGAGAGTCCGCCTGCCGATGCAGGGGACACGGGTTCGTGCCCCGGTCCGGGAGGATCCCACATGCCGCAGAGCGGCCGGGCCCGTGAGCCATGGCCACTGAGCCTGCGTATCCGGAGCTTGTGCTCCACAACGGGAGGGGCCACAACAGTGAGAGAGGCCCATGTACCGCAAAAAAAGAAAAAATGAAAAAGAAAGTAAGTGTTGGAGAGGATGTGGAGAAATAGGAACCCTTGTACACTGCTGATGAGAATGTAAAATGATGCAACCACTATGGAAAACAGTATGTAGCTGCCTCAAAAAATTAAAAATAGAACTACTATATGGGGACTTCCCTGGTGGCACAGTGGTTAAGACTCTGCACTCCCAATGCAGGGGGCCCATGTTCGATAGTCAGGGAACTAGATCCCACATGCACGCCACAACTAAGAGTTCGCATGCCATACTAAGGAGCCTGAGCGCTGCAACTAATGAGCCCACGTGCTGCAACTAAGGAGCCAGCGAGCCTCAACTAAGGAGCCTACGAGCCACAACTAAGGAGCCCGCCTGCCGCAACTAAGACCCAGTGCAATCAAATAAATAAATAAATATTAAAAAAAAAAAAAGAACTGCTATATGATCCAGCAATCCCACTTTTGGGTATATATCCAAAGGAATGGAAAGCAGGGTCTTGTAGAGCTATTTGCATACCCACATTCATAGCAGCATTACTCATAAGAGCCAAAAGGTAGAAACAGCAATAAAGTCCATCAGTGGAGGAATGGATAAACAAATGTGGTCCATACATGCAATGGAATACTACCCAGCCTTAAAATGGAAGGAAACTCTGCCACATGCTACAACATGGATGAAGCATGAGGACATTATGCTAAGTGAAATAAGCCAATCACAAAGCAACAGATACTGTATGATTCCACTTATATGGGGCATCTAAAATAGTCAAACTCAGAGAAATAGAAAGTAGAATGGTGGTTGCCAGGGGCTGGGGGAAGGGGGAAAGGAGAATTGTTTAGTGGGTACAGAGTTTCAGATTTGCAAGATGAAAAGCTCTGGAGATCTATTTTACAACAATGTGAATATACTTAACACTATTGAGCTGTACACTTTAAAATGGAAAATGTTATGTTAGGTGGCTTTTATTACAATAAGAAAAAAACCAGACAAACAAAAACCCAGTACATTTGCCTGTAGACCTCCCTTTACTCATTGAAAAACAGCTGGCTATAAAACAGCTTGTTCAGTGTGATACTGTTTGTGTCAAATGTCCTTTTTTGTTTTAATACATGTAGGTCATCATCATGAGGATATACACCAAAAGATAAACAGTGGTTATTTCTGAGTACTGATTTTGTTCTTTTGGCCAATCTGTATTTTCTAACTTTTTTAAACAGAGCATTCTGTTACTTATTAAAACAACAAAAAAAACTTCACCCCATTCCAGCCCCTGTCTTGATGTCCACAAAGTTTACAGAAGTTGAATTAGCATCTTTTAAAATTAATTAATTATTTTTTTGGCTGCGTTGGGTCTTCGTTGATGCGCGCAGGCTTTCTCTTGTTGCGGCGAGCCGGGGCTACTCTTCGTTGTGGTGGCTTCTCTTGTTGTGGAACATGGGCTCTAGGCACGCAGGCTTCATTAGTTGTGGCACGTGGGCTCAGTAGTTGTGGCTCACGGGCTCTAGAGCGCAGGCTCAGTAGGTGTGGTGCACGGGTTTAGTTGCTCCGCAGTATGTGGGATCTTCCCGGACCAGGGCTCGAACCCGTGTCCCCAGCCTTGGCAGGCGGATTCTCAACCACTGCACCACCAGAGAAGTCCCTGAATTCGTATTTTTGAGTTTTATTTCATATATAATTAGAAATCACTGCTAATAATTATCTTTTTTTTTTTTTTTTTTGCGGTACGCGGGCCTCTCACCACTGTGGTCTCTCCCACCGCAGAGCACAGGCTCCAAACGCACAGGCCCAGCGGCCACGGCTCACGGGCGCAGCCGCTCCGCGGCACGTGGGATCCTCCCGGACCGGGGCACGAACCCACGTCCCCCGCATCGGCAGGTGGACTCCCAACCACTGCGCCACCAGGGAAGCCCTAATAATTATTTTTAAGATAATAATAGTAATATTTTCTATGTAGGGCAAGCTTAATCTGTGCCAGACACTTGTGCTTTTCATGAGTTATGTCACACAATAACCCTTTGAAGTAGGTACTATTATTAAACCCATTCTGCAGATGAGAAAACAGAGGTTAAGTGGCTGGTGCAAATTCATTTATAAATGTCAGAGATATGTTCAATCTCACAGCAGTCTGATTCCAAAGCCTGTGTTATTGACAGCCTGACTATTCCGCTAGACCCACATGATGTGCTTATCTGTCATCCAGCTTATGAGTGCCTTGTCAGCCACAAACATAGAATTTATGTGCCACTTAGACTGTTCAAACAATACCTCTCACTCTCCCACAGGTTATAGGATATTTGTTTCAAAGATAACACAAAGATCAACCTCCCTCCAGAAATCCCAAGCCATGTAACATTCCAGGTGAGTCCCGACAGAGCTAATGAGCCAATCTTGGGGACTCGGAGCGGTCTGGGACCCTGGTACTGTACCCAGGACTTTCCCCTTCTTCACCTATATACTAACTCCACTGCCCGCTACACCAATCAGGATACACACTCACTTCCTGGGACCAATTTCAACTGGAGGGTAGGGGAATGTGCGACAGGAAAGGCTGTCAAATGTGGCAACTGGCATAATACGATTTATCTCAAAAGAACATTTACAATTATGTAATTAGCACTTTGTATCCAGATATTTTCATCTCTAAGGATCTCTGGAAGTCTTACAGATAACTTAAATATATATCACATACATTGCTGGAGACGAAGTCTATAGTTTCAGAAGATAATTAAAACTCCTTCCCCTTTGGAATTAAGAGAATTGCCTATGGGAAGAATATTATGCCCACCAAACACGAATAGATCGAAACCCAGGAACTCTGAACACAGGGCTGGCAAGGATCTTGAAGAGGAATATGTCCAGGAAAGACAAATACATTTCTAATAAATATAATACCAATTTCAAATCCCCTGCTCATGGCAGGAATTATTAATCAACCATAGCACTCTTCCCCACTAAGCTTGGCCTTGTCCTCAGAATCTTTCTTAACACAGCACTCAAGGCAGCCGCCACCACCTAATCAGAGTTGAACCCTATTTGCCACGCAGGAAATTAGTCCACTGTCATCCCTCCAATGTGACAGACAGGGAACTGAAGTTCAGAGAGGTAAATTAACTTGCTCAAAGTTATATAGCTGGTAATACAAAGCTGAAGTTTCCAAATGTTTGTTTTCTTTTCTTAATCTCTTCCCCTGCTCTTCGCTCTGTTCAAAATATACTTGGATTATATGCTTTGCACCAGATTTCTCTTTCTTGAAGGAGCTGTTTAGGATGCCTCTTCCAAAGATTTGCTGAGTGACAATGGGCCTACTGCTTAACCCTTCCAGCGTCAAGTGCTTTCAAATTGAAAATGGAGATGGTAATCTGGGTTCAGATCCCTGCCTTCTTACTGGCAAATTGGGATACTCTTTTGAGAAATGTGACCTGCTGCTGAAATTTATATGACTATAGGGAAAGGATCAGACATTTTGACAGCACCTTCTCTAGGTAAGGTACTGTGTTGTGCTGCAATGTGGTTTTGCCCTAGAAAGTGTAAAAATGAAGTAAGACACTGGCTGGCTATGGTGATCTGGCTATGTTATTTGGAAGACTACTTGGAAGGAGGTGGCATTTGAGTAAGATTTTGGAGATCAACAGGATTAAGTGTTTCTTTTGATTATAAAAGCGTACATGATATACAACTACTGGGAAAGACAGTATGTCAAGAGGAAAAAAAATCACCCTTATTTCCTTTATAAACCATGTCAACATTTTGTTTTATTTTTCTCTTCTAATATCTTCTTTACTCCATGCATAGGTATTTATGTTTTTCCCTCCTTTCCTATGGTTGTTGTTAATCTATGCATACCACTTTATATTTTGACTTTTAAAAAGTTTTAATGTACTGTGAGAGTGCTCCATAACCCAATAATTCTACTCCTAAGAATAACCAACAGAAGTACATACATACATATGTTCACCAAAAGGCATGTGCCAGTAGTACTTTTCGTAATAGGGCCAAACTGGAAACAACCTGAATATCCACCAATAAAATAGATAAATAAACTGTAGTATTTGCACCAAATTGAAAGCTACACAGTGATGAGAATCAACTATAGCTACACAAAGCAATGTGGATGAATCTCACAGATATAATTTTGAGCAAAAGAAGCCAGACACAAAAGAGAACACACGGTATGATCTACTGACATTAAGTGCAAAACCAGGCAAAACCTACCATGGTAGAAGAAGTCAGAAGAGTGCTTATCCTTGGGGGCATGGCTAGTGACTGGAATGGAGCATGGGGGCAGGCATCTGACTGTAGTTTACAAAGCATAATCAACTGGTGGAAATGTATCAAGCTGTAGGTTTATGACGTGTACTTTTCTACATATATGCTGTAAGTCAATAAAACATTAATTAATTAAGTAGTTGCAGGAAAATACATTCATTAGGCAGACAGGGCCAAGAACATCACTTTGGGCAGAGGGAACTGTACAGACTCAAGAGTGGGAAATGGAAAACATCCCAGATGACTCACGACGTTGGTATTACAATAGTTTGCATAAACAAACTATCTCAAAACTTAGGGCTTGGGACTTCCCTGGTGGCGCAGTGGTTAAGAATCCACCTGCCAATGCGGGGGACACAGATTCGAGCCCTGGTCCGGGAAGATCCCACATACTGCGGAGCAACTAAGTCCGTGTGCCACAACTACTGAAGCCCACGCACCTAGAGCCTGTGCTCTGCAACAAGAGAAACCACCACAATGAGAGGCCCGCGCACTGCAATGAAGAGTAGCCCCCACTCGCCGCAACTAGAAAAAGCCCACTTGCAGCAATGAAGATCCAATGCAGCCAAAAGTAGAATAAATAAATAAATGATTTATTTATTTATTAAAAAACAAAAAAACAGGGCTTAAAAACAACGACATTCATTTGCACATAATTCTGAGAGTTGGCAGTTTGGGCTGGGTTCAGCTAGAGAGTGCTGCTAGGATCATCTGGATCGCTCATGCAGTTATAGTCACGGAGACTGACTGGGGCCGGAGAGTCCAAATGGCCTTGCTGTTCACCCTTTTTGCCTGCTCTAGGAAAATGAATCTGGGCCCTTTAAATATCCTTTTCTTGGCATGCTGTTTAATTTTGTCAGTAGAGGGAACTGGAAAGACATTAAAGTAAGAAAGGTTTTTTGCTTCCTGGTTTCAGCGTGCAGGCTCACCAGGCTCCTGCGCTGCATGAGGGTCTCCCATGCCCAGCTCCTCCAAAAGATGGCTTCTCCAGCGTCAGGCTCCTGCAGTTCACAGCAGCCAGAGGCTTCCTGGGGAGTTCTTGTCAAGTGATTTTTTTTTTTTTTTTTTGGTCAAGTGATTTTTGTAGCAAAGTGTCTCTGGGGAGACATTTCTCTATGAATGGCTTTTTTGGTAACTGAGATGGCACATTTCCAGCAACTTTCAGAGGATGATTTCTACCAAGTCCACTGGCGTGACATGGTACCACAGTGACTTCTCTACCATTCAGTGGGCACAGCCATGTCCTCTCCAACGAGATCTGGAGCTCAGCCCTGGGGCAAAGGGGGAGGCTCTTCCTCAGGTGCTCTACGTCAGCTCTAGGGATAGTTGCTGCTCCTTATACCTGCTATTCCCATATCCTTTAGAGTTCTCTTCACTTCTTATGAGTGAGTCCCTTGTTTCTCCAAACCTCCTGTTATAACGAATAATTATTTATATTAAACTTTCCCTGTTCAAATACCGTGTAGTTTCTCTGTCCTGGTTGGACCCAGACAGATCCATGCCTCACTCATCTATCTGCTGATTGGTGCTTGCTACTGGCTGTGCCTTGCTCCCCATATGTCTCCAGCAGGATAGGCTCAATTTTTTTTTTACATGGCAGCTGGACTCCAAAAGGGTTAATGCTGAAAACGCAAGGTCTCTTGAGGCCAAGGCTCAGACGTCCCATAATGTCACTTCAACTGTTATCTATTAGTCAAAGTGAGCCATACGGCAAACCCAGATTCAAAGGAGAAAAAATAAACTCTATTTCTTGTGGCAAAGTCATACTACAAATGGGCATGGGTACAGGAATGGCAGGAACTGTTGCTCCCATCACTGCTAACAACTACCACAGACCCACTGCATCAGAAGTAGCAGAATACTTCCTGAAAGCAGATTCCTTGACTCTACTCTAGAGCTGCTAAATCCAAATATCTGGGGCAGAATATGAGAATCTAAAATGTTAACACTCCTCTCCCTATCCCAGCCTAGGTGATTCATACTCATATTAAAACTTAAGAACCATTCATCTATACTCACACAATATTGATACTCACTTGTCACTTTGAAGATATCTTTCTATTGCCTTCTGGCTTTCATAACTTCTGTTGAGAACCTGTCAGTATTATTGCTGCTGCCTTCAAAAATTTCCCCCTTATCTTTGGTTTTTAGAAGTTATAACATAGTAGGCCCTAGTTCAGTTTCTCTATATTTGTTTTGCTTGGGGTTGAAAGTGATTCTTAAATCTGTGGCTTAATGTCTTTCACCGGCTTTGGAAAATCATCGACCATCAAATACTGCTTCTGGTATCACTTCAATTCTCTTCAAGTCTCTCCCCTCCACCTCTACCTCCCCATTCTCCTTCTCCTTTCTTCCTTCATCCTTTTCTTCCTTCTTCTTCTATTCCTTCTCTTCCTCTTCCTCCTCCTCTTTCTTCATCTTTTCCCTCTCTCCTTCTCTCTGCCTCCCTCCCAATGGGACTTCAATTATTTGTATTTAGACATTTTCACCAAGTTCCATATGGCTTGTATTACATGTGCTGTAGTTTAAATATTTTCTACTGATCTGTTTTTCAGTTCACTAATTTCATCTTTAGCTGTACTGTATACTGTAATCTTACATACATCTTTTGAGTTCTTAATTTCAGTTATTGTATTTCAGGCTTAGAATTTCCATTTGATTCTCCTTGATAGATTCTAGTTCTCTGCTGAAATTCTCCATCTTCTCATGTAATGTCTTAAACATATTAATCACGTTTTATTTATTTATTTATTTTAATATTTACTTATTTGGCTGTGCCAGGTCTTAGTTGCGGCACACAGGATCTTCATTGCAGCAATGCAGGATCTTTTGTCGCAGCATGCAGGCTCTTCGTTGTGGCATGTGGGCTTCTCTCTAGTTGTGGTGTGCTGGCTCCAGAGCACGCAGGCTCAGTAGTTGCAGCACGTGGGCTCTCTAGTTGTGGCGCACGGGCTATAGAGCACGCAGGCTCAGTAGTTGCGGCACAAAGTCTTAGTTGCCCTGCAGCAGGTGGGATCTTATTTCCCCAACCACGGAACCCAAGTCCCTTGCATTGGAAGGCAGATTTTTAAACACTGGACCACCAGGGAATTCCCCTTAATCACATGTTTTAAAGTCCATGTCTTATAATGCCAATATCTGGATCTTCTGTGGGCCTATTTTGATTGTCTATTTTTTCCTCTTGGTTTTCAACCATTTGGTCTTGTCTACTGAGATGTCAGGTAAATTGTGATTGAATGCTAAATATTGCATATGAAAAAAATTATAGGAAAATTTGAGGCCCTTGATGGTATTATCTTCCCTCAGAGAGATTTGTACTTTTGCTTCTGGCAGGCATTTACACCTAAGTCATACAAAGGAGATTTAACTGATTAGATGTTAGTCTTCAGTTCTGTTGGGGCTGGTCAATTTCTAATTGACTTCTACTCCTAGGGAGTAGCCCTTTGGGGGTTACATTTGAAAACTTGGAGTGTTTATTAGGGACACTCCTGCTTGGTAGACCTTGAAATCCAATTTTTATACCCCAGCTTCGTAACATCTCCAGAGGCTCTGCTCAGATTCTTAGCCATCTCTTGAGAAACAGCATACTGAAGGGCAAAGTGGCAGCTGGATATGGGGCTTACCTCTCTGCATTTCCCTTCCCTCTGGAATCTTTGCCTCTCAGGTCATTCTTGTTTTGGTAGTTCTCCAACGTCTTCAAATACACATACATAGACACATTTATTTTGTTCAGCTATTTTAACAATTTCCAGTGAGAGGGTGTATCTTCAATCAGCTACCATAATTATTAGAAATAAAAGACTCTTGTTCACCTAACATTTGTTATATTTTTCAGTGGGCTGGAACCATGCCTTATTCTTCTTTGCAGTGCCAAGTTCTCACTTGCTTTAAGTTCTTAAGAGACACTATTTGAATACATGGATAACAGTTTGTAAGTTGCTTTCAATTTCATAATTTTACACTGTAGGCAGAATTAGAATTACCTTTATATAATCCTAGATATTGGGCCCAGAGAAGACTTGCCCAAAGGTTCCCTGACTAAAGTCCATTAAGAAGTCACTGGCCTACCTGGGGCTTGACTCCAGATCCAGAGGAGGGCTTTTCCCCACTCTGCCATATTGCACTACAATATAATGGTCAAGAGCCTCATGGGCTTGGGTGTCAAGGAGACCTGAGTTTAAATCCCAGTTCTGTCATTTACCAACTGTGTGGTCTTGGAAGAGTTCCATGAACTTTTGGAGCTTTAGACTCTCATCTGGTAAAGTGGCAATGATAATAACAGGAAACACTCAAGATAGCACTGTTGAGAAGATGAAAGTGAGCCAATGTGTATAATAAGGTACTTGGCTGAATCACTGGATCTATAAATAGAGGTTATTTTTTAACGGAGGGTCGGCATGGTGAACAAGGTGCCTTATTTCCATGAGTTTCAGAGGTAGTGCGGCACCCAATGATGTCTTACTACCTTTCCCTCCCTCGGGTGTGGGGACTCTACTGCAGGATCATGGTTTTCTTCATGCAAAACACCCACCCCAAGTCCTGCTGATAATCTCACACCCATGAAGGCAAGGGTCGGGGTAGTCTTTACTTCTTTGGGATCTTCAGGACTCTACCGCCTGCTTCCCTCCTGCGAAAGGCCTCCCCTTTCGCAGATTGGGCCTCCCCTTTCCTGGCAGACTCGGGTGGTTGGAGACTCAGCAGCCCTGATGTCAGGGAGCTAGGATTGAAAGGCCCCAAATCTTTCTCTGCCACTAGTCCCCAAACATGTCCATATGGCAGAGCAGTTAAGAGCACAGAATCCCGAGAAAGACAGACTCAGACTCAAATCTAAGTTCCACCCCTCCCTAGTTGTGGGATCTTGGCTAAGTCCCTTTATTTCCCTGACTCAGTTTCCTCATCTGTATAATGGAGCTGATAATAATACCTACTTAAAGAACTCTTTGAAAGATTAAGCGAGGCACAATAAAAAGTACCTCTTATTTTTTTCTCCTGTTATCCCCCCCTACCGCACCCAGAATATACAAGTTAGAAGGAAACAGTACAGCTAGAACTAGAACCTGTGTCTTCAGGCTCCCCCTCTCCCCACCTTCGCCCACACCACCCCTAAAAGTACTTGTGCCTTGGAGTGAAGACAGTGCTTCCTGACTTTTCCCATCACAGTACATGATAACATTTGGATACCCGCTGGGCTAACCTAATGAGCCTGTTTGAGGCCTGCAGGTGACTGTCCCAACGGAGCTGGGGGCTCTGGCTACCCTGGGCTCCACCTGGGACCTGAGGGTGCTATATCTCAGCACACTTGTAACCTGTCTCTGGGGACCTTTAGGTTAAGGTGTTGACAACCCATGGTAAGAGCCAGCATTGCATTGCCTAGAAGTGACACATTAAGCCACTGTTGGTAAATCAGTCCTGGGCCAGTTATTCAGTCTCCTGGTAGGAGTTCAGAGGCCAGAGCTGAGGAGATGGAGACTGGGAAGAAAATCAGACATCAGCTCCAGTCCAGGCTCTGCCTCAAACTCGTATGGCCCTGGGAAAGTCATTCCCCGTTTCTGGGCTTAACCTTTCTGTTTGAAGCAGAAAGGAGTTAGACTAGAGGAAACATCCACAGGGTCCCTTCTAGCTCTGACATTCTAAGAATCAGGGATTCTATGAATTCCCCATTGCTCAGCTGTATTCTGCTCCTGGTGACCTGGTTTTTGCCTCTGGTTTGGATAAGCATAGCAAATGGTCGACTCTCCCTGACTGGGCAAGGTGCTCCCAACTCTCTGCACCGTTACTGGCTGGTCTCTGAAAATAACCCCTGTCTGGCCCAGACAGAGGACAGAGCCACATCTGTCCCCTGCCCCTATCAGCAGAACTCCCTGGAGTCCTCTGCACGTGCCACTCCCCTGCCCATCACGTCAGCCTCTGGTTTCCCGAATCCTCTAGTCTTCCCCAGCTCCCAGGGCTTGCACTATTGTCTGGGCTCAGGAAGAAGGCAGGGAAGCCTCCAGAAACACTGCAGCAGTTCCCCTGCAAGAGGAGGTGGGGATGCTAGAAAAGGGAGGGTGGGAGAGGCTGCAGGCAGATCCTGAGGAGTCTGGGTTGCCATGCTCTGGAGGCAGGACTTGGCCTTGTGTGCAGTGAGGAGACATCACAGGCCTTGAAGCAGAAGGACATGGTCAAAACTTATGGTCAGAATGTGTCTGGGCTCCATGGAAGGCAGACTGGAGCAGAGAGAGAGACTGGGGGCTGTTAGAGAAATGCAGGCCAGAGATCATGACACAGCAGCAGGGACAACAAAGAGGAGGAATTGAGGAGGTCAACTAGCAGACGAGGTGACTGGCCGATTGGCTGTTCAGCCACAAATCTGACTGCATCAGTGTGCTCGGTGACTGGGGATGTACTGTGTGGGAGAGAGGGTTTGTTGGTGTTGGGAAAAAGACCCCAAGGGAGAGTTGAGAAAAGGGTCTCAGGCTTAGAGACAAATGTATTAAAATCCTTTCAATAGTTCTTTGTGTTTCTTAAAACTTTCTCATTTTGCAAATACTGTATGATATCACTTATATGTGGAACCTAAAAAATACAACAAACTAGTGAATATAACAAAAAAGAGGACTTCCGTGGTGGTGCAGTGGTTAAGAATCCGCCTGCCAAGGCAGGGGATGCGGGTTCGAGCCCGGGTCCAGGAAGGGCCCACATGCCGCGGAGCAACTAAGCCTGTGCGCCACAATTACTGACCCTGCGCTCTAGAGCCCTCGAGCCACAACTATGGAAGCCCGCATGCCTAGAGCCCGTGCTCCGCGACAAGAGAAACCACCGCAATGAGCAGCCGGTGCACCGCAATGAAGAGTAGCCCCCGCTCGCCGCAACTAGAGAAAGCCCGCGTGCAGCAACGAAGACCCAACGCAGCCAAAAATAAATAAATAAAATCTACGTTTAAAAAAAAGAAAAAAAAAAGAAGCAGATTCACAGACATAGAGAACAAACCAGTGGTTACCAGTGGGGAGAGGGGAATGGGCAGGTAAGAGGTACAAACTTAACTCTTACAAAGAGGTATAAAATAAGCTACAAGGATATATTGTACAACACAGGGAATACAGCCAATATTTTATAATAACTATAAATGGAGTATAATCTTTAAAAATTGTGAATCACTATATTGTACACCTGTAACATATAACAGCAACTATACTTCAGTAAAAAAACAAAAAAAAAAACCCAAACCTTTCCATTTCGTCCTCTCAATATCCATATATCGTTGTCTCCAAGAAGCTCCAGGTTGTGTCAGATCTAGGGCCCCGAATCAAGGTCTCCTGACTCTTGGTCCCGCACCTGGCCCCAGCCGACTGCTTCCTTGGAACAGTTCACAGGCAGAGGTAGCAGGAAGTTCACCCTGACCCAGCTGCTTCCCACCACCTCCTTGGACTCCACAGCCCGACCCTGCCACCACACGCCATGTGCCTCCAGCACCCTTCACTGCTCTAGGCCTTGGCTTTACTTTCTGTCACAGGAAGAGGCAGGCAGGGCTAAGTGAAGGTTTTTGACATTCAGACAGGAACAAGTGAACCCTTTTTTACAAAGGGGTCTCATATGAACCATAAAAATGAACTCAAAAAAACCTGCTCAGGCAAGGCAGAGGTGGTGGATTCAGAGGCTGTTTGTCTAGTTGGACAGTGGTCCTCCTTTTCTCCATACGTTGGCAGCCTCTGAGACACTCCCCAACCCAAATCCCCAGTGTTCCATGGCCCACAGTTTGCAAACCACTGGACTAGCAGACTCCCGATTGAACATCCTAGAGCAAGGGAGTCTCAGCCTGGGACCACAGACAGAATTCAGGGTGTCTCTGAGTTTGCATGGGAAAACTTCCATCTTTATTTTCACTAACCTCTAACTCAAGTTAAGTACTTTGTTCCATTTGAATGTAGGCAATGACCACAGTAATTCTGAGGGTTCCTGTGACTGTGAAGCCAAGAGAAATCACAGGTATTTTTCTATCACATTACAGTTGTCATAGATCTTTTATGCTCATTATTACTCTAAAATTACAATGGTTATTATATCTGCTGCCCAATATCATTTTAAATGTATTAATGAAGTACATACCATATCATAAACAATTTTAAAACTATCTTGTTAACTATATTTCAGTATGATTGGTTTCCTCTGTAGTCCTATGTATTTTATTTTATGCATTTAAAAACACTCTGAGAAGGGGTCTGTAGGCTTCACCAGATTGCCAGAGGAATCCATGGCATCAATAAGGTTAAGAACCTGTGTCCTAGGACTTCTCTTCCAGAACAGAGGGGGCTGGGGAGCTCGTTCCCAAAAGAGGGCATGTAGGACTCAGGATCCCAGGAGGCGACATGCACTCTCCGAGCCTGAGGAAAATGAGACAGGAAACTGGGGCAGGAGCAAAGGGACTCTAAGAAGTGGAGCAGAAGCCAACAGGTCATCTGGCAGGGCTCAGTCTAGTGGGACAGAACTGAATTCCTTAGCTCCAACCCCAGCCACGCTTCTTGGGGGAGACAGGACTCCTGGGTCCTCAGCTTGCTTCTGTCATTTTCCCTCCTATTCTCAGTTTCCTTCTCTGAATTAATATAGTGGAAGCAATAGTGGCTTGCAGGTCAAGAAAGATCCTGCTTCTGGATCTGACTTTTCCTTGTCTTGCTGAGTATTCTGGGTAAGACATCTCCCCTTCCCAGCCCAGTTTTCGTATCTGTATAATTTCTGGCATAAGTACTGCTACAACCCCTTGTCATGCCCACAGTAGCTATTGCTGACAGATCTCAGTACATGACCATTCCATGCTCATATGTAGCTTCAGAAGCCTTTTCAATGTTCTACTGATTGATAGGAATCAGCAAACGAAGTAAGATATATTTGCTATTATTGGACTAGATGATCTACACATTTCCATCTCTACTATTCCATGGCTCTAAAGATCTGATCTCAGAAATATGAACAAGACACTAGATAGATGGGAAGACCTATAAAGCATGGCTATTTCTGAACCATGTGTGTGTATGTGTGTGTGTGTACGTGCGTGCATGTGTGTGTGTGTTTAACAGAGAAAGAGAGGACATTCTCAGCTGGGATGCAGATTTTCTCTCACGCACCCTATAGTGAAAATGGGGTCAGAAGAAGATACTCAGATTTTGAAATCTCAATCTGGCTTTCTGGAACAGGTAAACAGAGGCACATGGAAGTCAGACTCTTTGATCAAAGTGTTAGGAATGGGCACCACACCAGGAATGGTGCCACCAGGCCCTACCTGTCGCCAAATGTCCTGTCACCAGGGACATCACACATGTAGTACAGTGGAATGATGGTGACAAAGAGCAAATAACACCAGCCACTCCTGGAGTAATGTACACAGATCCTGCACAGCCAGGTCACCAAAATGTGGATGTGCTGGAGACTTAGGGCTTTTCCACCAAGCAGCACAGAAAGCCACTCAGGATGTTATTTCAGAGTGTTACCTAGCCCAGGTTACAGCTACAGCCCAGACAGATGCCATTACTTATTTGAAGTCATAGCCAGTTCAAGTGCTAGGACCAGAACCCAGATATCCACAGGCCCGTGGGGCCAGGCTGGTACCATAAACGGGAAAGTGGATTGGATGGAAGAGTAGGGAGTGGTGAGGACTGTGGCAAACTAGAGGTCACATGCCCTGTTTAAAGGCAGCTGCTGATCATCAGTTCTAGTTGATTGCTGGCTATGAGAATGTGGACCCATAGTGCCATGTCTTCCTTCTGATCTTTAAAGAGAAATGAGAACCTAGATTTTTATGTTAAATAGCTGCATTTTCAAATGTTGGCATCTAAATTTTTTAAATGTTACAACGAAACAAAACACTGTGTAAGCCAAACAAAATGCACCTGGGAACTTTAGTATTTGGCCTGATTTGCAACTACCAGTGGAATGGGTAAAAGACCAGGCTCTGGATGTAGACGTATAAAGAGCTGAATCACAGATCTGCCACTTGTTAGCTGAGCAATCTTATTCAAGATTTGTAGCCTCGGGACTTCCCTGGTGGTCCAGTGGTTAAGAATTCGCCTTCCAATGCAGGGGATGCAGGTTCGATCCCTGGTAGAAGAACTAAGATCCCACATGCCGCGGGGCAACTAAGCCTGTGCACCACAACTACTGAGCACGCAGGCCACAACTAGGGAGTCTGCGTGCCACAACTACTGAGCCTGCATACCACATGTAGAGAGAAGCCAGTGCGCCGCAATTAAGACCCGATGCAGCCAAAACAAACAAACAAAAAGATTTGTAGCCTCTCTGAGCCTCAGTGTTCTCATCTGTAAAATGGGAATAATAAAAGGGGCTACTGTGAGGATTAAATGAGGTAATGAGTTTAAAACACCTAGCACAATCATTAGCTCATAAGAGGCACCCCATAAATGTAACTCCTCCAAAGTGCCTCTAAACTTCATGGTGATTGGAGAAAACCTCAAAGCCCTCACTGCACTGCAGTCCCTCCACCTCATACTTGTTTTTCTGCAGGGTCTGAGTGCTCAGTGCCCATGGAACTCTAACTCAGACACCCAAGGCCCTCAAACATGCACACACACAGCCTGCACGCACCCTGGGGAGGGTTTTCAGATGCCATGGCTAGTTACCAAGGAAAGATGTTTAGAAGGCTTCCCTGGGGTACAGCTGCAACCTTCTTGTGTTGGATAGAAGCGACTCCTGCCCAGAGCAGGCGGATGGCTAACATGACCTCTGGGGGCCTTCACACTCTTAGAATTTTTCAACTTGAATTTTGTTAGCTCGTGTGCGCACACACACACACACTCTCACACACCTTCTGCCCAAAGTCTGGACAAGACGGGCTCCCTTTCCCTTTCCTGGAAAGCTTCTATTCCAGCTCTCACTCCACCTCATCCTCCTGCAGCCTCGCTGGGAGGGGAGACACTGTCACGACCCCTGAACTTCATTCCCTGTGACTGATGTGCTCAGCAGGGAGCTGCAGGAGAGGGGATAACAGGGTGAGGAGGCTCAAATGACCAAACAGAAGGGGCTAGGACCTTGGCTGGGCCCCCAAAGCAAGGAGCAGCAATAGCCCCATGCACTCGGGGGAATTTACTGGTTCCAAGCACTTGCTTCTCCAGCATCTCCCTGGAGCCTCCTTCTGCCCCAGAAGGTGACAAGGGTGTGAGGGGCCCCAGATGGGGAAACTGACCGCAGTGTCTTGCCCTGAATCAGTTTATCTGGCCCACTTGAATCTCCAAGGGTCAGGAGCCCTCTGGACCTGGGCATCTCTAGTGGAACATATATGTGGGTGCTGAGTCCCTATCCTAAGTTAAACCCCAACTTATCAACAACGATGTCAGCGAGGACTTGTGACATTCCCCCCAGGCCATTTTAGAGTTTAGAAGAGACTGAAGCATAGAAAAGCAGTGACTTACACCCAAGGTCACCAGTAAGTCTCCCAGCCTGCATTTGAACCCAACATTGCCTAACTCCGAAGTGCACGTTCTAACCACATATCATACTGCCTCACGTACTAGGACCACATTCCAGGCCTCGGTTTCAGTTCCAGAAGTCATTAGAAAATACCATTACTCAATGAGCTGTTCCGCACTGCGTTTTGTTTATGAGTCTACGTTTCAAAAAATCCCAAAAAACGGTACTTTTAAAAAGGAAAAGAAACAACAAGCAGTCACCATTCCCTCATCACTGAAATAATTATCATGGAGGTCACATTTTACAAAACATCCATTACTCTATTGCATCCATTCTAAAATGCATGTTTGTGGTTCCTTTAATCTCTGAATTTTGGATGCATTTTAAAGACTGAAATTTAAGCTTCCATGAAATACACAATATTATTTGGCTCTAAGAATAATGCTGGTAGGTGAACATTGCCAAGATTATAATCCCCATTTTACAGCTGGGAAAACTGAGGTTCAAAGAGGTTAGGAGACTAGCCTGAGGCCACAGAGCTAGTCAATGCAGATTAGCCCTCTTTCCTGATTCCCCGCACAAGCTGTGTCCACCGTACACTCCTGGCTTTCAGGCCTTGCGCTCACAGTAACTTGTTCCCATCACCTCCCCCACCTCCCCACCCCCACCCCCACCCCGGGCTACCCACCAGCAGAGGCCTGAGGGAGACGTCAGTTCCCCAACCCAGGGTTCCCCAGCCTCACTCAGAGCTGGGGAATGAACCCAGTGTGCGGACACCTGGGAACAGTCCAACCCCACACAGGAAGTTTTCAGGCCAAAGGATCCCACTTTCAAGAATGCATCCCATGTGGCAGGCAGCATTGTAGAGATCAAAGCTGGGCTTGGGGTGTGAAGTCAGTATTTCTGCCTGGTACCCTCACACACCATGCAAGCTAGACCTAGGGGCTTCTCACCTAGGGTCCCCGTTCTCTGGAACTACTTGCCATGCTCTATTTCTCCTATTTCAAGAGGCCAAATGAAAATCAAAGATTGCTTCTAGATAAGATCGCACAGACTAAAACACCACATTTCTTTGCTATGGTTAAACTTACATCAGCTCAGTGGTAATGCCAGGGTTTGTTCCTGCTGACCAGAAAACACTGATTGATTGTGATAGGGCCCCAATTAACATACAAGGGGAAAAACCAATTAACGACTTATGTAACAGGTACTGCTTGGCAGACAAAAATCTTTCAAAACAAAGAGTGTGACAGGCGAAAGTAATACAAGGGGCAAGCTGACGTGGAAGTGTGAGCTCCTCATTTTCCCAGATGGGACATGTGAGGTTGGGAGAGCTGGAGTGGCTTGCTCAAGGTCACAGAGCAGGGCTGGAACTGGCACCCAAGGTTTCTGCCCCTCAGGAGAGGCATTCCCACCCCACCCTTCTGGGATGAGGTTCGAGAAGGCCAGAGCATCAGGACTCACCAGGGTTGCTGAAGGGGATCAGGACAGGGAAATGGCTTCTCCCTGGCACCTGTGGGCTCCTTCCTGGCCGGCGGCTGCCAAGGCCACGCTGTCTTTCCTCCCCAGGTGTCTGCCGAGGCAGCTAGGCGTGGGAGGCTCCTGGAAAGCCTGCTGTGGGCAAGGCAGGGGAGGCCTCCCTGAAGAAAGCACCCTCCAGGACGTGGAGTGACCAGGCCTGGGGTCACAGCGTGGCCATAGAGGGCTTCGCTACATCTAGCTTGCACAGCTGCCTCCTGGCATCTGCCTGGGAGCTCTCCAGATCGCAGGGCTGGTTTTCCTGCCAACTGCCGGGTGCCTTTAAGAGAAGGACAGCAGTTCATTGGCTGAGCAAGGCTCCCCCTACCTCTTTACCTGAGCAGGTGAGAGCTGCTAGGCTAGGGGCAGACCAGGGAGTAAACAGACTGTGGCAACCAGCTGGCTCGCCCCTCCTCCACAGCCCTGGTCCTGGGCTTCCTTCCCCTCCCCAGCCCCCAACTCCGGGAATTAAATGGGAGTAAAGAAAAGGCAAAACATTCTGCAAAATGCTTAGTATTGTTCAGTTTAGGAAGCTTCATTATTTCACAGTCACCCTAGACCAGAGTTGACAGTAAGCCTTCTCTTTCAGATGGAAAAATCGTGCTGGGAGAGGTAAAGGGCTTGTTGAGTTCGCCTGGCTATTCAAAGGAAGGTTGATGGAGTAGGATGGTGTGAGGACCCAAACCTGAATCCCCTGCTTTTGACGTCCCATACAGTGCTCTAGACCACACCACTGCCTTCTCGGTGAAACCTTTGGCAAGTCACTCACTGCCTCAGTTTCCACATCTGTAAAATGGCAAAGTCATGCTTGTGTGTACGTTCACACTCACTGTATTGTATATTGTATTACACTCACACTTAGAGCTAAAAAGGACTTTGGAGATTCTCTAAGCCAACTATTCATTTACCAGAAATTCACTGATTCAATAGGCATCACTATTCAGCAACTATTTTGCGCCTGCCTGGCCTGTGTTAGGGCCTAGGGGTACAAGAAAGTGAACAAGAAAGTCCTTGTTCCTACTCCTACTCCTACTCCTATTGAGCTTGCATTCTAGAAAGAGGGGAGCTAGACCTAAACAAGTAAACAGATCAGATAGGTAACAGTCCCCTGAAGAAAGGAAACAGGCGATACGATCAAGTAATGGCTGTTGCTATTGTACATTATGTGGGCAGAGAGACTCTCTCTGAGGAGGTGACATTGAAGGTGAGACTTGAGTAATGACAAGGAACCAATCATTGGAAGAGCTGGATAGAGAGTGTTCCAGACACAGGGAACTACAAGTGCAAAGGCCCTGAGCAGGTGTGTTTGGAGAACAGAAAGAAAACTGCTGTGGCGAGAGTAAAGTCCAATCCCTGCCCCCCTTTTTTAATAGATAAGGAAATGATTCAGAGGGATGACTTGATTGCCCCAAAGCCCCTCCTGCAAATATCTCCTTCCTCTCTTTATCCTCATGTATTAGGGAGGGAAACTGAAGCCTGGAGCTTACCAGCATACGTGGGTTACCAACCCAACAATCATCTCACCAGCCTACATTGCTATAACCTCCTGTTTCTCCATTCTCTAGACACTTAAAAGGGTAAAAACTATGATTTTAAGAGTTGATCACACTGAAGAACAAAATCCTGACCAACAGAATACAGTATTAAAAATTCCAGCAGCGGGCTTCCCTGGTGGCACAGTGGTTGAGAGTCCGCCTGCCGATGCAGGGGACACGGGTTCGTGCCCCGGTCCAGGAGGATCCTAGATGCCGCAGAGCGGCTGGACCCGTGAACCATGGCCGCTGAGCCTGCGCGTCCGGAGCCTCTGCTCCGCAACGGGAGAGGCCACAACAGTGAGAGGCCCGCGTACCGCAAAAAAAAAAAAAAAAAAAAAAAATTCCAGCAGTAATGCAAACTGCCACACAGTTATATGGGGTCAGCACAGACCCTTCCTGCTGAGGTCCTCTCCTGTTTCATTTTCAGAATTTTTCACTCTGGTGTTTATAAAGGGCTGCCGGTTTTCAGTCATTGTATTGTTAGCGGCAGCACTGGAATTGTTATTCTGGGACTGTCGGCTAGGTAATGTGGGATGAAGCAAATGAGTTCTGATGCTGCTGGTGTTGAGAACCAGGACTTGGTTCCAGAGAAAGGAGATACATATGAAGGATGAAAGGGGTTCCGTGAAAATCTTATAATTCTGGGTTTAAAATGGAAGTTTCAGTGTGAATTTTTGATGCAGCTGACCTGAAAACAGACACATATTCCCTAGCGCTGCCTACTGTTTTCAGGTCTAGAAACAATGAGCGACACTTTAGAAAGCAACTTCATTGTCCAGACTGTAGTCTCTAAATACTATTTCACACTAAAAGGAACCAGGCTCCTCAATAAACAAACAAACAAACAAACAAACAGCTGATACCAGCTTTAGGACAGAAGATGCACAATATGTACTTAGACTATCTTTTAATGCCAGAAATCAAGGAAGCTAGTTATGGCAAAGAGACTCAGCGGGCAACCGAAGAGTCTCGGTTGGCCAAAGTCAGGACAATTTGAGCATCAGTAAAGAAAATAACTGCAATCAGTTGAAAAACATCAAATATATTTTAATCCACGGGTCTACAATGATATATTAAAAATAAACAAAAACTTCAGTGATCATCTTCAGAAGATATTAAGAAATCAATTCATTATTTTGAAAACTAGTAAATAAAGGGAAACAATTAAGCACTTGTTCTGTCTTTCCTGTAAGAACTGTGCCTCAGGCAACCAACTAGTAAAGGAGAGGAAGCTGCTCTTTCCATAAGCATTCCAACAAATAAAATGAAAAAGGAATGAAGAAGGATTGACTTGGGACATCATCACTTGTTATGAATTAGCTGATCTAACTGAAAATATTACAAAAACAGAAACAACTTGACATAATGGGCCTTTTGATGGAATCAATACCACCTTCTATGAAGAAATCATGCCTCCAAAATCAAGCAGGAGTCTGGCCAAGACTTTAGACGCAGGGGTTGACAAACTTTCTCTCTAAAGGGCCAGGTAACAAATATTTTAAACTTTACAGGTTATATAGCTCTAATCTCTGTTGCAACTATTCAGCTCTGCTGTTGAATAGTACAAATACCAGGCATAGACAATAACTAAACAAATGGGCATGGCTGTGTTCCAACAAAACTCTGTTTACAAAACAGAGTAGGGGCTAGATATGACCCATGGGCTATAGCTTGTTAACCCCTGTTCTTGACCTGACTACCAGTTTACAGGAAATACAGGGACTGCGGAACACATGAAATGACACCCCAAGGATGCATTTAGCAAAAGCTAATCTAGGAAGAAGTCTAACAGGAAAATCAATCTGATTTCTTTAACAAATAAATGTCAAGATACTAAAAAAGAGAGACAGAGGTTTAACGTATACATTAAAAGAAATTTAGCAAATATTAACCAAACACAATGTATGGACCTTGGGACTTCCCTGGTGGTACAGCGGTTAAGACTCTGCACTTCCACCACAGGGGGCGCGGGTTCAATCCCTGGTCGGGAAACTAAGATCCCACATGCCACACAGTGTGGCCAAAAAATTAAAAAAAAATAGTAAAAATGTATGGACCTTGTTTGAATCCCAATTCAAACAAATATAAAAAAAAGTGTAATTGGAGAAATGTGAACATTGACTCAAATATTTGATAATATTAAGGAATTGTTGACATTTGGTGCTGTTTGATGATGTACTGTGGTTGTGTTTAAAAAGGGGAGGTCTTATCTTTTAGAGATGTTGCTGAAATATTTACAGATGAAATGGTATGACATTTGGGATTCAGTTAAAAATAATGGGTGGTAGAATAGAAAGGGAACAAAATTGATAAGGAGTTATTAATTGTTGAAGGTAAATAATAGGTACAGTAGAAGTTCATTGTACTATTCTTTCTACTATTGTGTAAATACTTGAAATTTTCCACTATGAAAAGTTAAAATATATTTATGCCACTTCACACTCAGCCAACTGACAAAATTTTTAAAATCTGACAAACTTCAGTTTTGGAAGGATATGGGGAAAGGGTAGCTCTTACACATGGTGGGAACGGAAATTCCTACAACAACTTTTGAGAGGGATTTGTGTACACCCCATGACCCAAGAACTCCACATCTGGGTATACACTAAGTGATACTTTAGTCCATTAAGAGACATGCAGGATAGTAAAAAGAGAGAGACATACAGGAACTTTTTTTTTTTTTAAGAAGAAAAATTTTATGTCAAACAGATTCAGTGGGATGTGTGCTACAGCAAAGGCTGGTTGTAGCAGTTTCCTTTCAAAACTGCACTGATGTATAAATTAGACATTATTTGGGAATGATTAGTTTCTGGTAAAATGTAGATTCAATCCAACATTATGCCAACATTATGCCATTTTTACATTTATTGTAGACCCTATTTTAGAGGTTAACTTTTCATCACTAAAAAATGAGAATAACCTTACAGCTACTCCTAAGGTAATGAGCTGTGAAATTAATTCCTCACTATTGCTTTGAAAATATACCCCTAGGTGAAGAGAAATTCCGACTTCATCCAAATCTGTTATTTAATTCTTCAGTCATCACCTACTGTTGGCTTGACTGTCACTCCTCTTCTTATTTGACCCCAACCAATTAAACCCCAGTGTTTCTCAACTCTTCGGCTAAAGGCAATTTTTTCTCCTACTTCTGTGCACACAGGATTAGTCAAAACGATTTTGCCCAAATCAGCCGAGATCGCACTAACTCTTCCTCCTGTCGACAGGGATCCTAGGTTCACCATAAGCACTTCATTCTTAGGCAGCTTTTGCACTTTTGCTGCTTTCTTGTCTCCTTCAGTGCGTGCACCTAGAAGCCGTCTAAGCCGGAAATAGGAAATTTCCAATTCTGTGAAGATCTCAGGTAAAGCTCCAACGGCACCAAGCACCTGCCCCACCATTCTGTCAGCCCGGTGCAAAGTGGGGCCAGTTTCTGTTCCCACTCCAATAAGACCTCCTGGAGCAGCATACTGAAGATCATTATGCTCTGCGAAAAGCGATACAATTTTGGAAAAGATGGGTTTACACATGAGCTTTCCTTCACTATCTTTGGAAACAATACCAGGTCTGACTTCTATCTCCTGGCCCACCTTTAATACTCCTTTTAGAATACTACCACCAGCTACACCCCCCTTAAGGTCATCAACTTCACAGCCAGGTTTGTTGACATCAAAGGATCTAACTACAAGTCAGGGTTCTGAAGTAAAGTCTCTTGGGGGTACTGGAATTTTCTTTACTAGTACTCGCAGACAACTTCAATATCGTATTTTAGCTGAGCAGAAATTGGAGTAATAGGAGCTCCTTCTGCTACTGTACCTTGTACAAATGCAAGGATCTGTTCATACTGTTCTTTTAGCCTGGCTTTCTTTCACCAAATCAATTTTATTTTGTATAATCAAAATATGCTTCAGTTTCATGATTTCTATAGCAGCCAGGTATTCGAAAGTCTGAGGCTGAGGACAAGACTCGTTCCCAGCTATCAACAGGAGAGCTGCATCCATCACTGCGGCACCGTTCAGCATAATAGCCATCAAAGTATCGTGGCCAGGACAGTCAACAAAGGAAACATGTCTGACTAATTGGAAGTTCCCTTTGGTCCCTGGAATATCTGTAGGAAACTCATCAGGTGTACTACTTCCACAGGATCTATAACATTCTGGCCGAGGACAGCTTGGGTCGTCAAGTTTATAAATCTTAGCATTAGCATAGCCAAGTTTGATTGTAATGTTTCTTTCTAGTTCATTTTTGAGCCTGACAGTGTGAACTCCAGAAACAGCTTTTACAACCGTAGATTGCCCATGAGCTACATGACCAATTGTACCTATATTGATTGTGGCCTGTCTGCTGATAACTTCATGTGAAAGTGGCGTCAACTTGGTAACATCCAAAGTGTTGAGATCTTGCCGAGAAAGGTGCGGCTGCCCTAAAGTCACACCAGCCTCGCACCCCGCCATCTTGCCTGGAGAGGAAGGAAGGCGTCCGGGTGGCTGCCTGACCATTCGCAAGCCCCCCTGTGCCGGGCGGGGCAGTGGAGGCGGGAGGGCCAACTAGGGCCCAGGCCTGGGAGAAGAGGATGGCCGGTGCAGCGGAGGCCTCACTGCTTGGACTTTTCTCCCCATGGATTTGTACAGTGCCTGCCGGCAGAATGACCGTGTGGCAGGCTGACCGCGTGACAGGGTTCCACTTTGCAACGACAGCAGACGGATCCCCCTGGCGGCAGGGCCCACCTCCCTGGGCCAGTAACATTTTTTTTTTTAATACGAAAAATGGAAAACAATCAAAACGGATAAATTATGGTATCTTTGGATGGGGGAGGCTATGAAATGCAGAGATTTGGAAATGGCAACTACTTGTGGAGCTAAGAGCTGGGGCCCCATCAGGATAGATTTAGCTCAACAGATGTGGACCTAGACCCACTCTGGGCCAGGCCCTCTGCTAGGTGCTGGGGATACATAAGTGATATCCTTCAAGGGGTTCAAAGTCTAGATATCAGAGACGGAGGGGGCCTAACACATCATCTAGCTCAACCTACCCATTTCACAGATGTGGAAAATGAGGCCCAGAAAAGTTAACCGACTTGCCAAGGACACACAGTTGGTTCATGGAGGAACCAGGAATTGAGCCAGGTCTCTGATGCTCAGAGAATCAGGAGATCTTGGAGCCACGCATTCTTAAGTTGAATCCTGGCTCTGTAACTCACTAGCTGTGACCTTGGCCAAGTTAGTTAATGTCTCTCTCCTCAGAAGGATAATAATACCTATTCACGGCTTGATGTGAGGATTAAATGAAATGATATACATAAAGCCCTTGCCTCAGTGACTGAAAAGAAATAAGACCTTGGGGCTTCCCTGGTGGCGCAGTGGTTGAGAGTCCGCCTGCCGATGCAGGGGACGTGGGTTCGTGCCCCGGTCCGGGAAGATCCCACATGTCGCGGAGCGGCTGGCCCCGTGAGCCATGGCCGCTGAGCCTGCGCGTCCAGAGCCTGTGCTCCGCAACGGGAGAGGCCACAACAGTGAGAGGCCCCCGTGTACCGCAAACAAACAAAAAAAAAAGAAAGAAGACCTTAATGGATTGGTTATGTACTTGTATTATTATTGATATAAAGTAAGGCCTTAGTGAAGCGACAAAATGCTACATTCTACGTTATTCTCCAAATAGTTAATGCCATACTTCTTAGAGCCAGGATGGTCAAGGCTCTGTACCAAGTTGAAGGCTTGTCCCAGGAGTTAGCTGCTTTCTATTCCAGGCTTCACCCCAAACAGCCACATGTAAGAGAATCCTCACCACCCTCCCACTCTGCTGACTGTCTGCTCTCTGAGGGCCATGCTGAGACGACAGGGTAGCACAGCTTTGTAATCTCTGTGGATCCTCCTCCACTACCCTGAGCCTCAGCTACCTATAAAATGAGAATAACAGCAGAACTTGTCACATGGGGTTGTTGTGAGGATTAAATGAACTAATGCCTAGCATATAGTAAGCCCTCAACACATGAGATACAAGACACCTGTCCCAGGGCATCAGGCTTGGGAGATACAAAAAAGAATCAGCTGCATTCCCCACCCTCTAAGTGCTTCAGTCCAGGGGGGATACAGTCAGAGGCCACTCCCTTCCCATTTCTCCCCACCCTGTCACATTTCAGGCCTGGATTAGGGCCCAGGGGGCCAAGTGATTCTGGCTGCTTTGCGGGAGGCTGGCTCTAAAAAGGACTGAGCCAAACCTCCTGTGTCTGAAACCACCCACATGCTCACCTCTGCTGCTGAGAACCCAGCTCTGCAGAATCGCTGACTGTCTCCGGCTATTGGAGCCAAAGCATCTTATGCTCTGAATAATAAAGCCATCCAGAAAGTTCCCCGTGGCGAGCTGGGAACACACTCCAGTTCATACCCTTGGGGCCAGGCAGCCAGAAATATCACCAAAGGCCTGCCATCAAAGCCAAGCTCCTGTCCTCAGCAGGCTGGGGCCACAAGGCCCAGGGAGTTTCAATCCCCAGTCCCTTCCCTTTCCTGATGCCTTCTTCTCCCAATGAGACCATGTGCATTTTTCACCCAAGACCCTATTTTTACAGAGCATCATAAAACATTCTCAATAAGCTCAGCGACCATTTGTCCCAATTTTTCCAACCCTTGAGAGCAAAAGTCATTGAGGGTCAGAGAAAGACATAGTAAGACCAACAGGAGGCCAATGGAACTAGTCAAATATATTTGGTTCACCTGTGGAAGCAGGCACGGCATTGCTCTTTCAAGTGGATGTCAAAGCTGTAAACTTGCAGCTGCTCACAGGCTGCAGGTGGGAGAGCTGGTCAGATGGTGTATTTGTTGTGCATGGCAAGATCCTTGTGGGCAGGGGCTGAGCCTTGTTCCCCTCTCTGTCCAGCACTCAGCAGCAAACACAGTGCCTAGCACTGAGCAGTCAATCCAAACACACCTGTCAAATGAATAAAGTTGCTTAGTTAGTCCGCCAATGGGTTTAAGATGCTTCTATTGCACATTCTCATATCAGCCTGAACTTTTCCTTCTCCTTGCTTATCCTACTTGTAATTAAATGATTCCATGTGCAATTATTTGTTTAATACATGCCTCCTTGACAAGACTGTCAGCTCCCTGGAGGCACAGACTGCCCCCAGTTTTGTTCAACATTTGTATCCTCAGTGCTGAGAACGGGATCTGGCATATAGCTGGCACTCAATCAATGTTTGTTGAATAAATAAATGAACAAAGATGGCAAAGACGGCCACGGTCAGTGAGTCGACCCACCCACTAATTTTTTGTTTGTTCTGTTTTGTTTTGATTTTACTGGAGTATAGTTGATTTACAGTGTTGTGTTAGTTTCAGGTGTACAGCAAAGTGATTCAGTTATACATGTACATATAGTCATTCTTTTCTAGATTCTTTTCTCATATAGGCCACCGCTGTGCTGTGGCACTGAGCTTCACTCCCAGGTCAAAGGAAGCTGGCCTAAGGTTTTTTACTTCAAGATGCTGACAGTGCTGCGGGAAAGTGTGGGGATACGGGTTTGTTAACACCCAGGCTCAGCTGTTCTTAGAAACAGTCTGCCTCCTAGAAAGTCTATCCATTTACTAAAGAGCACAGTGGAGTGGGAAGCAGGCTCATTTGCTGGTTAACCGGGGCCTTCCCTTTGCCTCTAGTTGGTGATTTGGGACATTTGGCCTGGGGATGGATGGACCGGATTTCAGCCTGGAGTTAGTAATGGAATCTACTTTGTAGAGTTGTTATAGGAGAAAATGAGTATATAGGTGTGTAAATATTTACCACAGGACCCGACAGTGGCACTACTGCTCAGTAATGGTATCTAGAGTTGTTGTTGTTACCAATACTCTGCCTTCTAAGGCTGCCCTTGGATGAAGGATGCCATCACCTGGATGAAGATCTTCAGGATGGAAGTCTGGGGCTGGGCTTCTCCAAGGCATCTCCCAGGGACAACCTGGACAGACTGCAGGGAAGGAGTGAATCAGCTATGTGACAGAGACAATACTCAAACTGACTTGGGCAAAAGTTGGCCCACACTTCCCTTAAGTCCAGAGTGTAGAATTGCCTTGTGCACAGCTGGATCCAGGAGCTCAAGCAATATCACCAGGACGTTTCTTCCTTGCCTCTATCTGCTGCTGTCCACCTTGCAGCCTTCTGTGTCTCAGAGAGGCTGCCCGAGGTGGCTTACATCCTGTCCTCTCAGCTACCAGAGAAAAGAGAAAGTCTCCCTTTCCTGAAGTTCAGACCAGACCTCCAGAATTGAGTCTCATTGGCTGTAACTGAGTCACATGACCACTCCTGAACCAATCATTGTGGCCAGGGGATGCAAGCCTCTGATTGGCAGAGCTGAGTCACATGCCGACGTCTAGGCTATGGGCTGGAGTCAGCTGCACAGATGGGGAGGGAATGAACCGGAACAATTTAACAATTACTGTTGCCAGAGAGGGGAGAATGTTGCTGGGTCAGCAAAACAAATATCCCCTGCAGATTACAAACCTCTCTGCAGGTCAAGTGGCAAGGGCAATGTCACAGTGAGACCAAACAAACATCAGTTCCATCAGACAAATAAAGTGATAGGATCTGGAGGGATTCCCAGAGGACAATGGGGCATTTACTCAGTAATCTGCCAAAAGACCTGTTCTATAGGACCAAGATTAGGGCGAGGCAAATGAGGCACCTGCCTCAGGCACCAAGTTAAGGGAAACACAAAAAAACTTAGTAACCTAGATAAATAATACTTGAATACAATATTTTATTATTAAAAAAAATAAATCTGGGCTTCCCTGGTGGCGCAGTGGTTGAGAGTCCGCCTGCCGATGCAGGGGACACGGGTTCATGCCCCAGTACGGGAAGATCCCACATGCCGCGGAGCGGCTGGGCCCGTGAGCCATGGCCGCTGAGCCTGCGCGTCCGGAGCCTGTGCTCCGCAACAGGAGAGGTCACAACAGTGAGAGGCCCGCGTACTGCAAAAAAATAAATAAATAAATAAATCTATTTATTTATTTATTTATGGCTGCATTGGGTCTTCATTGCTGCACACAGGTTTTCTCTAGTTGCGGCGAGCGGGGGCTACTCTTCGTTGCGGTGCGCGGGCTTCTCATCGCGGTGGCTTCTCTTGTTGCGGAGCACGGGCTCTAGGCGCGTGGGCTTCGGTAGTTGTGGTTCGCGGGCTCTAGAGCGCAGGCTCAGTAGCGGTGGCGCACGGGATTAGTTGATCCGCAGCATGTGGGATCTTCTCAGACCAGTGCTCGAACCCATGTCCCCTGCATTGGCAGGCGGATTCTTAACCAGGGAAGTTCAAATATAATATTTTAAAAATCAAAATTAATGCCCAAAATACCAAAACTTTAAATGAAAGCAGGATAAGTAATAGTGCTGTAGAGAGCCATATTGAAGCTTGGGGCAAAAGGAAAAATCAGAACTACTGATTTCACTTTTATGTAAAATTTTGGTATTTTGTTCATCATGAATTTTTTGGCATTAATTTTGATTTTTAATATATTGCATTAAAATATTATTTGTCTTGATTTCTGAATTTTGGGGCACCCCCCTAAATTTTGTGCTGGAGGCAGGATGCCTCAATTCCTCTTACCCTAGTCTAGGCCCTGCTGTCTTCTGTGGGATTTGCTGCAGGCAGAGAGGGAAAGCCACCCTGAGATGAAGAGATGTGTCCAAACTGGCATTCCCTGGTGGGAAGGGCCCTGGGCTGGAAGTGAAGCCCTGGTAGCAGCCCTGGTTCTGCCATCCGTGTGCTGTCACTCTGCTACCCTGGGAAAATATTTTCCTCTCTAGTCCTCAGTTTTTCCACTTGCATATGAGGGACAGGGCACGATTAATGGCATTCAAGCAATAGAACCCAATATCTTAGTTTAGAAAAAAAAATGGAAATAGAGCTGTTAAAAGGGGCATGTGGGGGCTTCCCTGGTGGCGCAGTAGTTGAGAATCTGCCTGCTAATGCAGGGGATACGGGTTCGAGCCCTGGTCTGGGAGGATCCCACATGCCGCGGAGCAACTAGACCCGTGAGCCACAACTACTGAGCCTGCGCGTCTGGAGCCTGTGGTCTGCAACAGGAGAGGCCGCGATAGTGAGAGGCCCGCACACCGCTATGAAGAGTGGCCCTCGCTTGCCACAACTAGAGAAAGCCCTCGCACAGAAACGAAGACACAATACAGCAAAAATAAATTAATTAATAAACTCCTACCCCCAACATCTTCTAATAAATAAATAAATAAAAAACAAAAAGAAAAAGGGGCATGTGCTGAGGTAGACCTATCTGCATCTCTGTACCTCCACCAACTCAACAGCCCCTCCAAGTGCTCCATGGAGTCCTTAGGAGTTCCAGGGGGCACAGCATGAAAACCTTTAAATTCCATGATCTCTAAGATCCCTCAGCAAACCCATTTTTCTGCCTGAGATAATGTACACATTTCAGTTCCTCCTGTCTATGCTTTATTTAGGTCAGTGTTTCTCATATGGCCAGGCTTCCCCTGTATCAAGGACACCGCAGATGCTTTATTTAAAACGCAGTTTCTATGGCCCCACACTAGTTGAACTGAATCTGAATCTTCCAGGGATGAGGCCCGAACCAACATTTTGAACAAGCAAACTTCCCTGCCAGTTGACGGACACCCACTGAAGTGTTTGGGTCCTTCCCTATTATTTCCACAGAACCTCATAAAGTATTTTATCCTGGAGCTTTCATTTACAACCATCCTTCTGAATGACCAGGGCAAGGAGAAAAAAAACACAGGAATAGTCAGATGAGTCCAAATAAATGAATCTAGGTTTGCCAAGTAGAAACAGATCACAGTGAGATCTCCACGACCCTTCCCAGACAGAACATCCTGGCATCTCCTTGTTCAGCAATCCCACAGTTTGTATCTGAAAGAAATCATCTGTGCATTTCTCTTTTCTTCTGGAGTAGCACTGGCAACCTCAGGAATTATTTATTGAATTATCAGGTTTCTTAGTATATAATTGAGTTCCTGGGAGCTAAGAGTGAGCATGCCTGTAAGGCTGTCAAGGAAATTCATTTTAGACTTCAGAAATACGGAAGATTTTTGTCATTTGCAATGGAAACAGCCATTCATTCATTCATTCTTTCTTTTTTCACTCAACTAGCTTGGCAGATTCACTGGTGCATAAGATACTTCCTCTGCTTTTTTTCCCAGCTTTATTGAGATACAATTCTCACACAATACAATTCACCCATTTAAATTGTAAATTCAATTGTTTTTGATATACTGAGTGTGCAACCTTCACCACAATCAATCGTAGAATATTTTTATCACCTCAAAAAGAATTCTTGGACCCTTTAGCTATCACCTCCCAATCCTCCAACCCCTTAGCCCTAATCAACCACTACTCTACTTTCTATCTCTATGGATTTGCTTATTCTGGACATTTCATTTAAATGGAATCATATATTATGTGCTCTTTTGAGATGGGTTTCTTTTTAAAAAATATTTATTTATTTATTTTGGCTGCGTCGGGTCTTAGTTGCAGCACGCAGGATCTTTCATTAGAGTGCGGTCTCTTCGTTGTGGCGCTTGGGCTTCTCTCTAGTTGTGGTCGTGCGGGTTTTCCCTCTCTAGTTGTGGCGTGTGGACTCAAAGGCACGTGGGCTCAGTAGTTGTGGTGCACAGGTTTAGTTGCCCCGCAGCATGTGGGATCTTAGTTCCCTGACCAGGTATCAAAGTCGCATCCCTTGCATTGGAAGGTGGATTCTTTACCACTGGGCCACCAAGGGAGTCCCCGAGATGGGCTTCTTTCGCTTAGTGTAATGTGCTCGAGATTTATGCATGTTGTAGATTGTATCAGTACTTCATTCCTTCTTAGGGCTGAATAATATTCCATTGTGTGGATATACCACATTTTGTTGATCCGTTCATCAAGTTGATGTACATTTGGGCTGTTTTCATTCCTTGACTATTCTCAATAATGCTGTTATTAATATTTGTATACAAGTTTTTGTGTAGACATGTTTTCTTTCCTCTGCCTTTGAAGGGCTCCTAGTTCAGCAGAGGTAGGTACTAAAACACGTACCTAGATAATTACCTGTGCCTGTAGGATTGTGCCAGAGAGGGACAAGGCAACATAGTGTAATGGTTAGAACCACATGCTTCTGCCATTACTGAGTGATCTTAGGGGCAAGTTTCTCCACCTCTCTGTGTATCAGTTTCCTCACGTGTAAAATGGGATCAGTATTTTCCCGACTGCTGTGAGGGTTACATGAGATAATGCACGTTCGGGACTTAGCACCAAGCCCGGCACATAGTAAGTGCTTGATTAAATTTTGTCATTATCCTTTTCATTCTGGAGATTACCAAGTAAGCTTATTGATGGACAATGCACGGTAGCACGAGTAAAGTCTTCATTCATTGAACAAATGTTTATTGAGCACTTATTATGAACTTGGCACTGGGAGAAATAAAGTTGATCCAGACTTTGGATCCTACGGCCAGGAGTTCGTAATCTGTAATCTGAATGGCGAGACTCACTGGCATATGTCGCCTCCATATATTGTGATTTGTTCTTTAATAAAGGTCTAAAAACTTGCTGTGGGAGCCCTGGAGAAGGAAAACTTTAAATAAATAAATAAAAAGACCTTTTTATTCTGAAAATGTTGAAACATACTGGAAAGTAGGAAGAATTATAAAATGAATACCTACATATAATCGCATAGATTCAACAACCGTCAACATTTTACCATATTTACTTCATCTTACTATATGTTAAATTTGTGGCTGAACTATTTTAAAGTTTAGCGCAGATACTCTAACACTTCAGCCCTAAACACTTAAGCGTGCATTTCCAAAAAATAAGGATTCTCCTCCATAACCACAATACACTTACCACACCTCACAAAATTAATAATTTCCTTATATCATCTAATATGCACTTCATAGTCAGATTTCCCCCACTGTCTAAAAACTTGGTCTTTATAGCTTTTTTAAAAAGAAAACAAGCCAAGATACAATCAAGAATCACACCTTGGGCTTCCCTGGTGGCACAGTGGTTAAGAGTCCGCCTGCCGATGCAGGGGACACGGGTTCGTGCCCCGGTCCAGGAAGATCCCACATGTCGTGGAGCGGCTGGGCCCGTGAGCCATCGCCGCTGAGCCTGCGAGTCCGGAGCCTGTGCTCCACAACGGAAGAGGCCACGACAGTGAGAGGCCCACGTACTGCAAAAAAAAAAAAATCACATCTTACATTTACTTGTTAGACTCTAGGATCTCTTTGAATCTAGAACCTCCTCCTCCAGTACATTTGCTTTTGTTCTGTTTTCACAATGTTGACTTTTAAGAAGAAATCACACCAGTTGCCTTATAAACTGTCCCACATTCTGGACTTGCCTGATTGCTTCTCTGTGGGTTACATGACGTGTTCCTCTACCCCCTGAAATTCTTGTAAATTGAAGCCAGCTCTGAAGACCTGATTAGGTTCAGGCTCAATATTTTTGGCAGGAGCAAATTAGATGGAGTCGTGTAGTCTACTGCATCCTACCGAGAGGTGTGTAATGCTGGTTATTCCACCATAAGTGACAGTAAGCATGGCCCCTGGGATACAGTGCTGACAAGCAGAGAGAGGAGGAAGGAAGTGGGAAGGAGGGAAATGTCTTCACAGGCAATGCTTTTGAATAGGGCTTGAAAGAATGTGTAGGAGCCTGCTGGGTGGAGAAGAGGGACAGGGAAGGGCTTTCCAGGTATGGAGACAGTGTTGGGAAAGAGTGCTGAGCTTCAGGAAGTAGGAGGTGGTAGCCAAATGAGGCTGAGAATTGTTATAATAACAAGGACAGGCACTTAAGGCCTATTAGAGTTTACCACGTTCTAGGAACCATGCTAAGTGATTCATTTAATTTCTCACACAGTCCTATGGAATGGGTGCTACCACCCCTATTTTAATGGTGTGGAAATCAAGGTTTAGTGATGTGTGGTAACTTGCCTAAAGATCATAAAGCCAGGAACAGGAAGACTCAGGAGATTTGAATCCAGGTGTCCCTACTTTTAAAACCACAAAGCTCTACATTAGGGAGACAGGGCAAAAGAGTTGGAGAGGCAGGTTGGGGTAGGTGGAAGCAGGCCTTCTCTGCCATTCTGAGGAGCCTGGATGTTATTCCTGGGGCAGCGGGGAGCCAGCAAAGGTTTCCTCGTAGGGGCAGGCATGGCTGTGCCTGAGAACCACCGGCTGCCCGGTGAAGGTGGAGTGGAGCTGCTGGGCTGAGCTAGTAGACCCAAGGCTGGGCGCCCCTTCAGGTGACTTGGGCCCTGGGGAGCAGAGATCTTAGGAAGGAATTCAAGTGCCTCCAACCATGTGCATGTCCTCACTCCCAAGTGCACTGCCCAGGGATGCGGCTGGGCTGGGCTCTCCCCAGGACACCCGAGAGCCTTCCTGCGCACGCAAACGCTGGGGTGCGGGGCAAAAGCAGGGTGGGCACAGCACCCACACACCCCTGCACATGGCAAACAGCTCCAGTTTCCACCGAGTCATCCCTAAGGCCCAGCATTTTTTTGGCCACAGCGCGCTGGAATGTGAACTGCAAAGACCAGGTGAAAGGACCAGCTTTAATCCCCGAGACCCAGAGAGGGAAAGTAACTGGCCCAAGATCACACAAACAGATAGTGGCTGAGGCAGGACTAGAACGCAAGTCGTCCTGTAGATTCTATCCTTTCAGGCTGGAGTTTATTTTGGAATCAAAAGAAGAATCAAGAAACAGTCACTGAGGAATGGCCACGGTATGCCTAATGCTCCGGGGAATTTTTTATTTATATTTTCCCACTTTAGGAATCCTCTCGGAGGGCTCCGGGCGCCCTCCCCAGCTGGCTGTTGTCTCACAGTCCCCAAAACGGCACAGCATCCCCGGCACTGCCTGTGCGTCCCTCGGTCCCTTGAGCACAACCCGTCAGCTGTCAGTGATGGCGGTGGTACAAAGCCTGGGCCTTGCTGCTCAACCTTCAAGCTTCAGGCAGGGAGGGTGTGTGGATGGAACGCGGTAACTGCTCTGGGGCCAGGATACCTGCGTTCAAACCTCTGCCCTGGTACTGACTAGCTGTGAGGCCTCCCCGCTCTATGCTTGTTTCTTCATTATTATTATTTTAATTTTTATTTTCTGGCCATGCTGCCTATGGGATCTTAGTTTCCCACCAGAGACCAAACCAGTGCCCCCTGCAGTGGGAGCGCAGAGTCTTAACCAGTGGACTGCCAGGGAAGTCCCCATGTTTCTTCATTTTTAAATCAATGAAAATAGCAGTGCTTCACACAGTTGGGTGTGAGGATTAAATAACATAAGCGTGTTCAAGGGCTTAGTAAGGCTTGCCACAAGATAAAGCCCGGTATTACTGTTCACTTGGGAATCAGTAGGCTTGGGTGCTTGCCACTGACTTATCTGTTTATTGGACAAACCTTCCAGATGCTGCATAAAATCTGCCTCTTCCACGAAGTATACTCGGATTAACTGTGCTCACTTTAAAGCCCCCTTGATTCCCAGAATTTAAAGCACAGCTGGGGACTTCCCTGGTGACACAGTGGTTAAGACTCCGCTCTCCCAATGCAGGGGGCCCGAGTTTGATGCCCGGTCAGGGAACTAGATCCCACATGCATGCTGCAACTAAGAAGCCCACATGCCTCAACTAAGAGTGTGCATGCCACCACTAGGGAGCTGGTGAGCCGCAACTAAGACCTAGCGCAACCAAATAAATAAATAAATAAATATTTTAAAAAGATAAAGGGACTTCCCTGGTGGCACAGTGGTTAAGAATCCACCTGTCAATGCAGGGGACATGGGTTCGATCCCTGGTCTGGGAAGATCCCACATGCCGCGAAGCAACTAAGCCTGTGCCACGACTACTGAGCCTGTGCTCTAGAGCCCACGCACCACAAATGCTGAGCCCACGTGCCACAACTACTGAAGCCCGCGTACCTAGAGCCCATGCTCCGCAACAAGAGAAGCCACCGCAGTGAGAAGCCCGCACAACGCAACTAGAGAAAGCCCACTCACAGCAAGGAAGACCCAATGCAGCCAAAAATTAAAAAAAAAGAAAATAACTTAAAATAAATAAGTTAATTAATTAAAAATATAAAGCACAGCTGGCATTCTCTAAACTAAAGGTAATGGCAGCGGGGAAGCGCAGTCTGTGTATCCCCCCTCCTCTCACAGCACTAAGCCAGGCTCAGAAGGCCTGGGGCTTAGTAGTCTTACCCTGGACTAGCTGCTGACTAATCAATTCGGGGTAAATGATTTCATCTTTGTGACTCATTTTCTTCAGTAAAATAAGGGTGATAGTATCTGTTTTGCATGATGAAAAGAAGTCAGATTCCTGACCACACTTTGAGAATGGGAAGAAACAAAGAGGCAAAATGTTTTTTCAAAGCATATTTCATAAACCAGAAAAATGCTAACATATAATGTTTTTCTTTTCTGAATTTTACCTTATTTAAAAGTTTTATAAGAAGATGCATTAACACTTTCTCATGGTGAAAGATTCATAGCATTAGTCAAAAAAGGGCAATCAGTTATATGTGAAATGTGACCCCAACTTTGTTTAAAAAAGCACAAATACACTGAAAAAATAAACAAGGAAATCCACCAACATGTTAACAATGGTGGTAGGATTACTGGTGATTATTATTTTCATTTCATTTTTCTACATTTTCCATTTTTTCCTAATGAGGATATATTATTTTTATAAACAGAAGAAAAGTACAATTATTTTTAAAGCAAAATAATGTATTTGCAAATATTCAAGGCTAAGCAAAAGCAAGTTGGATGTCATCTACGTGTGAGTCATTAGAAACCTTTAAGATTAAAATTCTACCTTTTGGAAGTGCCTGTCCCCCAACTATGAGTCAATCCATGGTTTTTTTTCCTCATTGAAAGCCTCACGCAGAACTCCCCACTCCTTCAGTTTCCAGAACTTCACCAGCCTCCTTGCCTGAGGGTCCTCTTTTTGAACTCGGGCCTGGCTGTGCTCTGTGGAGCTGAAGACCCTTGAAATCCCTGCAGTTACGAGCTTACCTCATTAGACGAGAAGGCCTGTTATTCACCAGTTTAAAAAAAAAAAAGCCGTGGCATTCATGCCCCTGCTCTGGGTTATTGTGCCTCTTTTTACAGTCCATGTGGATCTTCTTAAAGTCCATCACAGCCTTACTGAATCTAGAAGCTCAAAAACCTTCAATGGCTCCTCATTTCCTCTAGGGTGGGTACTGGCCAACTTCCTTAGTCTGGCGTTTGACTTGTAAGATGGGAACCACCTGTCCTTACAACTCCCATTAAGCCAATCAAATGGTCTGCTAGCCAGCCGCACAGCCAGGCCAGGAAGGGACAAAAATGAGCGAAGAGAGCTGGGTATAGGAATGCAATGGGGGGGACTTCCCTGGTGGCGTGGCGCAGTGGTTAAGAATCCGCCTGCCTGGGGCATGGGTTTGATCCCTGGCCTGGGAAGATCCCACATGCCGCGGAGCAACTAAGCCCATGCGCCACAACTACTGAGCCTGCGCTCTAGAGCCCATGAGCCACAACTACTGAGCCCGTGTGCCACAGCTACTGAGCCCGTGTGCCACAACTACTGAAGCCCACGCGCCTAGAGCCTATGCTCTGCAACAAGAGAAGCCACCACAATGAGAAGCCCGCACGCCACAACAAAGAGTAGCTCCCGCTCACCACAACTAGAGAAAGCCCGCACGCAGCAACGAAGACCCAATGAAGCCAAAAATAAATAAAAATTAAAAAAAATAATAAATACGTATATATATTTTTTAAAAAGCCATGGGGAAAGGCGTGTACTATAGCAAACGGGAGCAAAAGCATATGCCTTCTAAAGGGACTGTCACTTCTTTTTTTTAATTAATTTATTTCATTTATTTATTTTTGGCTGCATTGGGTCTTCGTTGCTGCACGCAGGCTTTCTCTAATTGCAGAGAGCGGGGTCTACTCTTCGTTGCAGTGCACGGGCTTCTCATTGCGGTGGCTTCTCTTGTTGTGTAACACGAGTTCTAGAGCACAGGCTCAGTAGTTGTGGCACACTGGCTCAGCAGCTGTGGCTCACGGGCTCTAGAGCGCAGGCTCAGTAGTTGTGGCACACAGGCTTAGTTGCTCCACGGCATGTGGGATCTTCCCTGACCAGGGATCAAACCCGGGTCCCCTGCATTGGCAGGCGAATTCTTAACCACTGCGCCACCAGGGAAGCCCCAGGACTGTCACTTCTTGATGTCAATCAATTGCTGCCTGTTGGGATCTTTCAATTTTTCAAGAGAATTGAGAAATCTGGATCTATATGTGAAATCTTATTTTTAAATATTAGCAGCTAATTCACAATACACATTTGGCCAGTCTGCTGATCACAATTTGTGACCTGTCAAAGGAACACAATGAACTTTTCTCCCTCCGTACCTTTGCTTTTGCTGTTCCCACTGCCAAGAACACCCTCGCACTCATGTGGGTCTCATGAACTCCACCTATTCTGTTAGGCTCAGCAGAAACACCACCTCTTTTGTGAGCATTCCCAGATGACCTCAGCGAGAAGTGACACCTCCCTCCCTGGGGCTGCAACACTTAGTCCCCAGCTCGTGCAATGGGTATTTTGATGAGTCCTACCTCTCTTGGTAGATAATGAGCCCCTAAAATACAGCTGACCCTCAAGCAACACAGGATTTAGGGGCACTGCCCATCCCTATAATGGAAAATCCGCATATAACTTTATACCTGCCCTCTTTATCTGCAGTTCTGCGTCCTCAGATTCCACCTACTGTGGCTCATATAGTACTACAGTAGTATTTATTGAAAAAAAATTCAGGTATAAGTGGACCCACGCAGTTCAAACCTGTGTTGTTCAAGAGTCAACTATATTCAGCAAATATTTATGGCACACCTGCTTTGTTACAGGCACCAGGCTAGGCACTGGGGATACAGCCTAGAGCAAGATGGATAGTCTCTGCCTGGATGGAATATAGAGTCTAGTACAGGGGACTGTATTTTTAAATTAATCATTCTCAAGACACCAAATTCCGACGTGTGATGAGTTTTATGGAGTGAAGAGAGTTTCTGAAAGGAACTGAATCCAGGCAGGAAGGTTAAGCTGGTCACCACGAGGCTGCTCAGGGAAGCATCAGCACTAAGGCTGCACAGTGTGTATACTGTACAAAGGTAACAGGTGGAGAGGGCAGGCGAGAGCGGAGAGCCAGTCCTGCCCAAACTGTGCCTTTTTCTTTTGTCTTTCTTGGCTGTGCCGCACAGCTCACAGGATCTCAGTTCCCCTATCAGGGACTGAACCCAGGCCACGGTAGTGAAAGCCGGGAATCCTAACCACTAGGCCACCAGGGAATTCCCAAAGCTGTACCTTTTTCTAATGTGCGAAGAAGCATTTTGTAGTCTAACCGGGGCAGTGTTTAGTTCCCCCTCCCCTCCGACCACCTCCTCCACAAAAAGCTGCTCTAAATAAACACAAACTCTATTAAAAACAGTGATCTCTCTTTTTATATATATATATATATATATATATATATAAATCTCCTCAAGAGATGTCCCCTGTACTCCCTTTCTACCAGAACACACCCTCTAAATCCTTACTTTAAAGACTTTGGGGATCAAGGAAGGCATCGCTGAGGAAGTGAATAGGAGCTGAGACTGAAGGTAAGAAGGGGCCAGGCAGCTAAAGCATGAGGAGCACCACGTACGAGGCCTCTGAGGACAGAAAGTACCATAGCTGAAGAATGTGTTAATAATAGGCAGCCAGTGTGGCTGAAGCGTGGATAGACAGGGAGTGCGGCAAGGGTGGGCTGGGTAGTGACCATACCACACATGGCCTGTAGGCCCACATTAAGGGGTTCGATCCTCATCCTGAAATGTCCCATATTTCCCCCTCCCTGACCATGAAGCTTATGGGTGTCGCTGCCCATGGGCAATCCCACAGAGAGCATGATAGAGCACGATAACACAAACTACCTTTCCAGAGCTCCTACCATGAGCCACGCACTGCGGTGAGGCCACATGTCCGGTTCACTCTTCCTTCCCTATCCTCCTAAGCAAGTAAGTATTCTTTGATTCCAACTGAGCAGATGAGAAAATGGAGGCACAGAGAGGATGAGCAGCCTGCCCAAGGTTACCTGGCTATTAAAAGGTGGGCTGGGATTCCAGGTCTCTGATTCTGAGCCCTTCCTCTTGGCTGCCTTGTAACAAAGACCCTTGCAAATAAACAGAAGGCACAGGGAGTTCAGAGCCTGGCTACTCAAAGAGAGGTCTGGGAGCTTGTAGCATTGGCATCACCTGGAAGCTTGTCAGAAACGTAGGAGCTTCAGTTCCATCACCGTCCTAGTGAATCAATTCTCCTCTTACAAAAATCATGTGCATCCCAGACTGAGAAGCCCTACACTAGAGAATAATCCAAGCAAGCTGGGACACTGTCTTTGCAACCCTTATACAACAGTCTAGTATCTCAAAGGCCAAGTTTCCAGTGACTTACAAACAACTTCTTATAACCAAATTTGCCAGAATTGCCAACTGTGCCATCCATCCGCTTACCCTAGTTCTGTATTCCACTCCAACTCCAAGGGAAAGATCCTGAGAGGCTACCATCACCTCCAGTGTCAGGCTGCTGTACACTCTACTTCTGCTCAATTCCTTAGTACAGATCTGCCCTGATATAGAAAGAAATCTGAAGTTGTACCCTTCTCTGGTTTTTTCTGTTCCAGAAAATCTTCTATGTGGCGTCCACCCTGATCTCCAGATCACTTCCTGGGACCCACTTTTCACAAGCCAATTCCTTTCCTTAGCCTGCATTCCAAAGGAAGCAAAATGGTTTGGTGGAAGATTGGTAGGTGAGGGAAAGCTGGATTCTCCTTCTGCATTTAGGCCACATGTTGTGTGACTGGGAAACTCCCACCTCCATTTCCTCATTCCCATCTGAGAAATTAGTAGCATGGACTAGATAGATTAGGAATCGCTAAATCAGGGGCTTCACAGGTAACAGAAAGCAAGTTCAATGGCTTAGGTGAAAAGGAAGGAGTAGTGGGGAATGTGGGGAATTCGAGGACGCAATGCCTTGACTAAAGAAGCAGCTCCACTCAGCAGGACGCTACTGTTGTCATGGGAAATACTGGCCCAGTGTTGACATATATTCTAATTTTTCAAGACTTGGGAATCAGACTTCCCCCCTATGAAATATCCTGTGGTGTTTAAACACTGGCATCTGGCTAAAACCTAAACAAACAACACTGTGTAGGCCAAATAAAGATCAGGTGCAGGCCAAACCTGCCCGTGGGCCGCCAGTTTGCGATGCCTGGCCTGGATGCCACCTAATGTTACGCTTAGATTGCATCCTATGTGCAGCTCTTCAAAATGCTGCTGTAAGGGAGGCGGAATCAGCGCCTTCCGGGGCCCGTCGCTCCTCCCCATCGCGATCCTGGGCCCTGTCCGTGCCTCTTCAGGCCTCTCGGGGAGAGGGCCATGCGCCGGGACTCAGCCTTGTTCGTGGTGGCGGTCACGGGTCGCACAGGGTCGCTTTCTTCACAATCTCCCTACCTGCTCGCCAGCTCTCCGGGCAGCGTCCGCGGCGATGACTCAGCCTCGGGCAGCCTGAGCCACGAGGGAGGGGAGGGGAAGGAGGCGGGGGAGGGGAAGGGGCGGGCGTGGCCGGGCCAACGGAGGAGGGAGGGGAGCGAGGAGGAAGGAGGATAGAGGGGAAAGGGAGGGAGGCGGAGGAAGGGAGGGGGAGGGGAGGCCGAAAGCCCAGCCCCCGCGTCCTCCCGCTCGCAGCCAGACGACTTAGGGCTGGGTGGGTGCTGGCGGGCCTGAGAAGAGCGGAGTGGGGGGTGGGGGCGGTGAGGTGGGGGAGGCACCAAAGGGAAGGTCTTGAGCTTCCAGCACTCATCCCCCATCCCGGAGTGTCCTTGTTGGCACGCGGTTCCTAGCCACACCCGCGGACCCACCCCTGCCGCGGTTGGATTAGTGCTGGGAAAGGCACCTTTAGACACGGACCCTTAGTGATCACCTCCCTCCCTGTGGAGGCCTTGGAGCACTGGGTAGTTAGAAAGGGACGGAGATGAGGGAGCCGGGGCCCTGCTAACCCGGGTCTTGCAAGGCAGAGAGAAAATCCACATCGCCTACCCACAAGTGGAAATTTAAAGGGAGAAATGATCTACTGGTACATTCTGCTGGGCTACACAGTAGCTATAATGCAAGGTTGAATTTGGAAGGTGGCCCAAGGAAGTTTCCTTAGCAATTTTTAAAAATATAAATGAATTGATGAATGAACGAAATGTGCTACAGGAGCATATCTGTGTGCGTAGAGAGGACAGGTTTTCTTTTTGTTGTAATGTCTTTGTGTGTGTGTTTGGGAGGATGTATAGGAGTCTGTATGTGTATCTCTTTTTTTAAATTAATTAATTAATTTATTTATGGCTGCATGGGGTCTTCGTTGCTGTGTGCAGGCTTCCTCTAGTTGCAGTGAGCGGGGCTACTCTTTGTTGCAGTGTGCGGGCTTCTCATTGTGGTGGCTTCTCTTGTTGTGGAGCACGGGCTCTAGGGGCACAGGTTTTAGTAGTTGTGGCTCATGGACTCAGTAGTTGTGGCTGGCGGGTTCTAGAGCGCAGGCTCAGTAGTTGTGGCACACGGGCTTAGTTGCCCCAAGGCATGTGGGATGTTCCCGGGCCAGGGCTTGAACTGGTGTCCCCTGCACTGGCAGGCAGATGCTCGACCACTGCACCACCAGGGAAGTCCTGTATGTGTATCTTGTATGTATGCATATGTATGCTTATAGATATAAGCACATTGATAGCTGTATATGAGCATGTGTGCTCAGAACGTGTCTCTGTGTATATGTACAGATACTTTTATATGCCTAAATGTTAAACAAGTGTGTATATATATGAGATCTATGGGCTTTCCTGAGCTTGCATGTACATAGGTGTATGGACATGAATTTGTGGGTTTGTGGGTGTGACAGCATGTACTTGCATATGTATTGCTATTGTGTGCCAGTGGTGTGTGTGTGTGTGTGTGTGTGTGTGTGTGTGTGTGTGTGTGTGGGACTCCATGTGCCTTGGTGAGATTGCATTATGGTTGTGTATGTGTGTTCGTGAGTGTATGGGAATACATTTGTGAGTCTGTGGCCAGGGCTGGGGTGTGCCTTGAGGTTGCTTGTGTGTTCAGATGAGAACAGGTGTGTTTTTCCAAGTCTGAGTGGATATGACTGTAATGAGTCTGGGTATCTCTATAGCCAGCCTATTGATTCAGTCTGTGATAAGGGCCAGGTGATTCTTAAGGGTTGGGCTGGTCAAGGTACCTCTTGGAGGAGGAGGTCCTCAGAGGGTGGGGACTGTGGAAGTAGGAAAAGCTCCGGGTGTCCTGGCCCAGTGACCATCCAGAGCAGTGGAAGGCAGGGTGAGCAATGTAGGCTGAAGCAAGACACGGTGACCTTGAATGCCAGAACAGGTCGTCCTCCAGGTCGTCAGGGCCTCCACCCTCTCGAGTCTGCTTCTCTTGTGGCCTCCTCGCTGTCTACCTTGTCAGTGCTCTTCTGCAGAGGCATGCCCTCGGTCATTAACAATAGCAACAGTATATAAATAGACATTTCTCTAACGAAGACATACAGATGGCCAAAAAGCACATGAAAAGATGCTCAACGTCACTAATTATCAGAGAAATGCAACTCAAAACTACAATGAGGTTTCACCTCACCCTGGTCTGAATGGCCATCATCAAAAAGTCTACAAACAATAGGGCTTCCCCGGTGGCGCAATGGTTGAGAATCTGCCTGCCAATGCACGGGACAAGGGTTCGATCCCTGGTCCAGGATAATCCCACATGCTGCAGAGCAACTAAGCCCTGTGCGCTACAACTACTGAGCCTGTGCTCTAGAGCCTGAGAGCCACAACTACTGAGCCTGTGTGCTGCAACTACTGGAGCCCGTGAGCCTAGAGCCCGTGCTCTGCCACAAGAGAAGCCACCGCCATAAGAAGCCCACGCACCGCAACAGAGTAGCCCCCGCTCACAGCAACTAGAGAAACCCTGTGCGCAGCAACAAAGACCCAACACAGCCAAAAATAAATAACTAAAATAAATAAATTTATAAAATAAAAAGAAGTCTACAAACAATAAATGCTGGAGAGGGTGTGGAGAAAAGGGAACTCTCCTACACTGTTGGTGGGCATGTAAATTGGTACAACCACTATGGAGAACAGTATGGAGGTTCCTTAAAAAACTAAAAATAGGGGCTTCCCTGGTGGTGCAGTGGTTAAGAACCTGCCTGCCAACACAGGGGACACGGGTTCAAGCCCTGGTCTGGGAAGATCCCACATGCTGCGGAGCAACTAAGCCCGTGCACCACAACTACTGAGCCTGCGCTCTAGAGCCCACGTGCCACAGCTACTGAGCCTGCGTGCCACAACTACTGAAGCCCGCATGCCTAGAGCCTGTGCTCCGCAACAAGAGAAGCCACCACAATGAGAAGCCCGCTCACCGCAACAAAGAGTAGCCCCCACTCACTGCAACTGGAGAAAATCCCACACGCAGCTATGAAGACCCAACACAGCCAAAAATAAATAAATAAATTTATTTATTTAAAAAAACAAAAAAAACTAAAAATAGAATTACCACGTGACCCAACAGTCCCACTCCTGGGCATATATCTGTAGAAAAACATAATTCAAAAAGATATATGCACCCCAATGTTCATTGCAGTACTATTTACAATAGCCAAGACATGGAAGCCACATAAATGTCACTGACAGAGAAATGGGCAAAGAAGATGTGGTACATATATACAACAGAATATTACTCAGCCATAAAAAAGAATGAAATAATGTCAATGGCAGCAACATGGATGGACCTAGAGATTATCATCCTAAGTGAAGTCAGACAGAGAAAGCCAAATATCATATATCACTCATATGTGGAATCTAATTTTTTTAAAATGATACAAATGAACTTATTTACAAAACAGAAACAGACTTACAGATATCGAAATAAACTTATGGTTACCAAAGGGGAAACGTGGGGCAGGGGGCTATATCAGGAGCTTGGGATTAACACACACACACTAGTATGTATAAGATAGATAACCAACAAGGACCTACTCTATAGCACAGGGAACTCAATATTCTGTGATAATCTACGTGAGAAAAAAATCTGAAAAAGAATGAATATATGAATATATATAACTGAATCACTTTGCTGTACAACTGAAACTAACACAACATTGTAAATCAACTATACTCCAATTAAAAAAAAAAAGCAACATTATGGACCACTTACTGTGTGCCTGTCCCCCAAAAGCTGTGAACAGGCATTGGCTCAGCTTAATATCCCCAATGTTACAGAGGGGGCCACTGAGGAGGTGAAGTGCCTGTTCCTGGTTACACAGCTAGTAAGGGTGCCTCCAACTCCAAGGGCTGCATGCCCTCTCAACTGCTGGACCAGGCAGGGTCTCACAACCTCGGCACTACTGACACTTGGGGCCGGAGAGTTGATAGTTCAGTGCTGTGGGGCTGCCCTGTGCACTGTAGGATGTTCAGCATCATCCTTGGTCTCTGAACACTAGATGCCAGTAGCACCTCCCATTCCAGTTGTGACAACCAAAATGTCTCTAGGTATTTCCAAATATCCCCTGGGGATAAAATCACACACACACACACACACACACACACACACACACACACACACACACACACACACACACACACACGATTGAGAACCAGTGCGCTAGACTATCCTGCCTCCCTGGATAAATGTTTTCTGAAGGGCTGCACCATCTGCACCCTGTCCGGTGGCTTCAGCAGTCCCTCTCCTTTCACAGTGATCCTCACTTGCACACAGGAAGCGCCCGGCCTCTGTCTCAGTCAAACAGAATGTTAACTAGCTGGGCCACCTTATCCAACAACTCAACCTCTCTGAGTCCCAGCCACAGAAAGCACAGGGCTCAGCACCTCCACGGCTCTTATTATTATCATCTGAGTCACAGGGATTCCCTGGGTCAGAGCCAGGAAGAAGAGGGCCCCAAGCTGTAGACGATGCTGGTTCTGCAAGTTTGCTTGCTGGTTCAGTGAGGAATCAGTGCTACAGAGTTGGGCCAAAGCTGGTCCCAGGTAACGCTCTCATATTTATGCTGTTTCAACTTTGCAAATAAAACAGCCTGACTTTTTCCACCAGCAGAACCCAATTTTAATGAGCACCTGCTATGCTGTGGCCGGAGCAGGTGCTCAGGAGGGGCGAGGCAGAGCCATCAGCAGGACGAGCACATGTCCAGGTCCAGACTCCAGTTACAGACAAGACACAAGTGATAACACCTGCAGAGGCCTTCCGCTTCCACAGAGTCATGCCTGACTCTGCCACTCAGGAAACTCTCTTTGCCTCTTAGCTATGTGTTCCTTCGCTGCACCGTCTCTCCTAGTCTCCAATCCCTGCAGTATTCCTGATATTTACAGGGTCCTATATCCAGTCCTCTTGGGAGGCTGCAGAGCCACGTGGTCAAGGGTAAGGGTTCTGATGCCTCATCGCCTGCACCTGTGTGGTCTTGAGCAAGGCACTTCATCTGTCTGTGCCTTAGCTTTCCTCATTTTGAAAATGGGGATCTTAAGAAGCCCAATCTGGCAGGATGAAATGAGACAGTAGTACACTAAAAGATGCTAGGCCTGTAGTAAGCCCTTAATAAGAGAGAGACAAATATCGTATGCTAACACATATATATGGAATTTAAGGAAAAAAAAATGTCATGAAGAACCTAGGGGTAAGACAGGAATAAAGACACAGACCTACTGGAGAACGGACTTGAGGATATGGGGAGGGGGAAGGGTAAGCTGTGACAAAGCGAGAGAGAGAGAGAGAGAGAGAGAGAGAGAGAGAGAGAGAGAGAGAGAGAGAGAGAGAGGGAGGGAGGGAGGGGAGGGAGGGGAGGGAGGGAGGGAAGGGAGGGAGGGAGGGAGGGAGAGAGAGAGAGAGAGAGGGAGAGAGAGAGAGAGGGGGAGAGAGAGAGAGAGAGAGAGAGAGAGAGAGAGAGAGAGAGAGAGGGAGGCATGGACATATATACACTACGTAAGGTAGATAGCTAGTGGGAGGCAGCCGCGTAGCACAGGGAGATCAGCTCGGTGCTTTGCGATCGGCCTGGAGGTGGAATAGGGAGGGTGGGAAGGAGCAGACGCAAGAGGGAGGAGATAATGGGGACATATGTATATATGTAGCTGATTCATTTTGTTGTAAAGCAGAAACTAACACACCATTGTAAAGCAATTATACTCCAATAAAGATGTTAAAAAAGTTTAAAAATAAATAAATAAATAACAGCTACCATTACCTGTTGTTATTCTTCATTAACAATGAAATGCACATGAGCAGTTACTAATTGCAAGGCACTGTGCTAAGCCCTGCACAATTCTTTTCTCATTTGATCCCTTCAGCAGCTCTACAGGAAGGTGCTGTTGTTAGCCTCAGCAGGGAAGAGAAAGTTCAGGTACAATGGTAAGTGACTTACCCAAGGTGACAGAGCTAAAATGAACCAGAACCAAAGTGTTGTTACTGCAAAGCCTCACTGCCCTGAGCTTCTCCACTGAAAGCAGATTTTACCGTAGGAAGGAAGGGCTCCTCTCCAGCTGAGGGGCCCCCGGGGAATTTGAGAGGCCCAGAGAAGAAGGCAGTGAGGGTCGGAACAGAAGGAGGGGTTTGGCTCAAAATGGGTGAAGTTTCCTTTTTCAGCTTTTGATGAAATCACCTAACATAGTGGGCTGTGGTCTCATGACCTCTAAGAGGAGTTGCCAAGCTTTTACTAGCGCATAAAGTTTATTTTTGTTACAAGCCATGGTGTATATTGTTCCAGTGCTTTTTGTTTGAATTGGATTGTAGGAAGGTACAGAAAGGTGTTAACTTGCTACAAGTCACAGGACAGATGGGAGGCCCATTTTAAAGCTGGTGCCAAAGAAAGATGGTGTGTTTACCAGAAGCTGTGAGAACAAGGCCAGGTGAGTATATAAGAGAGGATGGCCTTTGTGGAAGGGTTAGTTCTTCCGACACATGTGCCAAAGGGGACAGAGAGTCATCTGGTAACTGTTTTGTTTTCTTTTAAAGATATTCAAGGCATTGTTTTTCATTGTACTATGATGGTGTATTTACTGCTATGTAGCAAATTACCCCAAAGCTGAGTGGCTTAAAACAAATATTATTTTGTAGTTCCTGTGGATCAGGAATGCAGGAATGATTTAGCTATGTAGGCTATGGCTTGGAGTCTCTCATGAAGTTGCAGTCTAGATGTCAGCCAGGTCTGAAGTCATCTGAAGGCTTGACTGGAACTGGGGGATCTGCTTCCAAGATGGCGCATTCACATGGCTGTTGGCGGGAGGCCTCAGTTCTTCACCATGTGGACCTCTCCATAGGGCTGCTTGAGTGTCCTCACACCATGGAGGTAGGCTTTCCCCGGAGCAAGGGACAGCAAGATGGAAGCCACGTTGTCTTTTATACCTAACTTCAGAAGTCACACAACGTTGTTTCCTGAATAACCTGTTGCTTACACAGGTCAGCCCTTCTCAAGTGTGCGAGGGCACCACACAAGGACGTGAATACCAGGAGGTGAAGATCATGGGGCCATCTTGGAGGCAGGCTATCATAGTGGTCATCATTGCCCATTTGTTTCCTACTGTATGGAAGACTCTGGATTCCAAATCAAATCCAGTATTCAAACTGGGCTGCGAACACCAAAGAGTTGAGAGCTGCTCATCCAATGGCTTCATTTTATCTGGACCTGCCTGTGGGGTCCCCTTGGGGGTGTGGTTCCAGCAGTGTCCCAGGTTGACTCCATCAGAAATAAAGAGCTATGATCCCATGACACTGAAAGTGTGTTATCTGCTCCGGGTGCCAGCAGGGTGCAGTGGCTAAGGAGTATGAACCTTGTAACCAGGCAGAACTGGATCCAAATCCTGACTCCCCTATTAATGATTTGGGGACTGGGCAGTTGGCTTAACTTCTCTGAGCCTCCGTGTCTTTACGTATAAAATGGATTAAGATCAACTTCACAGGGTCATTGGGTTGATGAAACACTGGATGACAGAGTGATGATAAAAGGAGTCAGGTACTCTGCCAATGTTCACCCCTAGGTTTGTTATTAATAGTGATAACAGTAAAGTACTGACAATAGCTCACATTTATGGAGCTCCTAATACTGTCAGTCTCTGAAGCTTAGAGCAGTTAAGACACACAGCTATGAGAGCTGAGACTCAAACCCAAGTCTGTCTGTCTCCAACCAAACTGTTGGATAACTTGCGTTTTTCACCTGATAGTCTGTAATTATGGACAATACATGGTTTTACCTCCTTCCCCTTTCCCCTCTTTTTGGCTGCTTAGTAGTACAGGGACACTGCATAATTAAACTATTTCCCCTATTGTTAGATACTTAGTTTCTAATTCTTTGCTATTAACAATGAGGCTTCACGGAGCATCTTTGCTGCCCAGGCATTTGCCCAGAGCTCACCACGTACCAGGGGCTGTGCCAGGTAACTGACGTATGTACCTTGTTCAATCCTCCACCAGCCCAAGCACATCAGCTAGGAAATGACACTTTCAGGCTATCATTCTGTTGTCTAACAGAGTGCCTTTTATAAGGATTGAGAATCCCTTGCTTTCTCACTGCTGAAGTTCTTTATTCCAATAGGGCCCCCAAGGAGTACCTGTGTTTCCTCTACAGCACGTTCCTGGGAAATCAGAGGGCTTGGAGTCTGCAAACACACGTTTAACAGAAGGACAGGTTCACAGCAACAGGGGCTCCCCAGACACAGCCCTGTAACAGACAGGATTGGCCAGGTTATGCTGCAGTGGCAAACAACCCCAAGACAGTGGCTTAAGATACCCATTGTGGGGCTGTGACGGGCTCTGTTTTTGTTTTTTTTCAATTTATTTATTTTATTTTTATTTATTTTTGGCTGCATTGGGTCTTTGATGCTGTGCACGGGCTTTCTCTAGTTGCGGCTATCGGGGGTTACTCTTCATTGCAGTGCACGGGCTTCTCATTGCGGTGGCTTCTCTTGTTGCAGAGCACAGGCTCTAGGCGTGCGGGCTCAGTAGTTGTGGCGCACGGGCTTAGTTGCTCCGCGGCATGTGGGATCTTCCCGGACCAGGGCTCGAATCCGTGTCCCCTGCGTTGGCAGGTGGATTCTTAACTACTGCACCACCAGGGAAGCCCAGGGGCTCTGTTTTGTGTTGTCCTTACTCCAGGCCCTAAGCTGATAGAGCAGCCACCAACCTGAATACTGCCACTAGCCATTCCAGGAGGCAAGACAGAATGCAGTCATTTGCACACTGGCTCCTAAAGCTTCCACCTGGAAATGACTGCTTACTTCCTCTCACTTTTTTTTTTGACAAAGCAAGTCACGTAGGCATGCGTAACTCTGCAGAGATGTACATCCTGCTGTGTGCCCTGAGCAGGGAGAACGAGAATATTTGGTGAACAGCACTGACGACCACCACAGGCCTTTTCTTCTGCTGACCATTTAGAAGGAGTCTGACGATCAGAACCATGCTTTGGAACAACTGAGTCCAGGCCAGAAGCGCCCAAGTGTGTCTTTGCCTTCTGTCTTGGAATAAAGACCCTTACTTCGCAACCCTCTTTACTCACACTGTGAAGCTGAGTTGGCCCTGAATCTCTGGGGCTCCAGGAGGTAAGGAGAACAGAGAAGTGTGGGTCCAGGGAGATGGACCGGGTGGAGCTCTGTATTCTGAACTGTATCAGCCATGGAGTGACTGTGTGTCTGTGCTCTTCGGCAGTGGAAAGGGCATTTGACTCCTGTGTGACCTTGGAAAGTCATCTGGAAACAACCTAAATGTGCTTCAAAGTGAAATGGTTATACCAGCCAGGTATATAGAGCTGTAGTATTTATATAAATACTAAAGAGAAATGATAAAGAGTGTTTATATTTATACAGATGTACCTTGAAAATACGATGTTGAGTGGGGAGAAAAAGCAAGTGGCAGCATGATATGTGCAGTCTGATACCATTTATGTAACTTTGAAACACATACACTGAACACTACTACACATATTGGTCTTTGATGCATGTGCTGCATATGACAGTGCTGGTGGGGTTTGGGGGTTGGGGGAGTGGGGGGGAGGGGCTGAGACAGAGAATGAAGGAGACAAGTGGGGCTTCAACTCTATTTGTAATTTAAAATAAACACACAGTAGGAAGGGTGGGAGGGAGGGAGACTCAAGAGGGAAGACATATGGGAACATATGTTTATGTATGACTGATTCACTTTGTTGTAAAGCAGAAACTAACACACCATTGTAAAGCAATTATACCCCAATAAAGATGTTAAAAAAAAAAAAACACAGGATAAGCACATATAATAAACTTTTAGTAGCTGTCAATTCTGAGTAGGAAGACTTGGATGCCTGTGATATTATTGTTTGTATTTCTTACGTTTTTAGAATGAAAAAGGGGAAAGCTTGCTTGGCCTCTTAGGTCTCAGTTTCCTCATCTCTCAAATAAGGTCATTGATCTAGAATGGTGGGTGGTTATCACAGACCAGTAAAATTTCAGGAAAAAAAATGGGGGATAGGGATGTCCATTTTAAATTTTGCCCACAATGGGTTTTAAGAAAACTGAATTATCTATTCTGACCATGATTTCATAAAAAGAAGGAACATTTTTAACATGAAATTAGTGGGAAGGACACACTCTCAGAATAGAGAGCTGAATAAAATTTTGTTCTCGTTTTCCAATAACTTATTTAGTAAAAGAAACACATACTCATTACAAAACATTTGGAAAATTTATCATGAACAGAATAAACTACTCACCCCTATTTTCACCACCCAGAGAAAAAATTGCTGTCATATATATATATATATATATTTATATATATATATATGTTTATCATGTGTGTGGTATTTCTAATTTATATATGACTTTTGCTCCTTTTTTCTTATTGTAAAATTAATACATTAATTGGGATTTGGAAAAAAAGATAAATAGAAGAAAACAGAGATATTAATAAATTAAGCTTTCCATCCATAATTTATTTTTCTCATTTCACCTTGAATCAAAGAAAACTTCTCAGACTGGCATTTGGGAATAATAAGTAGAAGGAATAATAATAACTGATATTTATTGAGCCCTTACTACATACCAAGTCTTGTGCTAAATGCTTTACGGGGCTATCCCACTTAATCCTCACCACAACCCTATGAGCTACATATGTTTACTGCCCCCTTTCGCAGATGTGGAAGCTGAGGTTCAGAAAGGTGAAGTAACTTGCTCAGAGTTACACACTTCCTAGAACCTGATGTCCAGAAAGGTTAAATAACCTATGTCAGTTCCCGCATCACTTCCCGAGCAATTTGCTCTCTGCCCACCCTGTGCCCTGAGAACCAGCGGGTGGCCTGCTCAGAGTTTGAAGTTCAGCCCAAGGTCAGGGGGAAAAGGAGCTCTTGCTCAGGTCCCAGTGGCATATGGTCGGGAGGGTAGTGGCCCTTCTAGGAGAGGCGTTTTTGTGGCTTAGTGATGGGGGTAGAACTTTTTCTTCTCCTCAGCCAAGGCCAAGGCCACAGCTGTCTCATCCTCTCATCCCTCTGAATCAGCCCCCGGGTCCTTGGTCCAGGGTCAGCCCTGCCCAGGAGCCACGCAGCAGCACCCTTCATTCATCTGTCACGTGTTTGCTCGTTCACCTCCTTTGGACCGAAGGCCTGCCACGTGCCAGGTGCTGTGGTGAGTGGAGCAGGTCTGGTGAGGGTAAGAAGAGATCCCTGCCTTCATGGAGCTCACTCCTGGGGAGAGAGTCTGAAGGTGGCGAGAGAAAGGGTCCCTGGCACCTGCTCTTTGCTCACCTACATGCTCCAAACCAGGCGGGTCTGCTAGCAACACGCCCCACTCAGCCCACCAGTGGGCAGATTAGGACAGTGAGTGCCACCCAGCCAACAGGCACAGGTTTGGTGAACCTCACATGATCTTAGCAGGCTTCTTTAGGAAAAAGAGTACAAAATCCAAATTATAAATACAAAATTAGCACAACACGAATGTTTACTTAGCCCGTGAAAAGAAAGCACAGCAAATAGCAAATTGTAAAAACCTACCAGGAGTTCTCTGTTGGTCCAGTGGTTAGGACTCGGTGCTTTCGCTGCCGATTGGCCCGGGTTCAATCCCTGGTCGGGGAAGTAAGATACTGCAAACAGCAAAGCACGTCCGAAAAATAAAAAACAACTACCAATTCCATAAACATCACAAAATTCAGAGAAATAAAGTAACACTTTATTAATTAACCGTTTGACACAGCTCTCTTATATTTCGTCCTATGTTTTCGGCCACACGCCCTTTGATCATTGTGTGGACACATTTCCAGGGCCCCTTCCAGGGGAAGTGGCAGGGCAAGTGAGGGCCCCTGAAGTTTAAGCTTCATTCGCTTCTCTGTAAATCCACCCCTGGATTTAATTCTTTACCTCACCAAATCCTCAGAACAATCCTGTCTTGTAGGCTCTGTTGTTACCCCATTTCATGGATGGGGCAACAGGTTCAGAGACAGAAGGGTTTGTCCGAGGTCACGGGCTCTCCACTGTGACCTTCACACTACCCTGCCCTGCATACAACTCCTGGGTTTGGTAAATAGTCTCAAATACATCCCCTGCCCAAAGTGCTCCCAAGCTGGAAGGAAAAGGCAAGACTTGAAACCCAAAAGAAACGAAGCTCTATCACAAGGCCCCCTTGTCCCTTCCCTCTTTCTATCCGGATCTGATCAAACGTCCACCTCCTGCAGGAAAACTCTCAGGGCTTCATGGGCCCACTCTCTGGCCTCTTCCTCTTTGCATGGTTGAATGAATTTATGTCCCCGCTTTGCTCTTCTTTCCCCATGGAGGGGGCGAGTCAAGGTCCCTCTCTGGGATACAGTTTCCCCAGCTGGAAAATGGTTTCTAAGGTCTCTTTCAACTATAGAAACTCAGGAATTTTTTTTTTTTCTTTTGAGAAACCTTGGATCCTTCTGGTCCAGTATCAAGGCTGCAGCACCATCCTATACAATCTCTCCCCAAGCCCTTTGCCCTCTCTGACCCAACCCCCAGCTATGGCCCTGGCCAAGCTGCCACACTTTCTCACCTGGATTATGGCAACAGCCTTAGTCTCCATACAGCTGCTTGAGTGATCTCTTAAAAGTAGAATAGGGCTTCCCTGGTGGCACAGTGGTTGAGAGTCCGCCTGCCGATGCAGGGGACACAGGTTCGTGACCCGGTCTGGGAAGATCCCACATGCCGCGGGGTGGCTGGGCCCGTGAGCCATGGCCGCTGAACCTGTGCTCCACAACGGGAGAGGCCACAGCAATGAGAGGCCTGCGTATCGCAAAAAAAAAAAAAAAAAAAGTAGAATAAAGACAAAAATCCCTGCGATGGCTGCCGGGCTCCTGGGCCCCAGGTCATCTCTCTCTGCTGCCCTCCAGCCCCACTGCCATATGGCAAACTCTTTATCACCTCAGGCCTTCGCACATGCTGTTCCCTCTCTCTAAGACACTCTTCCCCCACACTTCCCCAGGCTAACTCCCATGCATCGTTTCCATCTCAGGTGCAATATCTCTTCTTTGGAGAGGACTTCTCTGACTCCTCAGTTTAAATGAAGTCCCTGGGAATAGAAACCGATGTCACCTACTATATGGTAGGCTGAGAAATGGCCACCAAAGAAATCAGGGCCTAATCCCTGGAACTTATGAATATTACCTTAATCGGAAAAAGGGCAACAGCTGCAGATTGATTAAATTAAGGACCTCAAGATGGGGAGATTATTCTGGATTATCGGGGAGGGCCCTAAATGCAATCTAATATATCCTTGTAAGAGAGGGTCTTGAGACCAAAAAGTTTGAGAACGGCTATGTGAGTGCAAGGCACTGGCTGCGTTTGTGGAAGGAGGCGCAGAGGGAGACACACATACAAAGAGAAGGTAATACAAAGATGAAGCAGAGAGAGATTTGCAGATGCTGGCCTTGAAGACTGGAGGGATGTGGCTACAGGCCACCAGAAGCTGGGAGAAGCAAGGAATGCATTCTCCTCTAGAACCTCCAGGGGCAGTGCAGCCCTGCTAATATCTTAATTTCAGTCCAGTGATACTGATTTTGGACTTCTGGCCTCCAGAACTGTGAGAGAATAAATGTCAGTTGTTTAAAGCCACCAAGCCTGTGGTCCTCTGTTACAGTGACAACAGGAAACTAACAGACCCACTCAGTATCCTGTCCCTCTTTAATTCTTACAGAATTCTTAATTCATTCAGGATGCCCAGCTCAAGTCTTCATTTACCAGCCTCCTTTCCAGCCAGCTGTGCTATGTGACCATATTCTGGCCAGTGAGATAGAAGCAGAGATTGTGTGGATTTCTGAGAAGGCTCCTTAAAAGGGGATAGAGAACCTAGGTGTGCCCTTTTGCTCTTCCATCCTTCCTGCTTTCTGTCTGGAATACGCACGTGAAGGCTGACACTACAGTAACCATCTTGGGAACATGAGGTACAACCGAGGCCCCCATCCCTGAACTGCTGAACCAACACTAGCAGCCCCTACCTCCAGACTTCTCATTATGAGAAGAAAATAAACTTACATGCTGATGCCACTGTCCTCAAGGTCTGGGTTAATAACAGCTGTTCATAATCCCCCCGAAATATCTTTCCTACTATTCCATCTCATTCCATTTTTTTATGGAAATCATCAGAATGTATAATAATACCTTACTTGAGTGTTTAGTTATTTACTGTCTGCTTTCTCTGCTAAACTATAATATCCATGAGGGCAGGGCCTGTGTCTGCTTTCTTCATAGCACAGGACCTTTTCTTTGTGCAGAGTAGGTGCTCAATAAATATTTATTGAATGAATGAATGTATAAATGCATGAATGAACAAGGCCTCTCCTAGTGACGTCCCAGGCTCATTATAAGATAAAGACCACACTTTTCATTTCTCTTATCTCTAGCCCAGCCCTGGGCCCCAAGTGAATGTTCCTGGAATCCTGATTAAGTAGAATGGAATACAAAGAAGTGAAAATATCTGGGCTCCAGTCAGCCCTGTGGCTTGGTGACAGTGGGTGCTGAATAAAGGTTTGTTGAGTGACTGGGGAACATCCTGGCCCTCTGGAGAAGGACAAGGATGTTGGGGGATGGCATTTCAGCTGGGATATGAGGTCCTGAGAGTCCAGTGCCTGCCGAATCTCCAACCAGCCATCAGATTTACAGGGTAGCAGAAGCCAACTCTGAGCTCCACCAGGCTGTGCCTATGTTAAATTCCTGGGAGTCGAGGCTCAGAGAAGGGCAGGGCCTTGCCTGAGGTCACCTGGGAAGTTGGCAGAGTCTGGATTAGGCCATGCAGCTCCCAATTCAGCTCTTCCTCCTGTTTGTGTTCTCACCTCTGCACCCTGCTGCCTTCTAGGTGAGGAGACCAAGGGAAAAGGAGGCCTGCACGCCTAGGGCTTCCCAAGGGAACATCAGCTGCAAGCGTTCAACCTTCCCACTTCACAGATGCCATCACTGAGGTGCCGTGAGGCCGCGGGGTCCTGCACCAGAGTTTGCAGGGGTTGGAAACTGCGACCAGGTGACCCCAGTGCAGAGCCTTCTCCACAGTCACATCCTGTCTCTTGACCTTGCTATAGGGAATCTCACCTCTCCAAGCTGGGGGCGGATTGTGTGTTCCCACTGGGGTTCTCAAGCTCCAGCCTCCAGGCTGGCAGGTTTAGGACTTACTGTTCACACTTGATCCACCAGTTTAAGGTACCTGAGAAACTTGCTTGGTTGACCATGCCTGTCCTTCATGTGGAGAAGGGAGAAGCTGAAAGTGTCTCAAGGTCTAGTCCAGGGTCACAGAGCAACCAACCTTTGTGGAACCATGCCTCTCTTGGCCAGTGTTCAGCCACCTGCAGTTCAGCAATGATCTCCAGCAGGGCAGGCAGAGGAGTGGACACTCGGCCCTGGAGACAGAAAATGATGCGTGTTAGTGAGTCCAAGGTCAAGGGTGCCTCCTTCCACAAACGCAGCCAGTGCCTTGCACTCACATAGCCGTTCTCAAACTTTTTGGTCTCAAGACCCTCTTTAAACTCTTAAAAATTACTGAACCCCAAAGATTTTTGTTTATGGTGGTTATGTCTATCAACGTTTACTGTATCAGAAATAGAAATTGAGACATATAACAAATATTAAATGATGTAAAAATAATGATAAGCACTCTAACATAAATCTATATTATGAAAAATAACCATATTCTAGAAAATAATTAGGGTGAAGAGTAGCACTGTTTTACATTTTTCCAAATCTCTTTAATGTCTGGCTTAATAGAGGGCAGCTGGATTCTCACAACTGCATCTGTGTTCAATCTGCTATGAAATAACATGACACACAGCCTCTGGAAAACTCCACTGTACACTCATGAGAGAAGGAGAGTAAGAAAGGTCTTAGTCTTACAATGAAAACAGTTTTGACCTCATGGATCCTCTGAAAGGGTCTTCAGGGGTCCCTGGACCATACTTTGTGAACCACTGGTCTGCACGCTTGATTTAATCTTCACAACAACGCTATGAGGTGGATCTGGTTGTCATCCCCATTTTATAGAGGCCGAAGGTGAGGCTCAGTGAGGTTGTGAGCCTTGCCCAAAGACACACAGCCAGTGAACAGTACTGTCAGGATTTGAACCCAAGACCATCAATTCTGGGGAACTGTGTCTTTAACAGCAAAACTGTACTCCAGACCCTGGCTGATGGACAGATGTTGTAGGAGGGATGGTATCAGGGAGGAGCCAGAGGTTCTGGGATGCCATTAAGTGGGGAGGGAGATGTAGTGTGGTGGTTACGAGCATGGGCTCAGGAATGGTCTGCCTGGACCCATGTCCTGGCTCTGCCCTGTACATGCTGTGTGACTTGTGGCAAAGCATTCAACTTCTCTGAGTATCAGATACTCCTTCTGTAAAATGTGATAATAGGTATTTACATCATAGGGTCATTGGGAAGATTAAATATTAAGTCACATAAACTACTACGGTACTCAATAAATGTTATATATAGTGTATACATCTTTCAGTTGCTATAAATTTGAGAACAAGGCTGTACACACGGTTTCACTGAAGCTGGAGAGATGAAGGCAGGGGCCAGGGGAGTGAGGAGATGGGTGGCCTGGAGCACGAAGGAGAGCCTCGAGACTAGGAAAGTGGTGCTCTCAAGTGCTGGGCACCCCCTGATGCTGACTCTATGGATTTCAGGTGCCCAAGCCAGCAGTGAAATATGCTGTGACAGGAGGGCCACCCTTGCCTGCCCCAGGGGACAGGGGCCAAATCTCTTGCTCAGTTCACCATCCTGGCCACTGGGGACTGGGATCAGGCCTCCAGTTTCCAGCCCGGAAAAGCCCCCATAACACCTGCCTCTCCTGACCTCCTGCAGGGAGTGAAGCCACAAGCTCTAGCTCCCTCTTCTGTCCTCCCGACTCTAGAAAATATTCTAGAACCACATTGCCAAAGGATCCTGAGAGCCATCTTGCCCACCTGCCCCCTTTCCTTTTTAGTAGAGGAAGAACCTGAGTCCCAGGGATGGAAAGGGACCACCCACATCATACAGCAAGTTGGGGACAGAGGGCCCAGGCCGCCTGGTGTCTGACTCAAGTTGTACTGTGCTGACATACGCCACCTTCCTTGCTCAGCAGGTACTCAAGACCAATGTGCCTCTGAGGGTGGTGGCTCTGGAGCTCCCCTGCCTGGTGCAAGTCTCAACGTTGCCACTTTCTGGCATGTGACCTCATGCAAGATGCTTAAACTCTCTGTGCCTCAGTGTCTTTATCTATAGAATGGGAATAATAATTTCACCTCCTTCAATTGGGTATGGCGTGGATTAAAGTGAGTTGATCCATGCAAAGCACTTAGGACACTGCCTAGCATTCAGTACCGGCAGTTAACACTGTGACACCATCACCACCACCATCACCACTATCATCATTGCCATCGTTGAGGTCCCGAACACCATTAGGGGATACGCTGGGGCTGTTCCTTACAGAGTGCCCACCCTGCTTTGTGCAAAGCCCTGGGGAGTGGTGGGTCAAGGCAGAGGTAGGTTCTGGCCCCTGCATAGAAACTGATCCACAGGCTGATTTTAGGCACATTGTCTGCCATGTCTGGGCCTCTGGGTCTCCAGCTGGAACAAAGAGGTCTATTTAAACAAATTTTTTCTAGGTATTGTACCTCCAGCTTCATGACGTTCCCCTGGCAATAATGACCATAGAGACGTGTGAGGCTGCTCCCTGCAGTATCATTTATAAGGTAACGGTAAACACCTGGAAACAATCTTAATGTCCTTCCTCATTGCAGTTTTAAAAATAAGACATTAATAGCCTCAAAGGGAAATAATCCAAATGTCCATCAGCAGAAGGGAAACCCAGACTGGCACATCCAAGCGGTGGAACACTCTGCTGCAATGAAAAGCAATGAACGCAGAACACACCACCACAGGTGAATCTCAGCGAGGAAGCCTTGCCCCAGAGACTGCCTGCTGCATAATCCATTCAAATGAAATTCTGGAAAAGGGAAATCTAACTGCAGGGACAGGAACTAGTTTAGTGGTTATCCGGGGCTGGATATGGGGACAAGAGGTTGGTTACAAAGGAGCATGAGGGAATTCTGGGGGTGATAGAAATGTTCTTTTTTTTTTTTTTTTGGCTGTACCACGTGGCATGCGGGGTCTTAGTTCCCTGCACCCCCTGCATTGGAAGTGCGGACCCTTAACCACTGGATTGCCACGGAAGTCCCTTTTTTTTTTAAGAAATGTTCTAGATCTTGATGATGGTATAATTTTTGAAACTCATTGGACTGTACTCTTAAAATGGGTGCATTTTACTGTATGTAAATTACACCACAATAAAGTCGGTTAAAAAATAAATGATGGGGCTTCCCTGGTGGCGCAGTGGTTGAGAGTCCTCCTGCCGATGCAGGGGACACAGGTTCGTGCCCCGGTCTGGAAAGATCCCATGTGCCGCGGAGCGGCTGGGCCCGTGAGCCATGGCTGCTGAGTCTGTGCGACCGGAGCCTGTGCTCCACAACGGGAAAGGCCACAGCAGTGAGAGGCCCGCTTACTGCCAAAAAACATAAATAAATAAATAAATAAATAATGACTCACACAGACAAGGAGACTTTGAATTTGTCAAAAGGAGTGGGCTACATCTTTGGCACCAATATGGGAAGATGTCCATGTTGTGTTGTCAAATGAAAAATAAAGGCAGTTATGTAGCAATGCAGGTGACACTGACGGTTACTGAGAGCTCTCTGGGGGCTCGGCCCAGGCTGCACGCCTCACGTGCAGTACTTTGTGTAATATTGACAACATCCATGCAAGGTTTTATAGATGAGAAGAAAACTGAGGTTCACAGAGATGAAGTAACACGTATGAAGCCAAGAAGCCACACGGTTGGAACCTACTGTGACTCCAATCCTATAAATAATTGCCAAGGTTAGTCTGTGTGTACAAAAAAATCTGGAGAGACAACCCCAAACAGGGCCTGGGGATTATGTGTAGGAAACACATTTATAGGCACTTTCAGATGGCACAATACCATCTGCTTCTGTTCTGCTAAATTTGTTGTAACATGCCTGAACCTTTCTAATCAAGAAAAAGCAATATAGATTTTTTTCTTAATTACTAAAAAAAGTCCCTGTCCTGTATCTCACCTGGGCATCCCCTCCTCTCTGCTCCCTCCTCCAGACGGGCCACATGTCTGCCCAGAGCCCCAGGCCCCACTGATAAAGCCAGGGCCCACCAAGCGAGCCCATATCAGGCCCAAGCAGCCCCTACAGTCCCACCCATCTGATGCAGCCAGGGAGGGTGGGCCCAGACCCAGGAATCAGCAGCCTCCAGGGCCCTGGAGATAACAGGAGCTGCGAGGGGTGGGTGATGAGAACCATTGGGGCCTGGGTCTGCAGCAGGGAGGTGGGGTGTGAGCCAGGGATGTTGATGGACCTCTCCCCACTGGACAGACAAGGCTGATAAGACCCAGAGAAGGTGTGACCAGCCTGGTCTATGTTTGTGGACCTGACTTGGTCTGCTGTGTAGCCCTAGATACATATCATCCCCTCTCTGAGCCTCGAGTTTCCTTGGGATTCTTTGGTTCCAAGCTGGTCCTCTTTTAGGAAGTAACCTGGGCCCTGAAAACATCCTCGAAAGCCCCCAATGTATGGGCCACATCAGGATGGACACAATGCCCTTGGGCCCCCAGGATCAACTCTGAGTGATAAGTGGAAGCCCAAAGGCCACGTGACCCTGAGCCCATGTGCACGTGCCTGCCTGATCATGCCCACGTCTGCAGGCCCCAAGGACAAGCCTGGTCACCCCGGGCCAGGCCAAGGCTTGTTTACATTTCCAAAGGTCAGATGCTGCCTTCCAGGGAGGGGCTCAGCTGGTGAGAGTATGCAGCTGTGTGCCCAGGACACAGATAACGTGTGCCCCGGGGAGGGGGGGCAGCCCCAGGAGAGGGTGGAGGAGAATGACACTCAGCTCGCCCTCCCTGGGAGAGCCCCTGTCAGCTCTGCTGCTGGTCCAGGAGCACCCTCATGGCCACTGAGCTCGGTGTTCCTGAGGCTAGGACCGCCCTGTACTGCCCACCACCCCATCTATGCCACGGGGTGCATCCACCTCCCCGAGCCTCAGTTTCCTCATCTGTAAAATGGGGGAATCACTGCTCTTAGCTGACAGGGTGCGGAGAGGAAGGAGGAAGCTGAGGCATGATGCTGTCAGGGGAGGGGCGGGGACTTGGCACAGAAGTCTCATTTGAGCAATAGCCCCATGTTCTGGAAGCCCCCCCTCTACTGTAAGGAGGCTGAAGAGATCGTCCCTCTGAGAGTCTCGAAATCACAGGGTGGGGCCTACAAGTCCTGCCTGTCCCCTTTCTCCCTTGAGGTATTTTCCAGCTGTTCTCAAATCCTACCTCCTCCCCTCCCTGCTGCCCTATGGTGTCAACAAAAGCCTAGGGGCTTCTAGTCTGGTTGTGATGGGACTTGTACATTGAAACCTAAAAAGTGGCATCTTGTCAATGTGCCCTGTGCACACACAGGGGGTGTCCACTCAGCTGGAGCCTCTGCCTGGGAGGGGACTGAAGCCCTTTTCTTCTCTTATCTCTCCCCGCCAGGACACTCTTGGTCACCCAACCTCTGACCACTCACCTGCAAGGAAGGGGGAAGCTGAAGGGAGCTGCGTCTGTTACCAAAATCATTAGCAAAAGTTTCTTATTTTAAACTGGCAGAAGCATGAACACTGATCACCCCAAGGTTGGCATTCACATTCTCTGCAGGCAGGAACGAAACAGGCACAGCCTGCCTGTGGGTAATTAGCGTCTCTACCCACACACAGCCACATACACAACTCACAACACAGGGTCATACTCCTGGGAATCGGCGGGACACAAATTCTACCACAGAGGCATCTGTTCACAGATGTTTGCAGAAGCTTTTTTTCTTTTTTGGTAGGAGCATAACAATACTGGAAGATTTCAAAGGACTATCCACGGAGGGTTGATTACCTAGACATTTTGTGATCCAGCCACACTATGGAATACAATACAGATGTCAGAAGGCTCGGGACTCCCTTGGAAATGTTTCCAAGATTCATTGTTTTTCACAGGTGAAAAAGGACGTTGAAGAATAATACGTATGAACAGAATTCTGAGAACACACACATAAACAAAACTATTCTCTCCTTCTTGATAAAGGTAAATAGCAACTCAGGTATACTGGCATGGGAAAGTTCTGGCGGGAGTCACACCAAGTGACTAACTTAATTCTTGCCATTTTCTAGCTGTGTGACCTTGGGAAGTGACTTAACTCTGCCTCAGTTTCCTACTTAGTAAGTTAGTAATAACAGACCTCATAGGGCGGTGACGAGCATTAATACAACTCATTATTGTAAATCATTTGGCACATAACAAGCATTCCATACATAGTTAGGGAAATAAGGTAGGAGTCAATTTTCAGCTAAACAAATTTGTTTTCAGGAATCAAATTTTCACATAAGCTTTAAGTGGTGGATGCTCGTCTGCCTGTCTTTGCTGCCACCTGGTGGTCACAAGTGAGAAAGCATCCATTGGAATGCTTGCCTTCTCTCTTCCTCCCTTTCATTCAAGTCACAATTTACCCAGGGTCTACAAAGCGGCAGGAACACACGAGTCCTGTGCCTTGGAGTGTGGCTGGAGTCAATGGTCCCAGGCCTCTATAAGCCTCAGTTTTCTCATCTCAAGAAGGTTGGTAATAACAACTTACCTTATATGTTTGTGCGGATAAAATGCAATAATGCATGTAAGGTATTTAACACTGGCCCTGACACCAAAGAAAGTTCTAGAAATGGTAATTATTGGTATTTACGCCCATTATCTTATTTAGGAAAGCAGTATTTTAAAAAATTAACTTATTTATTTGTGGCTGCATTGGGTCTTCGTTGCTGCACGTGGGCTTTCTCTAGTTGCGACGAGCGGGGGCTACTCTTCTTTGTGGTACTTGGGCTTCCCATTGTGATGGCTTCTCTTGTTGCGGAGCGTGGGCTCTAGGCACACGGGCTTCAGTAGTTGCGGCACGTGAGCTCAGTAGTTGTGGCTCTCGGGCTCTAGACAGCAGGCTCAGTAGCTGTGGCGCACGGGGCTTAGTTGCTCCGCAGCATGTGGGATCTTCCCAGACTAGGGTTCGAACCTGTGTCCCCTGCCTTGGAAGGCGGATTCTTAACCACTGCACCACCAGGGAAGTCCCAGGAAAGCAGTATTATACCCATTTCATGTCTGAGGATCTTGAAGCTTAGAGGAGTCAAAGTAACTTGCCCAAAGCTGTTTAGCTAAGCAAGAAAGGGCTGAGTTAGAATCCAGGTCTGTCCTGGGGCTGCCTCACCACCCTTAAGATACCACCTTACATGCTTATCTGAGAAGAGGTTGTAAGGACCTGTTTTTACCACCAGAGGCACCTGAAGTTTGGACCCCACAGGTCAGGAACATTAAAAACATACTCAGCTGTATTGGTTATCTACTGCTTCATCAGGAAGCGCCCTAAAACCCATTTGCCCCTACATGCCCCAATTGCCTCACGCTAGTCCGGGGCCTGCAGCCGGGCTGTAGTAATCTCAAGGCTCCACTGGTGAGCTGTCTGCTTCCACGCCCATGCGCCTGCTGGCAGGGTTCATCCTCAGAAACTGCTAGACTGACTTCCTTCCAGCTGCTGGCCAGAGGCCACCCGCAGTTCCTGGCCACACTGTCAGTCTCTCCGAAGTCGCAGTTTGCTTCATCAAAGTGTGCATACGAGGCAAGAAGACATGAGCAGAGTCACCCAGCGAGATGGAAGTCACATCTCGTGCCACCTAATCATGGAAGTGAACTGTTGCTGTATTCTAGTCTTAGAAGTGAGTCACCTGGCCCAGCCTATCCTCCAAGGCAGGGGATGATACAAGGGCTTAATACTAGGAAGAGGGGACCCCAGGGAGCCATTCTAGAACCTTCCTGCCACATCAGAGTTGCCAGCTTTTCATTTCGCCAACGAAGAACATTTAGAAAATCAACTACTCCCTCTGGTTACCATCCCATTAAAAAAAAAAAAAAAAAGAACTTTTTACAATTTGCTTGTGGTTAGATAAATGTAGCTCTGTGAGAAATGTGCCACACGGTCCTGAGTTTTCTCACCCTGCGGTGCTCTGGTGCTTAGCTTAGCACTGGGAACCTCCCTCCTGCAGTGGGACTGCCCGCCAGCTTGGGGGAAGCAGAGAGGAGGAGATGGGGTCTGCCTGAGCATGGCTGGGCTCCCAAAGCGCCCAGCACCCCCAAATACACTGGCTGAATGAACACGGCAATGAGACACCTCATGCAGAAGTGTCCCCAAACTCTCAGAGAAGAAGCAGTGCTCTGTAAGGCTAAGGAACAGGTGGGTCTAAGGCTGCATGGCAAGAAAGGAGGTTAATATCCGCAGGGTGGTTTCTTTGACATTAATCCCTTCCACATCTATTAGCTAAACCCATAGTCTCCACAGTCCCCAGCAGGAGGAAGAAGGTTCCATTTCCCATTTTAGCACTGAGCAAACAGATCCAGAGAGGTTAAGCAACGAGCAAGGAGGGCCTCAGTGTGGCTGTGGGAAAATGGACCCAGAGGAGGCCCAGGGAGGTTCAAAGGGAAAGCGGCAAGGGGTCACCAAGCCGGGAGCGTCTGGCCTGGGGTCATCTGGCCAGGCTCCCAGACCAGGAGTCAATCCTGGGGAGGGGGGGTGTGATTCTGAAGCTGGTGCTCTTTGTTACTCAGCCGAGGCCACCAGCCATCCCCATCCCTCCCAAGAGGGATGGAGGTGGCATTGCAGCAGACGGCAGTCAGGGTACCTACCTGAGCCAGACGGCCCTGGGGCGGGGGGAGGCAGGGGACCCTAGAGCGAGCAGCCAGGTCAACCTCAGTGCTTCTTCCCTCCCCTCTGCTGGGCCAAACCTGCCTGGTTCATTGCCAGCCCTCCACAGCTCAGCAACCCCACCCCGGGGGTGGTCCCTCTGCAGCAAGGGCTGCTGCTTTCCCAGCTGGCCCTTTTAACAGCGTACATATCCCCTTATTTATGCCTTCTCTTCCTGAGGAACCCCTCGGGGTTTCCCTCTGCAGCCCCCAGCAGGGGACCTGACCAGTGACATCACTGGGTATGGCATGGCCACACTGTCCAGCATTTCCCACATCCAGGAGGACCCACCCTCCATAAACCCACACACAAAATCCCGAGGTCGGCGCTGCCGTCATCACCGCTTACAAGAAAAGGAAACCCAGCAACCGAAAGGTTGGCCGATACGGCCAAATCACGCAGGGTTAGTCTGTGGTGTCACAGCTGGAAGGAGAAAAGGCCACGTTTTACCATCCTTGCTCCTGTGCTCGCTTGGGTGGCACATACACTAAAATTGGAATGATACCAAGAAGAGCAGCACGGCCGGCCCCTGTGCAAAAGTGTGAAGAATTTCATATTTTTAACCAATGTTACCCCAATTTTAAAAAATGAATAAAAACAAACAAATAAATATAGTTAAGATGGTGACAGATTTTTAAAAGAAAATCCTTCTTCCTGCATGCCAGGCATTGTGTTAACACTTTTATAGGCATTATCTCACTTAATCTCCAGCACATGGTGGCCGATACCATTAACCCCACTTTGTCCTCGAGAAACTAAAGCTTAGCGAGGTCAAGGGACCTGCCCAAGCTTGTCAGGATGGAGCCTGCAGCTGGCCCTCGTCACAGAACACTCAGCTGCCTGTAGAGCTGTGCACAGACGCACGTGGCTACTTCACCTATTAGGAGTCGAGGTCCTGGTTTTCAACACTTGTTTTGTGGTTGTTTTCTTTGCAGCCCTTGCCTTGTGCTGTGGGTAGAGGAAGTGAACTCTAGAATCAGCCTGCCTGGTTTGGGACCCTGACGGTCATTCCAGGTCTGGGACACTGGGCAGGGGTCACTCAGCCTCCTTCAGGCTCAGTTTCCTCATCTGTAAAATGGGACTAGCACCAGTACAGACCTCGTAGGGCTGTGGTGTGACCTGAGTGAGGTAATGCATGTGTATGCTTAGCGCTGAGCCTGGCTTCCAGCAAAAGCTGAAAATAAGCTGTTGTTGCTGTTAATTATTCTTACAGCTTATAAAATACTTCTGCATACATTGTTCGATTGGGTTCTCACAACAGCGTTGACAGGGTGGGCAGGGTAGGACTTACTATTCCTATTGTTTCACACGAGGCAGCCAAATACACTTATTCTAGAGTTACATGGAAGTGTAAACAATAGTCAACAAATTAATGAAACTGGAAGACCTAGAAGGGACACTTCTATCAAATAGCAAGACTTAGTATAAAGACTATATATAATTAAGAGAGTACTGTCCCTGGAACGCATATTAAGAGGAGGAAAAGCATAAGGAAAACATGTCTTCCTATGTCACCACTTAGGTCATGAAAGAAACACAATTTAAAATGAGACAGCCGGGCTTCCCTAGTGGTGCAGTGGCTAAGAATCTGTCTGCCAATGCAGGGGACACGGGTTCGAGCCCTGGTCCGGGAAGATCCCACATGCCGCGGAGCAAGTAAGCCAGTGCGCCACAACTACTGAGCCTGTGCTCTAGAGCCTGCAAGCCACAACTACTGAGCCCGCGTGCCACAACACTGAAGCCCACGCGCCTAGAGCCCGTGCTCCACAACAAGAGAAGCCACTGCAATGAGAAGCCCACGCACAGCAACAAAGACCCAATGCAGCCAAAAATAAATAAATAAAATAAATAAATAAAAATAAAATAAAATGAGGGAGCCTTTTATACGTACCAGGCTGGAAATATCTGGAATGACAATTTTCAGTGTTGGAGGTTAAGTGGGAAAACACACATTCTCTACACTGCTAAGTGTGTGGGGCTTGTGGTGTAGGAATTGAGAAGCAGTCAGACTTTTGGGGGCAGCAGTTTGGTGAGATATATATCAAAATGTCACGTGCCACGCTCTGATCCAGAGGTTGCCCTTCCAGAATTTATCCTTATGTAATGAAAGACATTTATCACAACATCATTTGTAATAGGAAAATATTGGAAGCTGCTTATATGTCCATCAATAAGGAATTGCTTAAATAAATTACATGTCCATAGACTATTAAAAATGATAATATAGACCTATAGTATTGACATAGAGTATTGAATAAATAATAAAGATTGCCTTAACCCTATCACTCAGAAGTAACTATTGGTAAAATTTTTATTTTCCCAGCTTTCTTTTGTGTATGCACACACATTATTTTAAGAAATGGAATTATACCATATATATGGTATAATTCACAACTAGCATTTTACTTAACCATATAGTGAGTACTGTAATTTTTTCAAGTAACATAAATTAGTACACTAAAAAAGCGACTTTTATTAATTTTTAATTTCACATAGTGCATTCTCATCTAACAATGCAAACACTGTAGGTAAAATTAAAATCTCTTTGCCTCTCTCCCTCCCCAGAAGTCATCGTGTTGGGTGTGCATCCTTTCAGATCTTTCCCCAAACTCTTCGGGCCATTTACATTCATACATATGTGCATGTACACATATGGAGTTACGAGTTTATATTATTCAGTAGCTCGGTTTTATAAGTTAACAGTATGACTTGGAACTCTGCCAGGAACTAGACAAATTTTAGTATTTTATTCGTTGCCTCATACTCTATTTCCTTTAAAAGTAAAGGAGGGGGAAAAAGACACATAGAACTTAAAAATAAAGCAATGATGAAGAAGGAAGGGAAGGAGGGAGGGACAGAAAAGGAAAACAAAAAAGGAATATCTTCCTTGTTAAAAAGGTTGTAAAGCTTCCTTGATTTCCACTAGGAGGAGACAGAGAAACACGGACGAGAAGTGTCCCATTGCACCGTTATTGATGGGAGGTTCAAGTAGACAGTAGTCTTCCCGGGTTTCCATCACTCTCTACCATCCCTCCTCCCACCATACCAGCTTTTCAAATGCGTCATCTCTTTCTCAAGATTCGGGACTAGGAGTCTTCGGGGGGCGTTCACCTTGTTCACGCACATACACAAACTCTGGGGAGCCCACACCCACACTCACACCCACTGACCCTGGGGAGCGCAGCCGGAAGAGCCGTGGGACCGTCAGCAGATGCGCGATCCAAGGTCCGCTCGTGTCGGGTTAGATGCCCAAAGGTGAGCGAATCTCAAGGATCCTGGCCCCAGCACTGGGTCTTGGTGTTTATCGCCCCCTCCTGGCGGGATTTATTAGCGCGGCCCGCTCACACCTGCGCGCTCCAGAGCTGGTGCAGCAGGTGCCGTCAACCCCAAGAACAACGGAGGTCACAGCGATCCTGGCGCCTCAAACACACCGGCTCGAAGAAATCCCTCCACTTCCCAAGATTCCCCGAAGGAGATGTGCAGGGACAGCAGAGATACCGAACTCCACCCCACCCAGGCGTGGTGGGGCGCCGTCTCTCTTAGCCAGAGAGCACAAACATGTCAGCATGCGTTTATTTTCCACATTTCCCATGGGCCCAGCTCCGTGCTGAGTCCATGGGTGTGTGTCGGAGGCGGGGTGGGGTGGAGTGGGGAGTACAACGTAAGATCGGACTCTACCTCTGTCCTCTAGTGGCTTCTGGTCCTCAACAGCTTTTATATTTTGACCGTTTGTTCTCCTCCACTCCCTCCCCCACCCCCAGGCTAGAATATCTCCCCTTCTGAGAAGTGGAGCAGGTGGCTAGCTTCTCTGCCTTCTGATCCCAGGCCTGGCTGACCCTAATCCCAGCATCCCCCAGTATGGGGACAGACAGCGGTAGCAAGTCATCTGTGGGGTTTCCTGGGAGAGTGGAAAAAGCAGGGCACAGGGAGCCTTCAGGTTGCTTCGGACCCCAGCTTGGCGGTTCCTTGCTGTGGGACCTCGCTTTGGTCTGGCCCCTACCTGGACCTCTGTCTCCACCTCCCTTAGAGATCCCATCAAGCTTTCACACTCCTAAGTCACCTCTCACCTAAATGATCATATCTGGAAGAAACTGTGGTCCATCCTTGGACTTGTCGTTGCAGTCTGAGCGAGGCCAGGACTGGCCCATTGTCTTAGTGGGCTTATGTCCAGGGAGGGAAGTTGGGTGTGTGTGGCTTAACACAATCCAGGCCGTGATTAGACAGGTTCTCCCGTTATTGCCGTAAATCTCTCCCGCCCCTGTGAGGCTGATTAGCACTCCCAGGCAGGGCACTCACTCTGGTTTCCCTGCAGCCCCTGGAAGGCTGTGCTCACCCCTCCTCCCAGGAAGAAGCCACTTGGGCAGGCCTGGCTCAGGGTGCCAGCCTCAGCCAGGCCCCAGGGAAACCCAGGCGGCTCCCAAGCCCCTCCTGACATTTACGAGGTGCTGCTGAGGCAGGGGATGCCCCAAACCCCAAAGGAATGTTAATTGGCTAAAATTGTTGCCCATGCACTCACTGGGATCCCAGTTATTACCGTTTTGCTTTTATTTGTCTTCCCCTAGAGGCACCGGGTTGGGCTGTGCATCTGGTTGGCCACCTCTCCACGCTGGAGCCAGAGATGGGAAGAGGCTGAGGACAGGGGCCGGAGGTGTGATGGGGAACAGAGCACCCTCAATTGCCCCCAGCTTCCACCCAGCTTCTTCCACTTGTTGGGGTCTCAACTCAGGGAGGGGGTGAAGAGAAAGAAAGGTCTGGAAGGGGAATGAAATGCAGATGTTGACAGTGCAGCTTTGGTGTCAGACCCACGAGGGTCCAAAGGCTGGCTCTGCCCTCCTTTGGCTGTGCGGCCCCGGGAAGGTGCAGCCTGTGTATGAGCCTCCACTACTGTGTCTATTATGATACTGGTAACATTAAGCTTGCTGTGTCATCCTGAGGAATAAGGGAGAAGATGTGCCTACCCAGAACATAGGGGTTACAGTTATCACAGGAAAGTCTCTGGGGCAAGTTTGAAGACATCTTACTGGGTGAGTCACAGCTGTGTAGACCCTTCAGAGGGTCTGCCTTAGGGTCCACGTGGAGAAACTAGCTCAGACAGGGAAGGAGACCTCTGGGGTTCTCTCTGAAGCAGACATGAACCTGGGGCCAGGCCTTTCTGGTCTGAGTCCAGCTCCATGTTTACCTGAGTCTGAGGGAGTCAGCCACCAGAACCTGGGGGGTCGCATTGACAAAATGATACCCCTACCTTCTCCCAAGAGGGTGATCTAAGGGGGAGGCATGGAGAGGGTCTGGACTTGAATTTGCCAAAAAGATTCCTCATTTCAAACCCTCAACGGACTTCTGGATCAGAGCCACACTCTTGGGCCATCACAGATTGCCCCTTTCTTCCCCTCTTCCTTCTTCCCTCCCTTCTTCTCTCTTCCTACCTCTCTCTCTTCCTTCCCCTTCTTCTCCTTCCTTCCTTTTTTCCCCTTCTTTCCTCCTTTCCTTTCCTTCCTTCCTTCCCCCTCCCTCCCTAGCTTACTCACTAATTGATTACTTCATCCACTTACTCAGTACATATTGGATGCCATGGTAGGCCGTTTCCTCCATAATTTCTTGGCCTGTAAAAAATTGTGTTGAATTTCTAGTTTTAAAAATCTGACTAAATATTTAAATTTTTCATATAATGAGACATGGAGAGCCAGGCAGTCTATGACTGGGATGGCTATATTCTATGATACCATCAAGAACCTAGACTCCTTCTACTCTGTAGTCTTTAGTGTGTGATTTTTATCCTCGAGGTCACCCCATGTTCCAAGATGGCTGTTGAAGCTCCAGCCATCACATCTGAGTTCTAGAGTTCTATATAAGGAGAAGGGTAAAAGGCACCATTCTCATCCTAGTCAGTTGTCTTTAAAGAGACTTCCTGGAAGTCCCACCCAGTGACTTTTGCTTAGACTTTAATGGTCTCTCTACCTGCAAAGGAGGCTGGGAAATTCCGTTTTTCAACTGGGCACACAGAAAATTGGAATTCTGTTACTAAGGAAAAAGAAGAACAGATAATGGAGGTAGGACACTAACAGTTTTCTCCACCATTCCCGATGACCTTAGCCTCCTACGGCCTTGGGAATGTCTTGTCTCCTATACCCTCCCTGGGAGTGGACAGGTTTCCCCATAGGCACAGCTGAAGCCTCCCCTTCTCTCCCATCTTCTTCCCCAAGTGTCTCCATGTTGTGCTCTAGAGGGGGAAACCACAACTGTCAGACCCTGGTGGAACAGTTAAAAGACACTTAGAAATCATGAAATAAAAATCACTTTTATCTGCTCTGCAACAGTGTAAAAGTTGTTACGTTTGCATCAAGAATGAAGAGCAGCAACATAGGCAAAAATAAACAAGTGGGACTACATCAAACTAAAAAGCTTCTTCTGCACAGCAAAGGGAACCATCAACAAAATGAAAGACAAGCTATAGAAAATATTTGCTAATCATATATCCAATTATAGCCAAAACATATAGAGAACTCAAGCAACTCAATATCAACAAACAACAAAACCCCCCAAATAATCTGATTTAAAAATGAGCAGAGGGGCTTCCCTGGTGGTGCAGTGGTTGAGAGTCCGCCTGCCGATGCAGGGGACGCGGGTTCGTGCTCCGGTCCGGGAGGATCCCACATGCCGCGGAGCGGCTGAGCCCGTGAGCCACGGCCGCTGAGCCTGCGTGTCCGGAGCCTGTGCTCCGCAACGGGAGAGGCCACAACAGTGAGAGGCCCGCGTTCCACAAAAAGAGAAAAAAAAAAAAGAGCAGAGGACCTAAATAGGCATTTTCCAAAGAAGATATACAGATGGCCAACAACCACATGAAAAGATGTTCAACATCACTAATCATCAGGAAAATGCAAGTCAAAGCCACAATATGACCTCACATGTGTCAGAATGGCTGTCATCAAAAAGACAACAAATAGCAAGTGTTGGCAAGGATGTGGAGAAAAGGGAACCCTTGTACACTGTAAGTGTGAATGTCAATTGGTGCATCCGCTATGGAAAACAGGACGGAGGTGCCTTAAAAAATTAAAAATAGAACTACCATACGATCCAGCAATTCCACTTCTGGGTATTTTTCTGAAGAAAACAAATCACTAATTTGAAAAGATACATGCATCTCTATGTTCACTGCAGCATTATTTACAATAGCCAAGATATGGAAGCAACCTAAGTGTCCAGTGATAGAAGAATGGATAAAGATGTGGTGTATATATACAATGGAATGTTACTCAGCCATAAGAAAGAATGAAATCTTGCCATTTGCGATATAACATGGAGGGACCTAGAGGGTATTACGCTAAGTGAAATAAGTCAGACAGAGAAAGACAAATACCGTATGATTTTACTTACATGTCGAATATAAAAGACAAAATGAATGAACAAACATAATAAAACAAAACTCCTAGATACAGAGAACAGACTGGTGGTTATTAGAAGGGAAGGAGGTTTGGGTGGTGGGTGAAACATGTGAGGGGGGTTGACTGTATGGTGATGGATGGTAACTAGGTTTATTGCGGTGATCACCTTGTAGTGTATACAAAGATCCAATTATTATATTGTTCTCCTGAAACTAACATAACGTTATATATCAATTTTATCAATGTCAATTAAAAAAAAAAAGCAACAACAAAAAAAGCAAAGCAAAGAAAGACCATGCCTGCCATGTCACAGAGGTGTCTACCCTGCTGCACCCAGTTGCCCGTGGCTCTGCTCCCATCTTTGCCTTGCTACCCTAAGGCCTGGCAGCTCACTGGCACTGGCCTTACATTCCAGATGATACTTGCTAGCAATTCTTTGCATTAACCTGGGCTAATCAAAGTCCTTCCAAACATGAATCCTGTCAGTCCTCAGAATACTTCTGGGGGTGTAAATAGGAGTATCGTCATGTAATAGAGAAGAAACAGAAGCTCAGGAATCACAGGAGTAATAATAATAATAAGAGGAATAGCTATAATTTATTGAACACTTATTATGTATCCATCCAGTATATATTTATCAAGGGGCCCATTACATCAGGAACTGGGCTGGGTGCTGGGGACAGAATGGCAGATTAAACAGAGCACCACCACCTAGAGCTTAGATCTGGGGGAAGGGCTGGGGAGGGACAGGGGAAATAAGCAAGTAAACGATCAAATTAATGTGTCACTGCAAACCGGGCAAGTGCTGGGACAGGAGCAGAAATCAAGTGGGACCCCCTTTGGGAGGTCAGGAAAGTAGCACTGGATCAGACTCAGGAAGAGCTGCCTCCCCACTTGACAGACAAGGAAACTGAGGCTCAGACAGGCAAAGGAAGTGGCTGAAGGTCACCCAGTTAGTGAGCAGAGGAGCCTGGATATCACTTTTGTTCCCCAGTGGTTGGCACCTGCTCTGTGTCCTGTCTGTGGGACTCCAGAGGACCCTCTATGCCTACGCTGAGTGTCACTCAGAAGGGGTTGCAGAGTCAGGATGGGCTCAGGCTCCTGACTCCTCACTCAGTGCTCTGTTTCTTATGATCTAGCCAGGAGCTCTCCAGAGGCAGTTTAGGGACCCCTGTGACCCACAAGGAGCCTCTGGGTGTCCGTGGAGAACTTCTCACACACCAGGTGCTTCTGACATGACTGCAAATTCTAGCCACTGTCATAAACAACTGCTTCACGACGGGCCTCTAGTCTGAGTAATAATTTACTTAGGAAGTTTAATCAAAACCAGCCCTCATCTTGGGAATTCCCTGGTGGTGCAGTGGTTAGGACTTGGTGCTTCCACTGCAGGGGACACGGGTTCCATCTCTGGTTGGGGAACTAAGATCCCGCAAGCTGCATAGTGCCGCCAAAAAAAAAACCCTAAACAAAACCAAAAACAACAACAAAAAAACCCCAGCCCTCATCTAATTAGATGGTTCATCAAAAGCAGCCCTGGCACAGATGTAGAGAACAAACGTATGGACACCAAAGGGGGAAGCGGGGTGTGTGTGTGTGTGTCTGTGTGTGATGAATTGGGAGATACTAATCTGTATAAAATGGATAACTAATAAGAATCCGCTATATAAAAAAATAAATAAAATAAAATTCAAAAAAAAGAAAAAAGCAGCCCTGGTTTCCCGCTAGTCCTGGGGCCAGTTTTGTGTGTGTTTGAGAGTGGGTGGGGTGTCAGACTGTGTGGCTCCCAGATGGGAAATGTCCCCACCAGGAACCCTGGCTACCAGGATATGTGTGGCTGAGTAGCCCTTGTCCCTGGGATCCAGGAATCTCTGGGCTGTAAGCTTACAAACAGCATTTAACTCACCCCAAGTCTGTGTCTTAGTGCCCATGCCAAGTGGGACCCAGGTTCCTGAACAAAGAGTAGAGGCCAGCTTTCTCTCGGGCAGGTCAAAGTTGATTCAACTTATTTCTTTGTTTTTAAGCCTTTTTTTTTCTAACTGTGAACATTTCTAAACATACACAAAAGCAGAGAAGGCAACTGACATCCCAGCTTCAAGAACCATCTATATTTTGCCAGACTATTATTTTGTTTCTAATTTTTAAATTTTATTTTTTTATACAGCAGGTTCTTATTAGTCATCCATTTTATACACATCAGTGTATACATGTCAATTCCAATCGCCCAGTTCGTCACACCACCATCCCCACCCCTCCACGGCTTTCCCCCTTTGGTGTCCATACTTTTGTTCTCTACATCTGTGTCTCTATTTCTGTCCTGCAAACCTGTTCATCTGTACCATTTTTCTACATTCCACATACATGCATTAATATACGATATTTGTTTTTCTCTTTCTGACTTACTTCACTCTGCATGACAGTCTCTAGATCCATCCACGTCTCAACAAATGACCCAATTTCGTTCCTTTTTATGGCTGAGTAATATTCCATTGTATATATGTACCACAACTTCTTTATCCATTCGTCTGTTGATGGGCATTTAGGTTGCTTCCATGACCTGGCTATTGTAAATAGTGCTACAATGAACATTGGGGTGCGTGTGTCTTTCTGAATTATGGTTTTCTCTGGGTATATGCCCAGTAGTGGGATTGCTGGGTCATATGGTAATTCTATTTTTAGTTTTTTAAGGAACCTCCATACTGTTCTCCATAGTGGCTGTATCAATTTACATTCCCACCAACAGTGTAAGAGGGTTCCCTTTTCTCCACACCCTCTCCAGCATTTGTTGTTTGTAGATTTTCTGATGATGCCCATTCTAACTGGTGTGAGGTGATACCTCATTGTAGTTTTGATTTCCATTTCTCTAATAATTAGTGATGTTGAGCAGCTTTTCATGTGCTTCTTGGCCATGTGTATGTCTTCTTTAGAGAAATGTCTATTTAGGTCAGCTGCCCATTTGTTGATTGGGTTGTTGGTTTCTTTAATATTGAGCTGCATGAGCTGTTTATATATTTTGGAGATTAATCCTTTGTCCGTTGATTTGTTTGCAAATATTTCCTCCCATTCTGAGGGTTGTCTTTTCATCTTGCTTATGGTTTCCTTTGCTGTGCAAAAGCTTTGAAGTTTCATTAGGTCCCACTTGTTTATTTTTGTTTTTATTTCCATTACTCTAGGAGGTGGATCAAAAAAGATCTTGCTGTGATTTATGTCAAAGAGTGTTCTGCCTATGTTTTCCTCTAAGAGTTTTATAGTGTCTGGCCTTATATTTAGGTCTCCAATCCATTTTGAGTTTATTTTTGTGTATGGTATTAGGGAGTGTTCTAATTTCATTCTTTTACATGTAGCTGTCCAGTTTTCCCATCATCACTTATTGAAGAGACTGTCTTTTCTCCATTGTATGTCCTTGCCTCCTTTGTCATAGATTAGTTGACCATAGGTGCGTGGGTTTATCTCTGGGCTTTCTATCTTGTTCCATTGATCTATGTTTCTGTTTTTGTGCCAGTACCATATTGTCTTAATTACTGTAGCTTTGTAGTACAGTCTGAAGTCAGGGAGTCTGATTCCTCCAGCTCCGTTTTTTTCCCTCAAGACTGCTTTGGTTATTTGGGGTCTTTTGTGTCTCCATACAAATTTTAAGATTTTTTGTTCTAGTTCCATAAAAAATGCCATTGGTAATTTGATAGGGAGTGCATTGAATCTGTAGATTGCTTTGGGTAGTATAGTCATTTTCACAATGTTGATTCTTCCAATCCAAGAACATGGTATATCTCTCCATCTGTTGGTACCATCTTTAATTTCTTTCATCAGTGTCTTATAGTTTTCTGCATACAGGTCTTTTGTCTCCCTAGGTAGGTTTATTCCTAGGTATTTTATTCCTTTTTTTGCAATGGTAAATGGGAGTTTTCCTTAATTTCTCTTTCAGATTTTTCATCATTAGTGTATAGGAATGCAAGAGATTTCTGTGCATTAGTTTTGTATCCTGCAACTTTACCAAATTCATTGATTAGCTCTAGTAGTTTTCTGGTGGCACTTTTAGGATTCTCTATGTATAGTATCATGTCATCTGCAAACAGTGACAATTTTACTTCTTCTTTTCCAATTTGTATTCCTTTTATTTCTTTTTCTTCTCTGATTGCCATGGCTAGGACTTCCAAAACTATGTTGAATAGGAGTGGTGAGAGTGGACATCCTTGTCTTCTTCCTGATCTTAGAGGAAATGCTTTCAGTTTTTCACCATTGAGAATGATGTTTGCTGTAGGTTTGTCACATATGGCCTTTATTATGTTGAGGTAGGTTCCCTCTGTGCCCACTTTCTGGAGAGTTTTTATCATAATTGGGTGTTGAATTTTGTCAAAAGCTTTTTCTCCATCTATTGAGATGATTATATGGTTTTTATTCTTCAATTTGTTAATATGGTGTATCACATTGATTGATTTGCTTATACTGAAGAATCCTTGCATCTCTGGGATAAATCCCACTTGATCATGCTGTATGATCCTTTTAATGTGTTGTTGGATTCAGTTTGCTAGTATTTTGTTGAGGATTTTTGCATCTAAATTCATCAGTGATATTGGTCTGTAATTTTCTTGTTTTGTAGTATCTTTGTCTGGTTTTGGGATCAGGGTGATGGTGGCCTCATAGATTGAGTTTGGGAGTGTTCCTTCCTCTGCAATTTTTTGGAAGAGTTTGATAAGGATGGGTGTTAGCTCTTCTCTATATGTTTGATAGAATTCACCTGTGAAGCCATCTGGTCCTGGACTTTTGTTTGTTGGAAGAATTTTAATCACAGTTTCAATTTCATTACTTGTGATTGGTCTGTTCATATTTTCTATTTCTTCCTGGTTCAGTCTTGGAAGGTTATGCCTTTCTAAGAATTTGTCCATTTCTTCCAGGTTGTCCATTTTATTGCCATATAGTTGCTTGTAGTAATCTCTCATGATCCTTTGTATTTCTGCAGTGTCAGTTGTTGCTTCTACTTTTTCATTTCTGATTCTATTGATTTGAGTCTTCTCCCTTTTTTTCTTGGTGAATCTGTCTAATGGTTTATCAGTTTTGTTTATCTTCTCAAAGAACAAGCTTTTAGCTTTATTGATCTTTTCTTTAGTTTCCTTCATTTCTTTTTCATTTATTTCTGATCTGATGTTTATGATTTCTTTCTTTCTGCTAACTTTGGGTTTTGTTTGTTCTTCTTTCTCTAGTTCCTTTAGGTGTAAGGTTAGATTGTGTATTTGAGATTTTTCTTGTTTCTTGAGATAGGCTTGTATAACTATAAACTTCCCTCTTAGAACTGCTTTTGCTGCATCCCATAGGTTTTGGGTCACTGTGTTTTCATTGTCATTTGTCTCTAGGTATTTTTTGATTTCCTCTTCGATTTCTCCAGTGATCTCTTGGTTATTTAGTAATGTATTGTTTAGCCTCCACGTGTTTGTGTTTTTTACGTTTTTTTCCCTTTAATTGATGTCTAATCTCATATCATTGTGGTCAGAAAAGATGCTTGATATGATTTCAATTTTCTTAAATTTACTGAGGCTTGATTTGTGACCCAAGATGTGATCTATCCCGGAGAATGTTCCATGCGCACTTGAGAAGAAAGTGTAATCTGCTGTTTTTGGATGGAATGTCCTATAAATATCAATTAAATCTATCTGGTCTACTGTGTCATTAAAAGCTTCTGTTTCCTTATTTATTTTCATTTTGGATGATCTGTCCATTGGTGTAAGTGAGGTGTTAAAGTCCCCCACTCTTATTGTGTTACTGTCGATTTCCTCTTTTATAGCTGTTAGCAGTTGCCTTATAGATGTGCTCCTATGTTGGGTGCACATATATTTATAATTGTTATATCTTCTTCTTGGATTGATCCCTTGATCCCCTGAGAGAGATATTATTCCCTCCCCCCCCACCCCGAGTCACAGACACCAGAGAGGCAAGTAACTCGCCCCCAAGTCAAATAGGTAGCAAGCAGCAGTATTGGGTTTTAAACCAAGCACTGCTGGCTCCAGAGTTATCCTTTTCCCTGCTTCCCATGCTGCCTCTAGAGGCAGAGGAAGACTGCATCCTCAGTGGGAAGAAATTTGGGGGGATGATTTATGGAGAAGGGCTCCCCCAAGGCCAGGATGAAAGCTCAATGAAAGATTGTACCTTCATTGTGATTAGCTGGAATAAATTCTGCTTCCCAAGATCATGTGAAATGGGGCTTAAACAAGGGAGAAAGAGATGGGAAAGGGGAAACACTGACCTCGTTTTATTCTTAAGTGTATATGTCTCTTTGTTTTATTCAGGGTCACATGAGAGCTGGGAGATGAATTGTGGGTCAGAATATGGGGCTTTACAACAAAATTTTCTCTGTGGATTAGCCATATTATCTGAGTCGTAAAGGACAGAAACTCACCTCTGATGGACTTAAGCAAAAATTATTTGCTGGCTCAGTTAACAGAAAAGATGACAGGTATAGTTTCAGGCACAGCTGGATCCAGAGGCCAAACAAATTGAGCATCACCAATACACCAGGCACCAAGGCAAGCTCCTTACACAAGCTCTTTATGATACTCATAACATCCTTCCAAGTAAGCATCATCATTTCCTATTCTACAGTTGAAGAAGCTGAGGCTCAGGAAGGTTAAGTGACTTTCCCAAGGTTGATGCAACTAGCAAGTGGCAGAACCAAGACTTGAACCCACTTCTGCCTTGAATTTGCCTGATTTCGAGGCTGGATGGACCTCTTGCCACTAGGCAAATACTGGCTCCCTGACTGATGTAAGTCCCTGTGACTGTACTAGAGGCACCACAAAAGGCCACGGCAAGGCTCGCTTAACAGATCTACATGTTGACCCCAAGGAGCTTCCTCCTAATCCAGTTTCCTTGCCCCCCAGGCTATGGAAAGCATAGGCATCCTCACTCCAACCATTTCCTAACCTCTGCTAACCATGGCAATTTTCATTATTCTTTAGGGGCATTACGTTCTGGGGGAAGGAAAGCAAAGCACCAGTTTGCCATGCTCATCTGGTGATTCACCTAACAATCATTAATCGAGCACCTACTGTATACCAGGCACCTGTACTTCCTATGTTGTAACTCAGATCAGCCCCATGAGGGCTGATCATTGCCCCCATCTTACAGATGAGACAGAGAAGCCGGGAACTTACTTGCCCAAGGTTGCACGGCTGGTAAATGGCAGAAATGAAATTCGAACCAGGGAGTCTGACTCCAGAGCCTGTGTATTCTTTTCAAAGAGCTGACAATCTAGTGAGAAAGATGGAGACGTGAAAAACAAGTGTGAAGGGGAAACTTCATCAACAGAGGGATGGTGAAGCCAGCTGGGGTCTGGGCATGCTCTGCTATGCTGTGAAGTAGATAAACAGAACATGGTGGGTATTGTCACAGATGGATTTTCTAGGCACGCTATCAGTGAAAAATCAAGCTGCAGAACAACATGCACAGTATGATACCACTTATGTAAAATTAAATACTCTAGTTGAGTATGTTTGCAAATGTACTGAAACAAATCTGGGGAAAAACACATCAAACAGTGGGACTGGTTGTTAAGAGGATCTAAGGCTCACTTGCAATATTTTCAGTTTTCACAAGAAAAATGCATTCATAATTTTATTTTTTTTATTTATTTATTTTTGGCTGCACCGGGAGGCTTGTGGGATCTTAGTTCCCTGACCAGGAATTGAACCCGGGCCCTGGAAGTTAGAATTTGGAGTCCTAACCACTGGACAGCCAGGGAATTCCCACATTCTTTATTTTATTATTTAAAAAAAATTTCTATTCAGATTCTCTGCCCATCTTCTTTTTCTTTCTTTCTTTTTTTTTTTTTTTTTTTTGTGGTACGCAGGCCTCTCACTGTTGTGGCCTCTCCCGTTGCAGGGCACAGGCTCTGGACTCGCAGGCTCAGCGGTCATGGCTCACAGGCCTAGCCACTCCGCGGCATTTGGGATGTTCCCAGACTGGGGCACGAACCCGTGTCCCCTGCATCGGCAGGTGGACTCTCAACCACTACGCCACCAGGGAAGCCCCTTTTTTAAAAAAAATATTTATTTTTTTTAAATAAAAAAGAAGCAGCGTGCGGGCTTCTCTCTAGTTGTGGTGTGCAGGCTCCAGAGCGTGCAGGCTCAGTAGTTGCGGTGCACGGGCTCTCTGGTAGTGGCGTGTGGGCTCCAGAGCAGGCGGGCTCAGTAGTTGTGGCACGCAGGCTCTCCAGTCGTGGCACATGGGCTCTAGAGAGCGTGAGTTCAGTAGTTGCAGCGCACGGGCTTAGTTACCCCACGCCATGTGGGATCTTAGTTCCTCAACCAGGGAGCGAATCCGCGTCCCCTGCATTGGAAGGTAGATTCTTTTTTTTTTTTTTTAACATCTTTATTGGGGTATAATTGCTTTACAATGGTGTGTTAGTTTCTGCTTTATAACAAAGTGAATCAGTTATACATATACATATGTTCCCATATCTCTTCCCTCTTGCGTCTCCCTCCCTCCCACGCTCCCTATCCCACCCCTCCAGGCGGTCACAAAGCACCAAGCTGATATCCCTGTGCTATGCGGCTGCTTCCCACTAGCTATCTTGGAAGGTAGATTCTTAACCACTGGAGCACCAGGGAAGTCCCCCACATTAACAATTTTAAAAGGACAAATGACAACCTTCAGAATGGGAGAAAATATTTGCAAATGATGCAACCAACATAGAATTAATTTCCAAAATATACAAACAGCTCATACAGCTCAATATCAAAACAACAAACAACCCAATAAAAAATGGGCAGAAGATCTAAATAGACATTTCTCCAAAGAAGACATACAGATGACCAAAAGTCCCATGAAAAGATGCTCAACATCGCTAATTATTAGAGAAATGAAAATCACAAGTACAATGAGGTGTCACCTCACACTGGTCAGAATGGCCAGCATCAAGAAGTCTACAAATAGGGGCTTCCCTGGTGGCACAGTGGTTGAGAGTCCGCCTGCCGATGCAGGGGACACGGGTTCGTGCCCCGGTCCGGGAACATCCCACATGCTGCGGAGTGGCTGTGCCCGTGAGCCATGGCCGCTGAGCCTGCAAGTCTGGAGCCTGTGCTCTGCAACGGGAGAGGCCACAGCAGTGAGAGGCCCGAGTACTGCAAAAAAAAAAAAAAAAAAAAAAAATTCTATAAATAATAAATGCTGGAGAGGGTGTGGAGAAAAGGAAACGCTCCTACATTGTTGGTGGGAATGTAAATTGGTACAGCCACTATGGAGAACAGTGTGGAGGTTCCTTAAAAACTAAAAATAGAGCTAACATATGATCCTGCCATCCCACTCCTGGGCATACATTCAGAGAAAACCATATTTCAAAAAGATACGGGGACTTCCCTGGTGGTGCAGTGGTTAAGAATCTGTCTGCCAATGCAGGGGACATGGGTTTGATCCCTGGTCTGGGAAGATCCCACATGCCACAGAGCAACTAAGCCTGTGCGCCACAACTACTGAGCCTGAGCTCTAGAGCCCACGAGCCACAACTACTGAGCCCGTGTGCCACAGCTACTGAAGCCCGCGTGCCCAGAGCCTGTGCTCCGCAACAAGAGAAGCCACCGCAATGAGAAGCCCACTCACCACAATGAAGAGTAGCCCACACTTGCCACAACTAGAGAAAGCTCGTACACAGCACGAAGACCCAACACAGTCAAAAAAAATTAAAAATAAAAATAAGTAAATAAATAAATAATAGAAAAGATACATGCACCCCAATGTTCATAGCAGCACTACTTACAATAGCCAAGACATGGAAGCAAACTAAATGTCCATCAACAGATGAGTGGATAAAGAAGATGTGGTGCATATATACAATGGAATACTACTCAACCATTAAAAAGAACGAAATAATGTCATTTGTAGCAACATGGATGGAGCTAGAGATTATCATACTAAGTGAAGTTAAGTCAAACAGAGAAAAACGAATATCGTACATCACTTATAAGTGGAATCTAAAAAAAGATACAAATGAACTTATTTACAAAACAGAAACAGACTCATAGACATAGAAAACAAACTTATGGTTACCAAAGGGGAAAAGGTGGGGGGAAGGGATAAATTAGGAATCTGGGATTAATATATACACACTGTTATATATGAAATAGATAAACAACAAGGACCTACTGTATAGCACAGGGAGCTATAGTCAATATTTTGTGATAACCTATGTGGGAAAATAATCTTAAAAAGAATCTATATCTATATAACTGAATCACTTTGCTCTATACCTGAAACTAACACATTATAAATCAACTATACTTCAATAAAAAATTAATTAAAATAATTTTAAAGGACAATCGACATAATATGTTATATATACTAAGAGAGAGGGGGAAACTCAGAATGCTATGGGTACCCAATCCAGTTAGGAGGAGGTGGTAATCAGGGAAGGCTTCCTGGAGAAAGGGACTATGTGCTGGGTTTTGAAAAATGAGTAGGTCTTAACCAGTTAGAAGCCTGGATGAAAAGTGTTCCAAGCAGTGGGAGCAGCATGTGCAAAGGCCCAGAAGGGATATTAGACACAATGTCAGACAGGACCAGGCTAGCCCTTCTTAAAGTATACTGCTGAGGGTTAAAATGCAGATTTCCAGGCCTCACTACAGACTCTAGGGAGGCGGGTCTGGGAATCAGCATTTTGACAGATGCTTTAGATACACTTTTTTTTCGATATTCAAAAATCAACTGTGTTTCTATACATCGGCAATGAGAAAGATGAAAAGGAAATTAAGAAAACAATTCTACTTACAAAAGCACCATAAAGAATAAAATACTCAGGAGTAACTTTAACAATAGTGCAAGACATTGCTGAAAGTAACTGAAGACCCAAGCAGAAAGACATCCTATGTTCATGGATAATACTCCACCACATTGATCCACAAACTCAGTGCAATCCCTACAAAACCACAGCTGGTTTCTTTTCAGACAAGCTGATCCTAAAGTTCATATGGAAGCTCGAGGGACCCAGAATAGCCAAAACAAGCTTGAAAAGTATTAAGCTGGAGGACTCATACTTGCGAATTTAAAAATTTACTACAAAGCTATAGTAAAAGCAGGGTGGTACTGGCACCAAGAGACATTTCTCCAGAAAAGATATGGAAATAACCAATAAGCACATGAAAAGATGCTCAACATCGTTTAAGAAATACAAATCAAAACCACCATGAGAGACACACTCACACACAGTAGGATTACTTTAATCAAAAACAATTATTGGAGAGGATGTGGAGAAACTGGAATCCTCTTACACTGCTGGTGGGAATGTAAGATGGAGCAGCCCCTGTGGCAAACAGGTGGGCAGCTCCTCAAAAGATTAAACACAGGATTACCATATGATACAGCAATTCCATTTTTGGGGTAGAGACACTAAAAAATGGAAAGCAGGGATTCAGACATATTTGTACATCCATGTTCACAGTTGCACTACTCACAATAGCCAAAAGGTGGAAGCAACTCGAATATCCATCAAGAGATGAATGGATAAAGATTATGTGGTACAGCCATACAATGGAAGAGTATTCAGCAAAAAAAAAAAAAAAAAGAAGAAATTTAGTACTGATCCACGCTACAACGTGGATGAACCTTGAAAACACAATAAACGAATGAAGCCAGACACAAAAGATCATTTAACTGTATAGGTCCATTTATATGAAATGTCTGAAACAGGTAAATCCATAAAGATGGGAAGTAGATTAGTGGTTGCCAAGGGATGGGAGGTATTGTGGGAAATAGGTATGAGACCGCTGAGATGATAAACATATTCTAGGAAAAGATAGTGGTGATAGTTGCACAACTCTCTGAATATACTAAAGCCCACTGAATTGTACACTTTAAAAGGGTATGTGAATTATATCTCAATACAGTTTCCTTCCTTTCTTTCTTCCTCCCGCCCTCCCTCTCTCCTTCTTTCTTTTTTAAATACCTGTGAGCCATCAGGAGAAAAGGGTCTGGAATTAAAGGCTAGAATAGAGATTGGGGGGTTCTTAATTTGGAGGTCAGAGGCCCCAGGGAGCCCTGTCCAGCCCTGATATTTTGTCTCAATAGCATCCTAAGAATAATCACAGTAAAGACTCTTTACTAACTGTAACTCTTATTTTTTGAGCATTTTACAAGTGCCAGGCATGGTGGTACCGGGCTTAATACGTTATCTCTTTGCATTCTCACTTATTCCAGGGGGAAGTAAGTACTATTATTAGTCACATTTCGCAGAGGAAGTCACTGAGGCCAAGAAAGGTCAAGTCACTGTCCAAGTGGTCAAGTCTACTTGACACCCACCCGGTCTGAGCTGAGCTAGGACTCGGACGCTGGCGGTCTAAGTTGCGGTGGTGGCGTGTGTGCTCGCTAGGTGCTTGGTCCCATTTGAATTACGGTGATTAGCTCGAGAACTAAGGCGTGGGGGTGAGCACAGGGTGCGGAAACACTTACACTCCAGTGAGAAGGAAGGCAGCGCTGGGTGAGGGCGTGGGATTCGCTGGGGGAAATTTAACACCTGCATGTAGGTAAAATCCTTGCGCCGGCCTGTCAGTCGTTGGGGGCGCCTCCCAACTCCTTCCTCCGACAGCCTCAAAAGGACCCGGGTACCGCAGGAGGACGGAAGCGGCAAGGCTGAGATGGAAACCAGACACTCTCGCCGCGCGCAAGCGGCGTGCGCACGCGTGCGCCAGAGCGTGTGTGTACTCTCGACCGTTCGCAAGTTCGCCTGCTTCCGTGACCGCGCGTGGAGCGTTAGCGGGAGTGGGGAGAGTAAATCATCGACACGGTGTGCGTGCGGGTGGAGGATGTGATTGGAATCGGGCGTGCCTGTGTCGTGAGTATAGTTCTATTTTTTAACTCTACAAGTGGTCGTGGAGAGCTCGCTCTGTGCCAGTCCCGTGCGGGGTGCCCGGGATACAGGGTGAGAAGGCAGTTGAGGACCTTGTCCTCCCTGCAGGAGCTGACACTAAGGGGAGGCAGAGTGTTGAGGGGAGAAATGGGAAACAAATCAAGGCAGGAAGAAACATTAACTTCCTGGGTACGGGTGTCTGGGTCTGGGAGATTGTGTGTGAGCGCGTGTGTATGTGTGTGCGCGCACCTGTGACAGGTGAAACGGTGGTTCTGGAGCATCCACTGTCCAGGGTTCTGTCAGCGCCACGGAGTCGGAGCCAGCAGCTGTGGATCTTGCCTTGGGGAGGGGAGAGGCCGAGCCTTGAACCCGTCTTAAACCCCAGAGGTCTGGGCCCCGCGTCCAGCGGCCACTCGCCTGGCAACTGCTCCTCCACGGCGGACTGGATGTGACCGTCGTTCTACACAGCACCCCCATGTCCGCCTTAGGGATCTGCCTTCTGAGCTCAGGCTGAGCCAGCTCCCCAACACTCTCTGAAGGCCTCTGACTAAGCTAACATGGGGGCCGAGGGACACCGCCATCCGCATTTAACCTGTGAGGCGCACAGAGGGTCGGGGCCTGTCTGCATCACGTGGGGAGTCAGGGCGGATCTGTGGCTTGCACTCGGGCTCCTGTGTCCTCCACTCCGGGACTGCAGGGTGCGTCATTCTACTTTAGGGCCAGTAGGTGGCGCTAGAGGCCAGGGCTAGGCAGGCGGCCCTCAGGTCTAGGCAGGCGGCCCTCAGGCCTTGGGGCTTTGGACTCGGAGGAAACACCAGACAACACCGGGGCAGTCACAGGCCGCTTGCTGTGTGCCGGACAGACGCTGTGCTGGGGCCCATCGCGCATTCGCTTGTCTAACCCTCCTGTTATCTTGTTCCCCATCATCCCTTTTTACAGATGAGGAAACTGAGGCTCAGAGATTCCTTTTGAATAACTTTCCTATGGTCACTCAGCTTTGTACTGGCAGGACCATGGTCCAAGCCCAGTTCAGAGGACCAAGTACAGGTGGGGGAAGCAGGAGTTGAGAGGTGCCCCACGTCTTGCTGGGAGTGGGTTGGAGGCAGGCTATGAGCTGGTCTCTGATGCCAGCGGATGTGAGCTGAGGGGCAGAACTGCTTCTGTGAGCAGAGGATGGGATCCTGGGAGGAGGGGTGGCGGGAAGGAGCAGCAGGGGGGCTGAAGCCAGGCCCAGCCTCCCCTTTCCAGGGCCTCCCTGGGTCTTACCACATCCCACCTTGGGGTCTTGGACTTGAGGGCAAGGGGCGGTGCTCAGCCTTCCCTGTGATTCCCACCCCATCCGCCGATCTCCCCGCCCAGATGTACCTGTGTACCCTGTTCACAACACAGCTCCCCTGGGAAGGCTTCCTTGGCCACCGAGGCCCAAGAGTGCCTCTGCTCCTACCTGCTCCTGGAGGGGCGGTCCAGACACCGTCTCGTAACAAGCTCCGCCACGTCCTAACACACGGCCGGGGTGGCACCACGTCCTCCACGCCAGTCCCTAGAGTTTCACTGCTTGCCTTTCTAAATACACCCACCCAGTCTGCTCTACCTCAGTGAGAAGCACATGGGCTCCTTAGCTCAGGGATCCTGCCTCACCCTGCCCCCCGACCCCTCCCCCACCCAGAGACCAGGACGGTGGCTCGACAGGTCCATAACCTCATCCTTTCGCCCTGCAAATTGCTCTTGAGCCCCCATAGGGGCCAGGCACTGTCCTAAGCACTGGAGAGGGACACTCAGCTCCCTTCCTCATGACAGAGGCAGACAAGAAGCATATGATACAAATTTCAGTCTGTGATTAAAAAATAAAACAGAGAGGGACTTCCCTGGTGGTGCGGTGGTTCAGAATCCGCCTGCTGATGCAGGGGACACGGGTTCGAGCCCTGTTCCAGGAAGATCCCACATGCCGCGGAGCAACTAACCCTGGGCGCCACAACTACTGAGCCCGCGTGCCACAACTACTGAAGCCTGCGTGCCCTAGAGCCCGTGCTCCGCAACAAGAGAAGCTACCAAAATGAGAAGCCCGTGTGCCACAACTAGAGAAAGCCTGCCCGCAGCAACGAAGACCCAACGCAGCCAAAAATAAATAAATTTATTTTTAAAATAAGTAAAACAGAGATATGCTAGGGTGACAGTGGGGTGGGAAGGCCTCTCTGGGGCGTGACTTTTGAGAAGAGACCTGGAGGAGGAGTCTTTTGAAGATCTCGGAAGGGGCTTCCAGACACAGGAAGAGCCAGTGCCTCAATCCCAGGGCGAGAGCATGGGGGTGGGTGCTGTCTGGAAGGGAAAGAAGGCAGGCGTGGCCGGAGCAGGCTGAGTTCAGAGAGGTGGGCAGGGCCATTTGGGCGGGGCGCGGTTTGGAGTTTATTCTAGAGTAGAGGACGCCCCCTGGAGGGTCGCCAGCAGGAGAGTGAGGTGCTCCATTCAGCGTTAATCTCTCTGACTGCTGGTAGTTCCGTTGAAATCAACCTCCTGCCCCCACCTCCCGCTACAAGAAGTCTGAAGCTGAGAACCCTGGGGCAAAGCTGGTAGTCAGGGTGCCTGACCCGGGCCAGCCCAGGGTCTGCAGAGTTAATCCTCTGGGCCCGGAGCGGCCTCTGATTAGTAAGCCCTGCCACTCCTGGCTGATAAAGCCCCAGGCAGGCTTCTGGCTGGGAGAAGAGTGGAGAAATCAAAGCAGGCAGAGGAGGGGCACGCTCCAGGAGCATCTTAGGAGGGCTTGCCTCTCCCCGGTCTTAGGTGGTGAGTTTCCTGGGTGAGAGGCTACGTACGCATTTGCCGCTTGCACAGCCCTGTCTCAGTCAGGGCCCCGTGTGCATTTGATGGGGCCCTGCTTAAAGAAGAGAAGGCAAAATTGGGCGCAGGGCTTCAGAAGGGGCCCTGGGTGGATGGGGGACCCTGGATAAGTCTCATTAGCTGCATGGCTAGCGTCCCCCTCTGATCTTCCATCAGGGGAGGAAGCCCCACATGCAGATGGGGAAGCCTGCTAGATATAGAGGGAGCAGAAGCATCTCTGTGGCAGGTTCCCTGACTCCCTGTCAGTTCTCTTTCCACTACCCCAACCCACCCAAAACACGGCTGCCCTTTCTCCTCACCTCAGGCCACAAGGGGGAGGGTAGCCCAGGGCATCGTGGAGATGGGTGGGCAGGTGGCTTCCTGGGGAGGGAAAGGGCTCCTCTTGGGGCCGTGTCACTGTTGCGGACAGGGTCCTGTGTGGCCAGGACCCCCATCTGCCTGTCAGATGTTCCAAACCCGCACATCTGAACCACCTGGGTTCAGGGGTCCGAGGACCTCGCTGAGGATTAGAATCCCCAGGAACAGGTTAAAATGCATTTCCTGGGCCGAATCCAGACCTGCCGGGAGAGGCCCAGGACTCTTTCTACTGAACACGCTCGCCGGGTTCTTCTTCAGCACAGCCAGCGCTGGGGACCACGGATTTGGCCATTGGCCCCGAGTCCTACGTGTGTCAGGTGGGGACTCAACAGGGGTGACGATCAACAGAGGTGGTGGGTGAGAGAGAGAGAGAGAGAGAGAGAGAGAGAGAGAGTGTGTGTGTGTGTGTGTGTGTGTGTGTGTCTAGGGGAGGAGGCCAGTTGTGCACACTTACAGGACGGCAGCCTCCGCTGTGGCCAGGATGGCAGTGGGCAAGGAGGACCAGGCACCGGGCTTGGAAGCAATGGACTTTGCCTGGGCTTGAATCTTGCCTCTAGTGCTCAGAGTGGAACCATGTGGTGTTCTCTCTCTGCTCACCTCTGGACGGTTCATGAGACCCAGCACAACTATTAAAACAGTCATTATCCTTCTGGCCACCCTTTAGAGAACGTGTGCTGTGTGCCGACATCATCCCATGGGGCAGGTGAGAGAGACTGTCGTTCCCAAGGACAGATGAGGAGGCTGGGGTCCGGAGAGGGTAGGGAGCTGGTCCGACATCACCCAGCTAGTAACCATCGAGACTAAAATTTGGGGCTTCCCTGGTGGCGCAGTGGTTAAGAATCCACCTGCCAATGCAGGGGACACGGGTTTGATCCCTGGTCCAGGAAGATCCCACATGCCGTGGAGCAAATAAGCCCGTGCGCCACAACTACTGAGCCTGCACTCTAGAGCGCATGTGCCACAACCACTGAGCCCGCGCACCTAGAGCCCGTGCTCCGCAAGAAGAGAAGCCACCGCAATGAGAAGCCCACGCACGGCAACGAAGAGTAGCCCCCGCTTGCCGCAACTAGAGAAAGCCTGCACACAGCAACGAAGGCCCAACGCAGCCAAAAATAAATAAATAAATAAATATTTAAAAAATGACTAGAATTTGAACCTAAGGCCATCTGATTCCAGAGCATATTATGTTTAGGCCATTCTGTCCTGTTTGCACACTTTTCACCTCCGGTCTTTCTCTCCTCAGCGACGGGCACCGAACACCTCCTATGTGCCAGGTGGAAGGGGAGTGTCATCCCTTCACCCCCACCCTGTCTCTGTGAGGGTCGAATCAGCCAGGGTGCATGGCTGGGCTCTGGAACGGCTCACCATGCCTCATTCACAGCCTGACTGGGCTGGGGAGGGCTGTCTCTGGCAGAGACAGTCTCAAAGTTCAGGGGGCATCAGGGTAACCTGGAGAACTTGTTAAAATGCAGATCGCCAGGCCTCACCCCCAGTGATTCTGATGTAGTTGGTCAGGGCAGGGCCTCGGACTGTGTATTTCTGACAACCACCCAGGCTCTCTGTGGCAGGTGGTTTGAAGGTCACACTTTAAGATTGTCACGCTGTACTAGAAAGACTAATGTCAGGAGAAAGGCATAGAATCTAGTGGCCTAAGTCTCAGATGATGCAAGGTAAGACTTTCTTTGCTGAAAAATAGACAAACCCATGTATATACAAGATTTTGCAGTTTCAGGGGGCTCCAGGATCCTTGAAGGTCAACCATGGGTCCTGGACCCCAACGTAAGAACTGCCCACTGTTCTAAATGCCAAGTCTAGGCTCTCAGGTCACCTCTGCCATGCAGCCTCCCCAGACCGCTTGACAAAACTGCTTCTCCCTTGTGCTCCCACACGCTTGGTGAGAACATGACTCTACTGGGATAGCTGTTTGCATATCTGCCTCCCACTCCTGGACTGTGGGCTTGTGGGCATCATTTTCCTTCTCCCTCTGGGCACTTACTTTTGAGGTTGGGCAGAACCACGTGATTTACTGTAGCCAATAAAATGCTGGTGACACAAACTTTACAAGCAGGTGTGTGATTTGCCGTATACTCTCTGTCGTCCTGCAAATGCACGTCACCCTGTGGAGGGTCTACCAGCTGCTGTCCTCGAGTGACTGGGTGAACAGAAACTCCTGCCCACCTGCACTGGACATGTAGCATGAGTGCAAACTAAGTCTTTGTTGCCCTAAGCACAGGGACATTTGTTATTGCAGCCTAACCTGGCTTGTCCTAACGGTGCTTTGAAGGCAGAGCCCCTCTTCGCCAAGCTTCGGGTCTCCGGTTCCTAGCACAGGCTGGCACAGAGTAGGTGCTCAAAAATCACAGCAGCTACTGTTTATTAAGAACTTGCTAAGTGCTGGGCACTGTTCACTGTTATCTCATTGAATGCTTTTCTCCCAGGCCAGCTGTGGCATGTAAAGTGTTCTACACAGTGCCTGGCATGTAGTAAGTGCTCTGTTAGCTGTTATTTCTAATTATGATGCTTCTCTGCCTCAGATGAAAATTGTTTGGAAGAACAAATGAATGGAGAAGGGTGGAGTGAACTGGCAGCTGGGATAAGGTGTCTGAGGACACATTAGGGGCCAAAAAGGAAACTTGGCTTTTTAGTTCTGTGTCCTCAACCAGTATTGGTGGTCAGCTTCTGTCTGCTGAGACCCTGCTGGGTGCCTGGTTCTGTGCAAGATGTACTGCACTCACTGGCTTATTTAATTCTTACTGGACCCCCATGACGGAGGTGTTGGTATTCATCCCCATTTTACAGATGAGGAAACTGAGGCTCAGGGAAGTCAAGGATCATTCCCAAAGGCTCACTCTAAGAAGAGGCAGAGCCAGGGGACCGGCTGACTCTAAAGCCTGGAATATGAACCTCTCGTTACACGCGCTGCCCCTTCCTAGGGGAAAAAGAGGGGAGAGCAAGACGGTGGCTGAGCCCAGGTCCTGGGCTTCTAGTCCATTGCTCTTTTTCCTCTACAACTTCTCTCCTCTTACCCGAAAAGTGTGAAAGTGCACACGCATCCCCCCTCAAAAGAAAGCAAGCCCAGGAAACCCCCTAGTGGCTGTGGGGCGGCCCCTCCCTGCCCAGGGCGGGCAGCAGCCCTCCCCATGCCAGCACAGACTCCATGTCACCACCGTGATTGGTAGACTAAACAGCTGGAGCAGAGCCGGCCTCCTCGCTCCCTCTCGCCAGGGCGGCCGGGGGGCTTTCAAAGACCGGCCTCGGCTGCTATCTCCCCCATCAGCTCCAGCAGCATTTAGCCACTTTCTTCAAACACCCGGCCAGAGCATGATGGTTAATGTCAAATCTGGCAGCAAGTCATAACCTATAGGGCTGAGACATTTATCATGGCCCTGGGGCCCCTGGGGACTTCAAAGGGGCCTGAGGGGTGGGGGTGGGGGGAGGGGGCTCTGCACGGGGATTTTCCTCCACCCGGAGCCTCAGATCCCTTAGAGCTGGAGGGATCAAGGGGCTACCTCGGTGGGGCAGCCCAAATAATAATAACAGTAATAATAAATATTAATGACGAATAATAGCTGTTCTGTATTGAGGGATTATTACCTCCAGGGCACTTTACACGTCTCATTGAATGCCCATAGCCGCCCTGTGGAGCATTTATTGTTATTTTAATCCTTGCTTTTAGGGATCAGGAAACGGGGCACAGAGAGGCTAAGCCACTTGCCTAAAGTCACACGAGTCATAAAGAAAATGGCATCGACGACGATAATAATATGTCATTTATAGAGTGATTACCATGTGCCAGGTGCTTTGTGTGTGACCTCATTTAATCCCGCAAGTTCTCTCTGAGATAAGCATCATTATCGTCATTTCAGAGGTGGGAAAAGAGTCTGAGATGTGAGGTGGCTTTCCCAAGGGGACACAACTGGTAAGTGGCAGAGCTGGGATTCAAAAGCAGACCTTCTGCTCCAAACCTGGCTCCCAACCCTTGCACATTACGGGCCTCCGGGGGCCGGGGGCTGGGTCCTGAGGGGCGGTCGTCCTCCTCATCCTTGTCACGGCCTCTGTCAGGCACCCGGAAGCAGGAGAGCAGTCCTGCTGTCAGCTCCCGGGCCTGATGGGAATCCTTGGCGTACCGTGGCACCTTCCACCTGGGGAGCTCGAGGCTCCCTGGGGGCAAGGTAGAGAAATGGAGGGGCCGGTGCTGTGCCTCCCTCTAGCTGCCTGCCCAAGTCTGGGGGTGGGGGGCGGAGAGCCTCTCTCATGCAGGTGGTCCTCAAGGCTTTTTCTGGCTCTTGCCTGACAGTAGGGTAGTCCCAGCAGGTGTGGGAGAATGCTGTGGGGCTTAACCCCCGCCCCCCACAGGCTGGGATTCTGCCCCAAGTCAAATTCTAGTGCGGGGAGAGAGATCTGCCTAAGGTGGGGATGAGCTTCCTTACAAAGCTCCCTGGGGCCAGTGCACAAATTGATCAAGCTCCACAAACACTATGTTATACCCACAAAGCCCAGCTATCCCAGCACCGCTGAGAGAGAGCAGAGTTGAATGGGTGTTTAAAGCAGGGAGCAAAAATGGTCCCTGCTCACAAGGATTAAACTCCCTCTATGAGGCCATATATGGCAAGTGTCCCACTAGAGAATGCTCCAGATGGCTTCCTGGAAGAGGTGATGTCTGGGCTGAGAAGAGATGGGGATAAGGTCTGTGCAGAGGAGCAGGGCCAGTGTATTAGTCAGGATTCTCTAGAGAAACAGAACCAATAGGAGATATATATATATATATATCCTTGGATGAGACCCACCTACATTATGGAGAGTAATCTGCTCTACTCAAAGTCTCTGATTTAAATATCAATCATATCTAAAAACTACTTTCACAGCAATATCTAGGCTGGTGTTTCACCAAACAACTGGGCACCACAGACTAGCCAAGTTGACATATAAAATTAACCATCAGAAAAGACAAAAATTATATGATTCCACTTATCTGAGGTCCCTAGAGTATTCAAATTCACAGAGACAGAAAGCAGAATGGTGGTTACCAGGAACTGAGGGCAGGGAGGAATGGGGAGTTCTTATTTAATAGGTATAGAGTTTCAGTTTGGAATAATGAAAAAGTTCTGGAAATGATGGATTGTGGTGAAGGTTGCACAACAATGTGAACGTACTTAGTGGCACGGCATAGTTAAAATGGCAAATTTTATGTTATCTATATTCTCCCCCAATTAAAAAAAATATTAACCATCACAGGCAGTGAGGGCCTGAGCAGCAAAGGGTGATGGGGAAGCAAGGACCCTTGTGAATGAAGTGAACTCATTAATTTCTCACCCACCAGATATTTAATGTTAAGCCTGCATGTGACAGCACTGTGCTAGGGCTGGAGAGACAGCAGTGAATGACAAAGTAACTCCTGCTACTATATGCTGCATGTGGTACCAGGCCCTTTACATCCTTTATCTCATCTCATGATCACAAACAGCCCATGAGGGAAGCATGTCAATGGTCCCATTTTACAGAAGAGGAAGCTGAGGCTCAGAGAGGTGCTGTAACTTGCTCAAGGTCACACTATAACCCAGTGGTAGAGTGAGGGCTGAAATTCAGGTCTGTCCAACGACCAAGTCATTCATGGGGGCGCTGGCTGGAAAGGACACATAGAATCCTTTCTGCCCCAAGAAATTTGGTGGTGAAATAAAGGAGAAAGAGGAAGTGGTAGCTTGAAGGAGAAAAAGAACTGGGGAGGGTTTTCTTTGGAGAATGGGGAAAACTGGAGAATGTTTGTGGACCTTGGGGTAAGAGCTTGCAGAGGGGGAGGGAGAAGGGGTAGGGTGGGTAGCTGAGGCGGGCACAGTTGAAAGGAAGATGGTAGTACATGAAGAAGCAGGGAAGTCTTGAAGAGAGGTGCGGGGCAGCGGCAGCCTCTTTGGGCCAAGGCCTCTCCTCGGTCAAGTAGAAGCCCAGGGCTCCAGGACAGAGTGCGGGGGCAGGACAGGGCTGGGGCTGAGGAGAAGGGACCCAGGGAAGGGATGTGGGAGGAACAGGGTAGGAGCATGGGCTCCAGAGTCAGAGGGATATAGGCTTAGAGTTCAAGTCGCAGCTCTTGCTGCCCCAAACTCTCAACAGTGAATATCTCAGAGTAGAGAGGAGGGTGAGAGGCTCATGGGAAGAATTTCACTTTATATTTCTTACCCTTCAGTTGGAAAATTAACAACACTTTGTGATCTGCAAAAATATTTCTGTTGTGAGAAAAAAAATTACTCAACTGTATTTCCTGCCTACTTCAAGGGCATGCAAATGGGATAATGGGTGAGAAGGTCCTCTCTGATGTGTAAATTGTGAGAAAACAAATGAGAGAAAATATCAGCATTAATATTGGTAGAGCACTGTTTCAACATTGCAAAGAGGTTTCAGAGATTAAAATCGGACCCCATGCTTCCACCAAGCTGCTTATTGCACCTTTCAGTTCATTCAACAAATGTTTATTGAGTGCCTACTGTGTGCCAGGCCCTGTACTAGGTGCTGGCAATAGAGGAGTGAGCAAAGCAGAGAAAGCATCTGCTCCCATGAAACTTACATTTGATGGGAGGGAACAAACAAGCAAACAAATATCTACTAAGCTAGGGAGTACTAAGTACTGTTAAAAATATAGGAGGGCACATAGTCAAAGAGGGTTCTATTTTAGACTGAGCAGTCAGGGAAGGCTTCCCTGAGGAGGTGATATTTGACCAGAGCCTTAAATGAAATGAGAGAGCTAAGCCAAGGGAATATCTTGGAGAATAATCCAGGCAGAGAGAACCCCAAGGGCAAAGGTCTGGAGGTGGGAACTCACTAGGCAGACACCATTCATGCACCCGACCTCCAGCCACACTCTCATCCATCCACCCATCCACTCATCCATCCACCTACCTATTCACCTGTGTTTCCATTCTGTTTACCTGTCCATCCATCTATCTATCCATTCATCCATCCACCCACCAAACCACCCACCTATTCACCTGTCTATTCATTCTATTTACCTATCCTTCCATCCATCTATCTATCCGTCCATCCATTCACCTCTCCCATCCGTCCATCCATGTATCCGTCATCCATCCATCTATCTGTCCATCCACCCATCCATCCATACAACATGTACTGAAGATCTGTTACCAGTCAGTCATTGGGAGGTATAGGGGAGACTTCGTGAAGAATTAGATACCATCTCTACTGATATGCAGAGACAGGAGCAAACCATTAGTGTACGGGATGGCAGTTGAAAGGGCATTCTCCATCACTCACCATGCACTTTTGCTAAGGAAGCTCTCTCAGCGTTTCCCCACTTTCATAGTTTTAGGAAATCCTGCTTGGGTTTCACAGCTCAAGTCCCAGCCTCTTTCTCCATGAGGTTTCTGGTACTTCCTATTAAAATTCACCACCCCTTTTAGTTTGGATCTTCATTCTGCACAATAATGCTCCATCCTCATTGGAGTTCCTTGTGTGAATTTGTGACCCCACCACTGGTTCATGAACTCCTTAAGATCAGGGTAAAAATTAATCAATCGATAGGCTACCACTTACTGAATGCTTAACTACACATTTGGCATTGTGCAAAGCATATATTTAATACACTATTTGTTACTCATAACATACAGAAGGGGACCTGCCCTCATAGGAAGGACTTGTTATTATTAGTGCATTTTACAGATGAAGAATAACTGAGGCACCGAGAATTAAAGTGATTCATCCATGTCACAAGCTAGTAAGTGGCTGAGCTAGGACCTAAATCCTGGCCTTTCCAACTGCAAAGCCCGTATCTTAAATGCGCCACTTTACCGCCTTAGTCAACTCCTCTCCCCACCACACCCCTGCCTGTGCACTGATAGAACAGAAGGAAGAAGTAAGTTCCTGGCTCTAGCAGCAGACTGCCTGGTTTGAACTGCACCTTCATTCCTGGGATTCATGTTTTGTGGCCTTGGCCCTGGTCAATTCACCTCTCTGTGCTTCAGTGGTTTCATCTGTAAAATGGGGGTAATCTTATAGGTCTATTGTGGTGTAAAATGATTCATGTTAAAAAAAGGTCGACAGGTACCTGGCACATGGTATAAGTTAGCCATGCATTTTGTCTAATACAGATTGCAACCTCAGTTCCCTCACAGTTTGGTTTCTTTGTTTTTTCGCAATTTGCCTGTCATATTTTATCATTCTTACTTTGCACTGTTTGATGGAGATGGGCCCTAAGAGCACCAGATGCTTTGCCTTTGGAACTCTGCAACTAGGCCAGGAGCCTGCAAGAAGAGCAGCAGATTTGAACAGGACCGTGGAGTGACTCACCGGATGGGGGTGGTAGAGCAAGAGGTCCCCATCACCAGCCCTCACTGGGATGGGGAGGTGGGCCGAGGGGGCTCAGGCAGCACTTATCTGCCCCTCCCAGGGATCCACGTCAGCCGGGCCTTCAGACCTTCCAGGGCCTCCCCGTAAATCACCCTGGATGATTTATAGGGAGACGCCCAGTCCGCTAATCCAATAAACAGGATAAGCAGGGTCCAGCTGGATTTATGGGCTGCCAGAAGGGCCTTTCGCCGAGGGAGACGTGCGCACTGTGACCCTTCTCCTGACCGCCGGCCTGAAGCACGCTGACGGGCAGGGGTCACACGGCCTGGGCTCCGGGCCTCACGCTGCTCCTTCAGCGGCTGCTGGTGATGTTGGGCTTTCCCTCTCTAGGCTCCAGGTCCCCGAAGCTCAGGTGTTCATCGGGCACTTGGCGCATGTGCAGTCAGCACATAGGGAGACTAAAGGCACTGTAAGCCAGGCCCTGATGTCCCGTGGTCGGGGGGCGTGGTTTGGAGCACAGGGATGCGGCTTACAGGTGCCAGAGCCAGGCTGGCCTGCGTTCAGATGCTGGCCGGGATATTTCCTAACTTCTCTGAGCCTTAGTTCCCTCGTATGTACATTGGTAAATAATAGTAATACATTTTCCACAGAGATGTTATTATAATAATAGAATGCAGGGCTTCCCTGGTGGCGCAGTGGTTGAGAATCTGCCTGCCGATGCAGGGGACACGGGTTCGTGCCCCGGTCCGGGAAGATCCCACATGCCGCGGAGCAACTGGGCCCGTGAGCCATGGCCGCTGAGCCTGCGCGTCCGGAGCCTGTGCTCCGCAATAGGAGAGGCCGCGATAGTGAGACACCCGCGCACCGCGATGAAGAGGGGCCCCCGCTTGCCGCAACTGGAGAAAGCCCTCGCACAGAAACGAAGACCCAACACAGCCAAAAATAAATAAATTAATTTAAAAATAATAATAAATAAATAATAGAACGCAGACCAAGTGCTCACACAGCACCTGGCAATTAATAAAAGGTCCATAAGTGTTAGCTAATCACAATTATATCGAATGGATACGTGCACTGGGAATATCACAGAGATCCTCATGCAGACGGGCTGGCCCAAGGGGGTGTGTTGCAGCTTTGCTGTGTTCGTGGGAAACTGGAAGGAACTGTATGTCCCTGAAAGGGTAGAGGATGGGTAACCATGAGTGAGCAGCAGAAGTTAGATATGACAGAGGCAGACCCAATGCTCACATAGCAACATGGATGGATCTTGAAAGTGAAGTGAAAAAAGATACAGCAATGACACAGCACCCATAGAGATTCAATACAACACCTCTAAAAATCTCAACAGTATTTTTTACAGAAATAGAAAAGCCCATCCTCAAATTCATACGGAATTTCAAAGGATCCCAAATAGCCAAAAACAATCTTGAAAAAGAACAGGGACTTCCCTGGTGGCGCGGTGGTTAAGAATCCGCCTGCCAATGCAGGGGACACAGGTTCGAGCCCTGGTCTGGGAAGATACCACAAGCTGCGGAGCAACTAAGCCCGTGTGCCACAGCTACTGAGCCTGCGCTCTAGAGCCCACGAGCCACAACTACTGAAGCCCGGGTGCCTAGAGCCCATGCTCTGCAACAAGAGAAGCCACTGCAATGAGAAGCCCGCATACCGCAACAAAGAATAGCCCCCACTCCCTGCAACTACAGGAAGCCCACGCACAGCGACGAAGACCCAACGCAGCCAAAAATAAATAAATAATTTATATATTAAAAAAAAAAAGAAGAACAAAGTTGGAGGTCTCATACTTCTTGATTTCAGAACGTACAAAGCCACAGTAATCAAATCATTTGTGGTACTGGCATAAAGATAGACATAGAAGCCAGTAGAATAGAAAAGAGATCCCAGAAATAAACCCTAACATATATGGTTAACTTATTTTCCAACATGCCAAGACCATTCAACGGGAAAAGGACAGTCTTTTCAACAAATGGTACTAGAAAAACTGGATAGCCACATGCAACAGAATGAAGTTGGACCCTTAGCTCCCACCATGTACAAAAATTAACTCAAAATGGATCAGAGACCTACACTTAAGAGCTAAAACTACAAAACTCTTAGAAGAATATACAGGGGGAAATCTTCATGGCAATTATTTTTAAAATATGACACCAAAAGTACAGGCTATGCACATACAAAAGAAGATAAATCAGACTTCATCAAAATTAAAAACTTTTGTACATCAAAGTACACTATCAAGAGAGTGAAAAGAAAGCCCACAGCGTGGAGAAAATATTTGCAAATCATATATCTGATAAGGGATTAATATCCAGAATATATAAAGAACTCCTACAACTCACCAGTAAAAAGACAACCCAGTTGAAAGATGGGCAAAGGACCTGAATAGACATTTCTCCAAAGATGATATACAAATGGCTAATAAGCACTTAAAAACATGCTCAACATCATTAGTCATCAGAGAAATGCAAATCAAAACCACAATGAGTTACCACCCATACCCACTAGGATGGCTATTTTTAAAAAACCCACACCAAAACAGAATAAAACCAGGAAAGTAACAAGTGATAACAAAGATGTGGAGAAATCTGAACCCTTGTGCGTTGTTGGTGGGAATGTAAAATGGCCCAGCTACTGTGGAAAACTGTTGGCAGTTCCTCAAAAACTTTAACATTGAATTCCAATTTGACTAGCAATTCCACTCCTAAATACATACCCAAATAATTGAAAACAGGAAGTGCAACAGATACTCGTACACCAATGTTCATAGCAGCATTATTCACAATAGCCAAAAGGTGGAAAGAAGGCAAATATCCGTCAACAGATAAATGAATAAACAAAACGTGGTGTATACATACAATGGAATATTATTCAGCCATAAAAAGGAAAGAAATTCTGATACATGCTACAATATGGGTGAACCTCGAAAACATTATGCTAAATGAAATAAACCAGACACAAAAGGACAAATATTGTATGATTCCACTTGTATGAGCTATCTAGAATAGGCAGATAGATAAATTCATAGAGACAGAAAGTAACATAGTGGTTACCAGGGGCAGGGTGAGGGGAAAATGGGGGGGTATTGGAGATGGATAGTAGTGATGGCTACCCAACATCATGAATGCACTTAATGTCACTGAATTGTACACTTATGTCACTGAATTGTACACTTAAAAACGGTTAAAATCATAATTTTTATGTTATTTCTCTTTTATCACATAAATATGCACACAGGCAAAATAACCATGTATGTTTTTCATTTTAAAAAATGGGTAAATTAAACCAACAGAACATTTGCCTTTGTGTGTGTGTGTCTTGTGTGTGTGTGTGTGTGTGTGTGTATGTGTGTGTGGGATAGAAATGGGCAATGAGGATAAAAGGGAATAGAGAAAACTGGGGCTTCCCTGGTGGTGCAGTGGTTAAGAATCCGCCTGCCAATGCAGGGGACACGGGTTCGAGCCCTGGTCCGGGAAGATCCCACATGCCGCGGAGCAACTAAGCCCATGTGCCACAACTACTGAGCCTGCGTGCCACAACTGCTGAAGCCCATGGGCCTGGAGCCCATGCTCTGCAACAAGAGAAGCCACCACAATGAGAAGCCTGTGCACTGCAGGGAAGGGTGGCCCTGCTCGCGGCAACTAGAGAAAGCCCACGCACAGCAACGAGAAAGCCCGCACAGAGCAACGAAGACCCAACGCAGCCAAAAATAAATAAATAAATAAATTAATTAAAAAAAAAAAGAGGCCAACTGGCCGTCCATTAGGGAGATGCCTCGGTAAGAAGGGAAGATGGGGCTTCCCTGGTGGCACAGTGGTTGAGAGTCCGCCTGCCGATGCAGGGGACACGGGTCGTGCCCCGGTCCAGGAAGATCCCACATGCCGCGGAGCGGCTGGCCCTGTGAGCCATGGCCGCTGAGTCTGCGTGTCCGGAGCCTGTGCTCCGCAACGGGAGAGGCCACAACAGTGAGAGGCCCGCGTACAGAAAAAAAAAAAAAAAAAAAAGAAGGGAAGATGGATTTTTGCGATATTCTTCAAACTGGAGGCCACGACCAAACAGGTTTAGGATTTAGGATCCAACCATAAAATTAATAACATAACCACTGAATACTAGTTGAATTAGTAACTGAATAAATGATCCCTTCAACGCCCGTTTTCTATGGTTCTGAGTTGCTTGGTTGACCCCCAAAAGGCCTGTCATTGGGCCCCGAGATATGAAGGTCCCCGACAAGTTACAGTCTCAGACTTGTTCTGGGGAAGGAGCGTTGGCTGGAAGTAACAACCTCAAGCATTTCCTTTCCTGCCATCATGGGTTTCAACAAATAGTTCCTGAGCGCTCACTATGTTCTGGGCTGAGCAACAGGCACTGAATTCTCACCACAGCCCTGTGAGAGGTTCTATAGTAGCTCTGATTCTAAGAAACTTCCTTCTGTCATCCTTTGTGGTCAGCGTGAGGGGGCCTTCGAATTCTCTCCTGAGAACCTCAGGAGATTTTCACTTGCATGAGTATTTCTGATGGAGGCTGAGCTTAGGAAGTTCTGGAAGAGAACTTGCCAAGTTCTCTGCAAGTTCTGAGGAAACCAAAAGGGGTCTGGGGAGGCTGAGGAGAGGGCTGTGTGAGGAGGGTGTCCTTGGAGCAGAGTGGAGTGTGTGTGCACGTGTGTGTGTGTGTGTGTGTGTGTGTGTGCGCGCGCGTGTGTGCGCATGTGTAGGCATGTGCACAGGGGCACTGGCCATGCTTGGAGCACCATGTCATTCAATGACACAGTCTCCATTTCCAAAAATGGACTCCAGGTCACTCCAAACACATCCAGAATTCAACCCTGTGAAGCAGAACTGGTAAATAGCAACAAGAAGGTTAAATAAAGACAGTGGTGGGAATCATTTTTTGCGTTTTCCAAACATTGGCAACAACTCTTAACACTGCGGATGGATGGCAGGGTTCTAGTCTCCATGCATCCCTGTGCTTGCTTCCCTTCCGCCTACTCAGCGCTGAGTCCAAACCCACAGTCCCCAGAGTTACATGGGGCTCGTCTGCCACATTTTCTGGTCCCCAGGTTTGGACAAAGCTTCAGTGCATTTCTCCTTGATTCTTTTGACCAAATTTATGGAGAGTTTTGTTTTTTTAACTTGGAAACAAATTGTAGCTCGGGGGAGAAAGGGTGTTGCTTAATTTCAAGCTCAGTTCTGTTTTTCTAAGATTTAGTTCTCTAAAAAGGTAAGATAAGGGACTTCCCTGGTGGCGCAGTGGTTGGGAATCCGCCTGCCAATGCAGGGTACAAGGGTTCGAGCCCTGGTCTGGGAAGATACCACAAGCTGCGGAGCAACTAAGCCCGTGTGCCACAACTACTGAGTCTGCTCTCTAGAGCCCGTGAGCCACAACTACTGAGCCCATGCGCTGCATCTACTGAAGCCCACGTGCCTAGAGCCCGTGCTCCGCAACTAGAGAAGCCATCACAATGAGAAGCCAACGCACCGCAACAAACAGTAGCCCCCGCTCCCCGCAACTAGACAAAGCCCGCGCGCCGCAACCAAGACCCAATGCAGCCAAAAATAATAAATAAAAAATAAATAAATTAAAAATAAAAAAAAAGTAAGATAAAACAAATACCTATTTACTACAACTAGGCTTTCTAATTAGCTCCCCTGTGCCCTCCGCTTAAATTCAAACCACCTGTCTCCATATAAAATCTCCCATAGGTTCCTCCACTAACACCCTTCTGAAGGAAGGGCCAGCCCACAGCTGGCAACCCCTGGCTTGTGGGCTGCAAGCCATGGAACGTGTGGGGCTGGGACAAAGGCATGTGCAGATGGAGTGTGGGATCCCGGCTGCTTGAGAAGGCTGCTTTGTTGAGGTTGCAGAAGTCACTGACAGGGAGAAAACATCTGGGGGACACAAAGGGCCTCAGGTCCAGAGCTGAGAGGTCCCAGAAACTTCGAAGCAATCTTGGCAGAAGATGTTTGGTGCTCAGAGGGAAAAGAATCCATTTCCACATTCTTCTGCCCTGGACGCCCACTAGATGTTTATACATCCCTGGGAGAGGTTATCTGCTTTTGACTTGAGGCAGGCCCCAAACCAGGCCTCCGATGGCTGGACCTGCGGGTTGTTGTGAAAGATGCCTGGGAGTGTGAGTGTGTGTGTGTGTGTGTGAGAGAGTGTGTGTGAGAGTGTGTGTGTGTGTGTGTTAGTGTGAGTGTGTGTGTGTGTGTTGGAGGGCGGGAGTTCAGAAGAGAGGCTCCTTGGAATCCAGAGACCCACAGAACCAGCTCGATGGCAGGCCCTTCTCCATCCACCCCTGCCAACAAATGAAGGGGTCTTCTCGTGGAGATGTCAATGTTTGGAGGGGCCCACCTCTGCCCTCGATTAGTTGTGTGACCTTGAAAAAGTCATTTTTCCTTGTCCTAGGACTCATTTCCCCAACTCTGAAAAAAGCCTGTTGGGTGATGGACCTGAACTAGTGGTTCTTAGCATTTTGGAGACACTGGCCTTTTGGCAGTCTGATGTCAGAGTGTCTCTCTAGGAAGGACATTTTACAGGTGCAGATTCCAAATTTTACTCACACCTTCAGGGGTTCTTAGGGCCCTGGAAGTCCCTCTGAGGACTGGCCATTAGAGCCCCCAGTGGTGGTCTCCAGGGTCCAGACACAGACTGCACATGGTTGGTGCTTGGGAAATGTCTATGGAATGAACAAATGATCCCTGCCAACTCTCACTTCCTATGAGTCTCTGATTCTAAGTGCCTGGCCTTGATTTTGCTTAGTCACATTCTGCAGATGGAAACAAAGGTACGCAGGAAAGACTCGTCTGACTGTTATAGGCGCACACACACACACACACACATATACATGTGTCCTCCGACTGACATTCCTTTGCCATACATATTTTATCAAGCCCCTATGTGCTAGGCACTGGGGTTATGGTGATGAGAAGGATAGACCCCCGTCCCTGCCCTCAGTCTAGCCGTTCTGGGCAGAGCTCTGTGCTCGACCTGGATGCACAGGGAGGCACAGACACAGCCCTGCAGTCAGGGCCACGTTAGGACTTCCGTGGGCCTTGGGCACTTCCGCCTTCATGAGCCATTTCCTCCATCAAAAAATATTCTAAAGTACCACTGTGTTGCTATAAAGATGAATTCATTGTTTTATACGTTCATTATTAGTATTTTCATGTTTTTCTTCTCATTTAAAAAGATATTAAAATGTTTTTGTGGACCCTGACATGTATCGTGAGCTCTCAGTCCTGTGCCTAGTGGATAAGTCGGCCCTGCCTGCAGCTCAGCTTTACCCACCAGATGATGCGACATCTCAGGCTGCCAAGCATGGGTTTCACAAAGAGAATCCATAAGATGTCAGGGGAGGAAGAGGTCAGGGAAGACTTCCGGAGGGAGATGGCTCTTAAACAGAGTCCTGGAGGGTAAGCAGGACTGAACTGATGAAGCAGAAGAGGCATCTGGACCGGGGAGAGATCAGAGAGGGCAAAGGCCTGGCAGGAGGACCATGCAGGCAGCAGAGGCGGCCAGAGTGCCAGTGCCCCTCAAAGCTGGACCCGGGGGTCGTTCAGGGTCTTGCCAACAGCCCCACCCTGACGTGTGCCTCATGGCTCCCACTCCCACTTGTGGACTCTCAGAATGCTGAGGAGGATGAGATAACCCCCACCATAACCCCCGTTTACTGAGTGGGACCAGGTGCATGGAGCACTTCATCATTATCCCATTTTTATAGATGAGAAAACCAAGGCTCAGGGCCTTGCCTGCAGTCAAACAGCCAGGAAGAGTCAGCTGGATTCACACAGGTCCATCTGACCCTAGAGCTCTAAGCTCTTACCCCTACATCATACTGTCTCTCCAAGAGGCTGAGGGAGTCCCCCCATCATCCCACAGATGGGTCAACTGAGGCCCAGAGAGGAGATATGATGGGCCTAACAGCACAGCAGTTTTGCAACAGAGTTGGGAATAGAATCTAGGGATCCTGGCTCCAGCCCAGGGGTCCTTCCCAGCGGTCAGGGAGATCAGTACCCTCTGAATGATTACATTAGCATCATCAGCCTTCTTCATCCTCTCGGCTTAAAAAACACAATCTTGTTTCCACAACAGCCTTGCCCCTTCCTGGTAAGTCCTTCCTACCCGACCTGTCCATGCGGGTTCCTGAAGACCCAGCTTCTGTAAGAGTCAGGCCGAGATCCTCCTTTCTCAAAAGTTTGTCCTCAGAAAGGGGAGCCTCCTTTCTTGATGTTCCTCCCTGCCACAGGACAGAATAGGTTTCTCTGTGTCCCAAACCCACCCCTTCCATGCAAAAAGCACCTGCCCCTCAGGCTGGCTGTGCAGATGTTATCATGGGCCCGAGCTGATTCACTTTTGCGACAGCTCAGCGTCCTGGGCAGGAACGCAGTTCTGGGTGCCCCAGTCTTCCAGCGGTAGAGACACACTGGAGTGTGTCCCCACACCCCAGGGTGGGGTGGCAGGAAGGCCAGGGGCCTCCATGCCATGTCCCCTGGGAGGAAGCGTAATTGCAGGAACTGGGCTGTAGACTCTGGGGGTATAGAGCTGTCATCAGACCCTGGGAGAGCATCCTGTAGAAGGGTGATAAAAATTGGGGGTCCTCAGGGAGAATTTGGATTCTTAGTGGAACTGACGGGGTACAGGTCCATTCAGTTCAAGATGTTACCACAGTCAATGCTGACCAAGGACGAAGTGGGTTGTCTAGGGCAGTAATGAGCCCCCATGTACTGGTGATGTGGAAACAGAGGCTAGGCAGGGATGCTGGGAGGAGATTCAGGTGCCAGATGGGAGATGCAGGAGTCCATGGCCTTATGGATTGGAGGGCTTTATGAAGCGTATGCCTCTTCTCATTTTCTAGTGAAGCAACATAGCTGAGTGGAAAGAAATACCTCAACCCTTGAAATCAGAGAGTCCCTGTTTAAATATCTGGTTTCTACTACTAAGAAACGCTTCACCGCTCTGTGACTCAGTTTCCTCTCTGTAAAATGGAGACAAACACAAGGGCTGTTGTGAGAGTTAAGTAAGAATGTATATAAAGGTCCTGGCAGGGACTTCCCTGCCAGGGAAGTGGCGCAGGGGTTAAGAATCTGCCTGCCACTGCAGGGGACATGGGCTCGAGCCCTGGTCCGGGAAGATCCCACATGCCGCAGAGCAACCAAGCCCGTGCACCACAACTACTGAGCCTGCACTCTAGAGCCTGCGAGCCACAGCTACTGAGCCTGCGTGCCACAACTACTGAAAACCACGCACCTAGAGCCCGTGCTCCGCAACAAGAGAAGCCACCGCAATGAGAAGCCTGTGCACCACAAAAAAGAGGAGCCCCCGCTCACCGCAACTAGAGAAAGCCCGCACACAGCAACAAAGACCCAACACAGCCAAAAATAAATAAATTAATTAATTAAAAGAAAAAGGTCCTGGCAATAAATGAGTTTCTCTTCCTATTTTACTAGGGGAGGGAACAGAGTTTGGAGCTGTTAAGTGACATACTTGGCCAAGGTTAAATGGCTTGTAGGGGCAATTGATTTAGAATGGGAACCCAGGTCTCTTCCAGAACAGTGGGCTGTGTCCTACCTGTTTAGGTCCTATTTATTGAGCACCTACAAATGCTTGAGCTGAATGGTGCTCCACTGAGTACCTGCTCTGTGACCAGGTACAATTATTATCCTCATTCCACAGATGAAGCTCAAATAATTTTGCCAGTTGCTCAAGGTCTCACAAATGAAGAAGCAGCAGAGTTGGGGTGCCAATTAAAGTCTGACTCCCAAGCCTGACTCTTAATCGGGAGTTGGTAAACTACCGCCCATGGGCCAAATCCTCCCTACTTCCTGTTTTTATAAATAAAGTTTTATTGGAACACAGTCACGTTCACTTGTTTACGTGTTGCCTGTGGCTGCTTTCACGATACAATTGCAAGGGGAATCACTGACTTGCAAAGTCTGAAACATTTACTATCTGGCTATTAACCAGAAAACTTTGCCTAGCCCTACTCTTAACCACCATTTTATATAATAGTTTTTTCTTGAGAATTTAAAAGGAGAATCTGCTTAACACCAAGACACATTTTCAGGCAGGTCAGTAAGTATTTGACATGAATTCTGTGATAAATAGAGACTGAATTACCGTCTGGCTCTCCTTGCAACTTTCCTCCATCTCCCGCTAAGCAGATCTTCTTGGTCAAGGGGATGGGCTGAGTAAAACAAAGACAAAGGCATGTGTCAAACACATTAACAAGGCCCTGTGTTTTGCATCTGTATATTGTGATTTAATCAGGGGATTTTAATTGTTTTATTTAAAAATTTTTATTATTTAAAATGATTTAATTGTATTACTTTTTTTTTTTTTTGCAGTACGCGGGCCTCTCACTGTTGGGGCCCCTCCCGTTGCGGAGCACAGGCTCCAGATGCGCAGGCTCAGCGGCCATGGCTCTCGGGCCCAGCCGCTCTGCAGCATGCGGGATCCTCCCGGACCGGGGCACGAACCTGTGTCCCCTGCATCGGCAGGCGGACTCTCAACCACTGCACCACCAGGGAAGCCCTGTATTACTTCTCAATTGATGTTTACAGCTTATTATTAATGCTATTTATTATAAATGTCAGAACTGTATCTTTTCTCCTTTAAAGTATTTATTTATTTATTTGGCTGCTCTGCACGGCTTGCAGAATCTTAGTTCCCTGACCAGGGATTGAACACGGGCCCTCGGCAGTGAAAGGGTGGAGTTCTAGCCACTGGACGGCCAGGGAATTCCCATCTTTTCTCCTTTTAAATATTACATGATTTCCATCGTGAACGTATAATATCTCAGGACGACTTCCTTCCCCAAGTGAACAAGCGGGGTTTTTAGCCATGGCCAGGGAGATGGTAGATTTCGATATGCCGGAATTAAAGAACAGAATCAGTAAATGAATAAAAATATCAATCTGAGCAGAAAGAGTACTGAATCAGGAGTCAAGAGACCTTGGTTCTAGACATAGCTCCATCCAATCAGCTGGGTGATTTGCGTTTCTCATAAGCCCTCCTATGTCTCAGTTTCCCCTTATAAAATGGGGCTACTGGACCAGATGACTGCTAATGGCTCTTCCTAGTATAGCAGTGTATTCCCATTAAAAAAACGCACCAAAATAAAGCCTTTGGGGCAGTTCTGCCTAGAAGGAGAGGCTTCACAGAGATGACCATCAATCCCACAACGGGGTTCTCTATTCTGAACCTAGCAATCCCTTTGGGAGTAGGGGACAGTCGGCGTGCACCAGGCACCTTCCCAATCATTTCCGGTTTTGTCACAGGATCCAGGACTCTTTTATCAGAAGAAGGGGAATTTAGGTCTGATGAGGGAGGAGTGTCCCCGGTGGGGGTAGTGGGTCAGAAGACGCCAACAGTTGGAGGAGGGGGGGAGCTGAAGGAAGCGGTGACCCTGTCCTGTCATCTTCCCCTGTCCTCGGGATGGCTTGGGGAGCAGGACAGGACGGACATGTCATCGCTGTGAGGGGCGTGGATGTCCCCACCTTCCTGCTAATCCCTAATCATGATTACCCTCTCCCTAGGCAGGAATGAAAACCTTTTGGTCTTTATTTCATATTACTTTTTACAATTTTATAGGCAAAAAAGGAAATTTCACTGCTGTTTTAATTTGTCTCTATTTGATCAAGAAAAAGATCTTTTTCTTGTTTAGCTATTTGTAGTTTTACTTTTGTAAACAAAATTATTTCCAGCCTTTGCTTTAATTTTTTTCCTATTAGCAATATTTATCTTTTCTCTTTTGAGTTTTTGAGGTTACATACTTAATGTGTAAATGTATCTTTTGTTTTGTCAAGCTTTTAGAAAACCAACAAAACTGGGTGTAGTAAGAAAATGTTAATAGCCTCTTTACTTCCTCGGCAATTCTGAACTCCAGAGGAGTCCATTGATAATTAACATTTGCGGAGTAACTGCTGTTAGTTTTCTGTATTTATACAAACTAACTCAAATACATATATATGTATATATATAATTTTTCATTTTTTTATAAGAGTAGAAACCTGCTATATCTTTTAATCTGAAAACTGTTTTTAAAAATTCTACATTGTAAACTGAACTAGCCCTGTCTTAGATTCCTATGCCCCTTGTGTATTTCACAAACTCTTTCTTGTCATCGTCACTACAAGAGTTAGCCAAGCATCATCAGGCCAGAGTTATAGATTAGAGAAACTGAGGCCCAGGGAGGAAATGTGATTCACCCAGATCCTTCAACAGTTCAATACTGGGGGGCTTCCCTGGTGGTCCAGTGGGTAAGACTCTGCCCTCTCAATGCAGGGGGCCTCCGTTCAATCCTCGGTCAGGAACTAGATCCCACATACTGCAACTAAGACGCCCGCGTGCCGCAACTAAGACCCGGAGCAGCCAAAATAAATAAATAAATATTTTAAAAGCCCCCAAAACATTTCAATAGTTGGACGAGAACCCCAGGATGAAACCCTCCTGATTCTGGAGGCAGACGCCTCTCTATGCAGAGTGAATCAGACCTTCTGTCCTGAGAGTCACCCTCCTGAGGGGCACAGGCTGGAGTTGGGAGTCAGAGAAAGTGTAGGTACTAAGAGAGTACACGACGGCAGAAGAATTCAAGCTACCCCCAAGGCGCTCCTCAATTCCTGACGTGCTAGGTGACCTTGGGACGAGCGGTCGGCCCTCTCTGGGGTCCCAGTGCTCATCTACGAAATAAAGGCTTGGGCCTAATCAGAGGATTTCAAACTGTGCTCTTCAAAGCTGCAGGGAGCCTCCACAAGTTACTGTCCCTCAAAAGTGAACACGGGGAGCATGTTCTGGGATGCTCATCACAGCACCCGCTGTGTCGGTGAAAAGTTGGAAGCAACTGCAATGTCTTACATGCAACAGGTCATGCATGTGTTCATCCCTTCTTTCGTTCGTGGGATAGTTATTGAGTAACAACTGCCAGGCCCTGTTTTAGACACTGGGAATCACCGCTGAACAAGACAGACCAAGCCTCTGCCCTCTTAGAGCTTCCCCGAAAGGCCGGGCCACCCGACCGTGAGCTGAACCCCAGTAAGGTGTAACCAGATGTGTCCTTATGTCACAGCATGGATGGGTCTCCAGGCCACAGGGCTGAGTGCTAGAGGTGGTACCAAGACCTGGGTAGGCTGATTCCCTTGATATAAACCCCACCCCTTCTGGATATCTGGCTGTAGGTGGACAGATACATTAAAAGGTGTTGAGGAGGCTTTGCGGGGTGCATCTCCAAACGATGGTTTTGTTTCTGGAAAGAGAGGGGAGTAGTCCAGGATTGAGGGTACCTTGTGTCGGGCACTTTATCTGTATTTTTTAAACAAGGAAGACATTCAAATATTGTTTGCAATTAAATATATATATATGTGTGTGTGTGTGTGTGTGTGTGTGTATATATATATATATATATATATATATATATATATATATATGTCCAGAGAGAGGGAAGGACAAAAAGAAACTTACAAGTTTCAGTCTCACAGAGTCCTTCAAAATCTAACGTGTTCAGGCTCTACGATCTACCCAAACCTAGTAAGTGTCTTGGTTTGGGGATCAGAGATTTTAAATTAAACCAATGACGAATATTGCCGGGATCCAAGGCTAAGCCAGCTTCATCATCGAGGCAGCATCCACTGTGTTCAGTCCCAGCTGATTCTCCCTTAGCTACTTAAAATCTCATCTTGGCATTGCTGGATGGGAAAGCCTCCCCCAAGATTTATTTTACAAGTGAGGAAACCTCTTTCCTTTTTTTAAAAATTTATTGAATATATTTGACCTATGACGTTACGTGAATTTAAGGTGTACAACGTGTTAAATGATTTCTTATTTTGCCAAGGACTCAATTTACGGTAGAGCCCAGATTACAAAGCAGGAAGCCAGCCTGCCCTGCCTCCAGATCCTGGGCCCAATGCAGGGGGGAGGGGTGGGGTGGGATGGAGGGGGAGGCCATCCTCCAGACTCCCATTGGAAGCTCCAATGATGAGTCCTGGTGTCCAGCACATGCTGAAAGGAAGCCTTGTCAACATGGAAGGAGATCAAGGTGGCCAGGGGGTGCTGAAACCTCCTGTCGGGTCCAGCATCTCTGAGGAGATAGGGACACTTCGTACGCTGCCCCTGTCCCCGCCCCCTCCTCGAGCTCTCTCCACTCGAATTCCGAGGGGCTTTGGAATCACTAGACTGTCTCCTGCTCCCAGGAAACCCCAGGCTTCAGTGGAGCCAGGCGACTGGCCATCCATCATCCTTATCTCCCGGCTCTGGCGGCCCCAGGTCCCTGGCCTGGATGGGCCCAGGGGGCCAGGAGGGCGGGGGGGGGCGGGGAAGGATGGGGGCAGGGGGGCCTCGATAACAAGAAAAGCAGCTGTTCCCTGGGGGAACTTCAAAGTGCCTAGAGCTGAAATTTATGGGCAGAGTTGTTCACATTAGGGGCCAGAGGGCCATTCATCCTGTAAATATTTATTGAGCACCTACTGTGTGCCAGGCACTGGGCTGGGGGAATCTTATGGGCCCAAAGAGATTTTGTTGTTTGTTAGGTTAACATGTCTACCTCAGTGGACTAGGTTTGATGAATGAATCAGTTCATTAATTCATTAAGTATTTATTAAGCACCCACTGTGTGCTGGGGGTTGCTAGAAATCCAAGGCTGTTGGAACAGTTAAATAAATACGCCCCCCTACTGTGGGCAGGGTCTGAGATCCACTAATGCAGTTGTCCGGAGCTTCAGAGGCAGGCAGACGGACAAGTTACTAAACCCTCCTTGGTCTTTGCTTTCTTAGCTGTAAAACCAGGGTAATAATCGCACCTATCCCATAGGGTTTGGGAGAGGAGGAACTGAAACAAGAAACTATAGGTCTAATTCTTAGCCTGAGCCTGGTAAACGGTCATCTCGTACCAAAGGTGGCTATTTTTGCGACTGCAAATGATCGGCCCCACATTTATTACGTGTGTGTTGAGTGCCTGCCATGTGCTCTGCAGCTGCTGTCAGGGCAACTGGCAAGTCGGCCTGGGAGGGTTTGCCAGAGTCCCTACCTCTCCCCTGAGGTCTCTCATTGGCTGAGCCTTCGAGGTGTTAAAGAGGGGTTTATGTGACCCAGAAGAGGCATTTGGACTTAACCCCTCAAATTCCTGTCACCCCAAGACTCTAAGGGCCCATGATCTTCCAGGCAGGGTCCTGGATGGGTACCTCCCTACCTTCCAGGCAGCCCATGAGGAAGGCCTTCCTGCTGCGGAGCTGAGATCTGCCTTGTGGAAATTTTCCCCATTAGCGTCCCAGCTTTGTCTTCTGGGCCCTACCCCAGCTCTTTGAGCCTCAGTTTATTCATCTATAAAATGGGAATAGCAATAGTTCCTATCCTATAGGGTTACTGGGAGGGTAAAATGAGACAAAGATGGTAAAGCACTTGGGACAACCTCTGCAAAATGAAGTCCGTGATAAGCGGCAGCGAATAACAGCAAACAATAAAATAACGAGAGCCTCTGGGAGTCAATGAAAAGAGGAGGTGGAGGAAGAGGAAGACGAAGGAGAAGAAAGGGAACCAGAGCTGTACTTTCTGGGGTAGGAAGTCGTCCTCAGGAAACCTGAGTTTGGCAAAGGAGAGCACACACGATTCCCAAAGATGTTTCCCAGCTCACAAAGTCTGGTAAACATGGAAGGGAAGGCGCTTGTAGTGTTCTTCTCCACGCAATGGGGGCAGTGTTTCCACTTCCACTCACAGAAGAGCAAGTGAGGCCCCTGAAGGGGACTTGATTTCCCAGGGTCAGGGAACAAGGGGCACTGGGCATCCCCAGAGCTCGGTCTCCTCTCTCACTCCCCTCAAGGGAGCAGTGGAGGGGGGCTCTCCATGGACAGTGCTAGGGGTTGAATTGTGTCCTTGTCCTAAAATTCATAGGTTGAAATCCTAACACCCAGCACCTCAAAATATGCCTTTATTTGGACACAGGGTCTTTAAAGAGGTAATCAAGTTAAAATGAGGTCATTGGGGTGGGTCCTCATCCAATACATCTGGTGTCCTCATGAGAAGGGGAAATTTGGACACAGAGTGATGCAGAGACAAGGGACAGGGAGAAGACAGCCATCCACGACACAGGAGAGAGGCCTGGAACAGAACCCTCACAGCCCTCAGAAGGAACCAACCCCGCCTGCACCTTGATTTTGGACTTCCCAGCCTCCAGAACTGGGAGGACACATTTCTGTTGTTTAAGCCGCCAGTCTGCCGCACATTATACCAGCAGCCCTGTGGCAGTGTGTGGAGTGCCCCACGGAGTGCTCTGAGGGCTTGCTTCCCTGCCTGTCCCAGGGGGGCGGCTCTTCTCCAGAACCCTGGGATGTTGGTCAGAAGGCGCGTGGCAGGCCCGGCAGTGTCTGACCACAAGGCCGTGGTCTTTGCATTGACCTTCCTTGTTCTTGTCGCTCCCTGAGAAGTGAAAACCCATTTTCCTGGTGCCTTCCGGTGATGACTGGATTAACCTCACCTGCTGCTGTCCTCTGCGAAGACCTGCCAGGTTTGCTCTGGTCTCCCTGGGACTGGGGATTTGTCAGAGATTCTGGGAATTACCAAGTCAGCTGCATCCACTTCCTCCTCTGTGATCTTTTCCCTCTTCCCTCCTTCCTTCTTCGGCGCCCCTCCTCCTGGCCTGTGCTCACCCCACGCCCACCCACATCCCATCCCACGACTGCTTCCTCCTGATTCCCCATCCTCCAGGCCACCCTCACCTGGTGGCCCTCAGCAGAGCAAGGGGCAGTCCAGAACTCAAGGCTTTCCTGGAGACAGAGGCAGGAAGTCTAAACTCACTTCTTTCGAGCCGAGAAGAAGTTATCCAGAGCTGGTTTCTCCTCCCACCTTCCAGGAAGCCTCGTTCTTGTCCCTGGCCTGGATACATTATTATATTTTGCTTTAATTGCATTAAGGCAAATGACTATGTCACCCTGTGGTTTCGATCAGGTCAGGGATCTGATAATCGATCCTGGCACAGTCTAGACAGGAGTCACTTTGAAGCTGTTTTTAGCAGGATGAGAACAAACCATTTTTCCAAAGTGGTCACATTAGGCAAACAGGCTGGTGGGTCATCTCTTTGGGAGGGAGTGTGCCCTGGTTCCAGGCAGCCTGCTGACTGATTCCAAGGCCCCTGGGGAGGAGACAGGACTGCACCCCCTGGGACGCAAGGAGCTTGAAGTAGAGATGCCACAGGCTTAGGCCTCCCTATATGTGAAATCTGGTCCAGGTGCCTCTTCCAGGAAGCCAATCCTGACTGACACCACCTGGCTCAGGGCACAAAGATAGCATAGTGCAGTGTGAGATGGCTGGCTGGAGAGATGGAAGAAAGATGGAATTCATACAGGGCACTGGTAGAGGTGGGACCACGTCCTGCAAAATTATTCTCTCTTCAACTCTTTCGATTCTTTGAAGCTCATCAAGAGGAAAGCCTCAGTGTGGTCTAGTCTGTCTCTAATATGGTTCTAGTGTTTGCTGATCTCCCCTTTTAACAAGGAGAGCAGGCCTTGGCTCTGCAGGGTGCTAAGATATAGCTAGATTTCAATAACACTGTTTTGTTATCGTCGTATTTATTTCCTACAGTCTCTTTCAAGCAATACTGGTTTTCCCCCAACAGAAAGTGAACCATTGTTCGAGCACAGTAAGGTAGAGATCCTGAAGGTGGGAGCTGAAGGAGGACCTTGGGAGACAGTGCTGGGGGATCTTATGCACAGGACCCATGCCAGCTCCGCACTCGCTTGCTGTGTGACTGCAGACAAATTGCTTTGCTCTCTGAGCCTCGGTTTCTCTGTGTAAAATGGAGTTGATGATGTACTGCGTGGGGCCATAGTGAGGATTTTCTGAGAACGTAGGCATGTAAAGCATCCAGTGTATGCATGGCGGGCGTGGGGTCTGCCCTCTGCCTGGTGGCCTTGTTCCTTACATGGGCCACTGCTCCCCTCAGCCAGTCTCAGAGCCTTTGGTGGTCCCACGGGCAAAACCGACGAGATTCCAGGTTCAGAGGAAACGAAAGGAGCTTGGAGGCCCGCGCTATGCCCTGGCTCGAGCTCCCTGGCCTTGGGCTTGCTCCATCCCTCCACTGGCCCACAGTTTCCCCACCTGTCAGCAGAGGCTCTGACCAAATGATTTTAAGACCCTTTGCTCTGACATAAGGATATTTTGGAGTTACAATGCCACAACAGAAGAATCTCTGTTTTAACAAATATATCTTGTGGTCCTCCCTACTTGCAGACTTGGCCATGGACAAGCGGCATCGGCCTCACTTGAGAGCAGGTAGAAATGCAGATGCTCAGGCCCCACTCAGATCTCCTGAATCAGAATCTGCATTTTAGGACTTCCCTGGTGGCGCAGTGGTTAAGAATCTGCCTGCCAATGCAGGGGACACGGGTTTGAGCCCTGGTCCGGGAAGATCCCACATGCCGCGGAGCAACTAAGCCCGTGTGCCACAACTACTGAGCCCACGTGCCACAACTACTGAAGCCCGCACACCTAGAGCCCGTGCTCCGCAACAGAAGCCACCTCAATGAGAAGCCTGCGCACCGCAACAAAGAGTAGCCCCCGCTCACCACAACTAGAGAAAGCCTGCGCACAGCAATGAAGACCCAACACAGCCAAAAATAAATAAAGAAATAAATTAATTAATTTAAAAAAAAAGAATCTGCATTTTAACAAGATGCCCAGTGCGTGAAAAGCACTGATTTATATCACCCAGTCTGAAATGAAGAGTTTTAAATGCTTTTACATCTTCAAATATATTTATATATATTTATACATTTCTCAGGGATTTTAAAAAACAATGAACATGTCATTTTTTTTCTGAAACAATAAAGGTGTTATGAAAATGGTAAATGAACCCAGGCCAGTTCAGAGACAAAATGATTTATGTAAATCTGGTGAACAGTTTTTCCCAGGAAATTTTCCTTCTGAGTAAGGTAGGGTCTCGCACTTTCCATAAGTTGGCCTCTTCCCAGCAAGTGTCTCCCTCATGCCTGATTCCTGGAAGGCTGTGTGTGCGTGTGTGTGTGTGTGTGTGTGTGTGTGTGTGTGGTGTTGTGTGACTGTGTCTTGCAGCTGATCCACTGAGCAGGGACTTCAGCCAAGTCAGCAAAACCAGGATGGAAAAAAAACTAGATTCCTAAAGGCTTCAGGGTAAGCCTGGGGAGCTTGGGCAACCATCCCTCAGATAAACTGAAGCAGCATGTACTGTGGATTAGTCAGGCATCCTGGCTTTCCAGTTGGGCCCACCTCCTAGAGGGCTTCCTGCCTAACCCTCCTGTCCAGCTGGGGTTCTCTGTTTCTCCTCATCTCCAAAACAAAAGCCCCAAACACCATCCCATCCACTTCGGGAATTTATCCCAAAGAAGCGATCTCGATGTAGGCAAAGATCTTCCTAAAAGAATGATCATCACATGCTGTTGATAAGAGTGAGAAGCCAGAAAAAAAATCCAAGTGTCCAAGAATAGGGGCCTGAGGTTACTTCATGATGTATTTCAATCCTGTGCCTGCCTGGGAGCAGGTCAGCAGTTATGGGCAGGAGTCGGCAGGTCTGGACTCGAGGGATAATTTAAGCAGTTTATTTAGCCGCTCCAAGCCTCACTTTCCTGAGCTGTAAAATGGGAGTGATAATAATACCAAATGCCTTCTCTTGTTTTGAGGATTAAATGAGGACATACACGGAAAACATTTAACACCACGCCTGGTGCACAGTAAGCACTTGGTAAATGGTTGTTTGCTGTGCGCCGGTTCAGATACAGACAAATGTTGGCGGTGAGTATTAATGACAAGGAAATATATATATGGCACAGTGAAAGTGGAAAAAACAGATTATAACTCAGCATGATCCATTTTGTAAACATATGTGTACATATTCACATTTAGCCTTGTATGTAATTGATAAACATGAAGTGGAGATGTAGTTGCTACAAGAACAGGAAATGTCCGGCCACTGGGGAACCCTTTCTCATTTCTCAGGCTCACTTCCATACTCTTTGCCTGAGAATGCCAGGGAAAATCAGATTTGGACCTATCGTTGATAAGGACCATAATGAAAAAACAAAAGTGGCACCACTTGAGTGCTTTCTAGCAGACAGGCACCTTCTAGGTGTACTACCAGCTCATTTATTCTTCACAACCACCTATGAAGCGACACTATTAATATTCTCATTTTACAGACGAGGAAACTGAGGTACAGAGGGGCTGAGTAGTCATCTGTCCAAGGTCTAACAGCCAAAAAGAGGTCAGAAGATAGTTTCAAACCTGGGCTCTAATTACTATGCTATCCCACCCCCCAGGCCTCTCATTGACAAGGACGGAAACTAAGGCCCAGAGAAGCAGGACACTGGCCCAAGGCCACACAGCAAAGCAGTGTCAAAGGAGGAACTAGTAATAAGCCTCCTGAAGCTTTGAGGCTCCTCAGTGCCCCCTTCAGGCAGCCTGAGGATGCACTGGCTACCTGATTCCTCCAGGCTGTAGGAAGGGCACCTGCGCAGCTAATCGTTTGCACTCCTCTGCGTACAACCGGCTGCTAGGGAAGTACAGGTCTTTGGCGAGCAAAGGAGACAACCCACAAACTGTCTGCACCTTCCGCTGAAGCCCTGCCTCCACCCTCCAAATCCCATGTCACTTAAGGCAAATGTAATCCATATGGCTCTAATTCATTTACACTTAAATCTGCAAGACACTGGGTTCTAAGTGCTGTTACTTACAAAGCCTTCAGAACCTGTTAAGTGAGATTCAGCTCCCCAACTCCTCCTCTCCAACCCTACCCCGAGTCCAGTCTTCCTCCCCTTCCCCCTTCTGGACCAGAGTTCATACCAGCATCTGGCAGGGCTGAAAAGAAACTCACAAACTCAGACTTGGAAACTGTTGGGGGGGGCACAGGACCAGTTATTAGGATGTTCAGAGCAGCACTGTTTGTAATCCCAAAAGTTGGAAACAATGTATATGTCTATCCATGGGAGAATGGATGATAAAGTGTGGCAAATGCATACAATGTGACACCAAACAGCAGTAAAATGGACAATCTCACAAAAATACTGTTGCGGGAAAAAACCTAGCAAGTTGCAGATTAATTCATAATATGATACCAATTATTCAAAATTTAAAAACACTGAAAAATCATTATATGCAAATATATAAACTACCTTGGTAAAGTTCATTTTTTAACCTGGTAGTGGGTACATGGATATTTGTTCTAGCATATATACATTTCTGTATAATTTTGAAAAGCTACATAATAAAATTTTCAGTAAACCCCTAGATTTCACATCAGCAAAGGAAGTTAGCCTATGTGCTGAGTTCAACTCCCTCATTTCACAGAAGGGGAGGAGGAAATAATTTAATATTTGTTAACTACGTAACACTTACTAAATACTCACTTGTCAAGCACACCCTCATTTCATGTAAGTTCCAATCCCCTGCATGGTAGCATATGCTGTTACTATTCTCATTTTACAGATGAGGCAGCTGAGGCTCAGCAACTTCCTCAAGGTCATGCAGCTTGTAAACCACAAGGTTGCAATACAAGTCGTGGCCTCTGGCTCCCAAGGCTCACACACCAGACCACATGCTGTGGAGGCCAGCACTGTTCTTTTACATCTTTATTGGAGTATAATTGCTTTACAATGTTGTGTTACTTTCTGCTTTATAACAAAGTGAATCAGTTATACATATACATATGTTCCCATATCTCTTCCCTCTTGCGTCTTCCTCCCTCCCACCCTCCCTACCCCACCCATCCAGGTGGTCACAAAGCACCAAACTGATCTCCCTGTGCTATGCGGCTGCTTCCCACTAGCTATCTATTTTACATAGATAGTGTATATATGTCCATGCCTCTCTCTCACTTTGTCACAGCTTACCCTTCCCCCTCCCCATATCCTCAAGTCCATTCTCTAGTAGGTCTGTGTCTTTATTCCGTCTTACCCCTAGGTTCTTCATGACATTTTTTTTCTTAGATTCCATATATATGTGTTAGCATACGGTATTTGTCTTTCTCTTTCTGACTTACTTCGCTCTGTATGACAGACTCTAGGTCCATCCACATCACTACAAATAACTCAATTTCGTTTCTTTTTATGGCTGAGTAATATTCCATTGTATATATGTGCCACATCTTCTTTATCCATTCATCCGATGATGGACACTTAGGTTGTTTCCATCTCCTGGCTATTGTAAATAGAGCTGCAATGAACATTTTGGTACATGACTCTTTTTGAATTATGGTTTGCCCAGTAGTGGGATTGCTGGGTCATATGGTAGTTCTATTTGTAGTTTTTTAAGGAACCTCCATACTGTTCTCCATAGTAGCTGTACCAATTCACATTCCCACCAGCAGTGCAAGAGTGTTCCCTTTTCTCCACACCCTCTCCAGCATTTATTGTTTCTAGATTTTTAGATGGGACCTAATGAAACTTCAAAGCTTTTGCATAGCAAAGGAAACCATAAACAAGACCAAAAGACACTCAGAATGGGAGAAAATATTTGCAAATGAAGCAACTGACAAAAGATCTCCAAAATTTATAAGCAGCTCATGCAGCTCAATATCAAAAAAACAAACAACCCAATCCAAAAATGGGCAGAAGACCTAAATAGACATTTCTCCAAAGAAGATATACAGACTGCCAACAAACACATGAAAGAATGCTCAACATCACTAATCATTAGAGAAATGCAAATCAAAACTACAATGAGATATCATCTCACACCGGTCAGAACGGCCATCATCAAAAAATCTAGAAACAGCACTGTTCTTTGATCTTACCCCACAAGTCTCTGAGTTAGGTTTCATTATTACTGGTTTTAGAGGTGAGGAAACTGAAGCTCTGAGCAGTCATTTGCTAACGCTTGTTCAGGCAGTTACTCCACAGAGACCAGACAAGGGAGCTTCCTGACTCCTAGTCCAGTGTTCTTTCTCTATCAGGCTTTGTCTGGAAGACCTGGTGGGGGGGAAAGTATGGCTGTGTTTACCCTTACCTTCTACTCCTTAGAAGCTCTATGCAGTTCGGGTACTGCCAAGGGGAACGAAGCTCCCAAAGTCGCCTTGGCCAGGTTTGGGGCACAAAGTTGTATAGAAGGGGAGGACCTGGTGAGCCCTGGGTCTTGCAGCCAAAGAAGCCATCCTTAACTCCACTTTCATTCACAACCGGCATCCAATCTATCAGTCAGGTCCCTGCAGGAAACAGGTGGCACACTCAAACTGGGTGCTTTGAGGAGAGTTTAATAAAAGGACTATGCACAAACTTACAGGCAGGGTTAAGAAAAAACAACCACTTACAACGTGGTACTCTGGGGCTGGCAAGAGCAGGGAGTTGTCACCACTCAGGTCTGACGGGCAAAGGGAGGAGCCACTACCCACCCCTGAGGAGCAGCTTTTCTGGGTGGGCTGCCTGATTAGAGCTGTGCCCTTGGTAGAGGGCTCAGCCAAACCGAAAGGAGGCAGTCGAGGAAATATACCACAACCTCACACTTCTCCTTCCGTCAGATCCCTTGCCAGTATTCCTTTTGGCCAAACTCAGTGGGAAACTCCTTCGGCCAAACCCAACGGGAAACAGGACAGAGACTCTGGATGGAGTTCATACAGCTCAGTCTCCCAGGGCATAGAGCAGGGTGGGGAGAGCCAGAGACTGAATCCAGAGGGGCAGGCAGAAGAAAACAGGAAACACTGGCTTTCCTTCAGATAGACCCAGACTCTGGTGGCATACTGCATACCACCTCCATGGCTAGCCCCTGGTGTGAGCCATCGTCACCCCTAGGCTGTATTTCTACAATAGACTCCTAGGTGATCGCCCAGCTTCTACAGTCTGTTCCTAACAGTCAGTGATTCTTGTAAATTACATGTCAAACCATGTCACTCCTCTGCTCAAAATCTTCAAGGGAAGAGCAAAAGCCAAAGTCCTTACAAAACCTCGCAAGTTCCTGCACAGTCTGTCATCTGTCCATCACCCCTTGACCTCATCTCCCTATTTTTCTCCAGTATTCACTCTGCTCCAGCCACATTGACCTTTCTCTTCTTTGATACACAAGGACAGTTCCTGCTTTAGGGCCGCTGCTGATCTCTCTGCCTGGAATGTTCTTTCCCCTCCATCCTTTACCTCCATCAAGTCTACTCAAGTGTCTCCTGCTCAGTGAGACCTACTCTGACCCTCCTTTGTAAAACTGCAAACTGTCTCCCCCATCTCTCGCCCACTATCCCTGATCCCCATCATCCTACTCTAGTTTCCTTTTCCCCATATCACTTGTCATCTTTTAACATGCCACATCATTTACTTATTTGATATTTTTTTTTCTTGTGGCTGCGCCAGGTCTTAGTTGTAGCATGCAGGATCTTCATTGCAGCATGCTTAGTTGTGGCATGCGTGATCTTTAGTTGCAACATGTGGGCTCTTAGTGGTGGCATGCGGACTTCTTAGTTGTGGCATGCAGACTCTCAGTGGCGGCATGCATGTGGGATCTAGTTCCCCGACCAGGGATCGAACCTGGGCCCCTGGCATTGGGAGTGCAGAGTCTTACCCATTGGACCACCAGGGAAGTCCCCTACTTACCTGTTATATTTATTATCTGTATCTTCCCACTAGAACACAAGTTCTGCAAGCATAAGGCTCTGTTTTGTTCATCAGTGGATCTCCAGACCTTGGAATTTTGTAGGTGTTCAACACATACTTGTTGAATGTTGTTGAATGACTGAAATGGGGGTGAGGAAAGATTAGGCTTGGAATTTTCCAGTTAGAAAAGGGTAGAGGATGGGTAGAGCCAGTGAGAAGATTAATGGGTCCTATATGAGGGAAAGGAAAAAAAAAAGTCAACATGGAATTATTCATTACTATATACCTGTTAAAAGTTGTATCTTACCAACAGATAACAAAGGCCAGAACATTTTGTAGACCCTTTGTCCTAGAAATTCCATTTTCAAGAATTTGTACAAGGAAATTGTCATCATTTTTTGGTAAAAATGTAGTAATGATGAAATTCTTCACAGTGAAGTGAAGAATAATGAAAAACTGGAACCAAAGTAGCCATCTAACAATTGTGAAATGCCTAACTATGGTACAGCCATAGGTGGAATACTATGCGAACATTAAGTTCATTAATTGACCTGAATGATATTTATGATAATTGCTTAATGAGAAAAGCACATTATAAAACAGCATTACATTATAATCTTGTTTTTTTGCGGTACGCGGGCCTCTCACGGTTGTGGCCTCTCCCATTGCGGAGCACAGGCTCCGGACGCACAGGCTCAGCGGCCATGGCTCTCGGGCCCAGCCGCTCCGCGGCATGTGGGATCTTCCCGGACCGGAGCACGAACCCGCGTCCCCTGCATCGGCAGGCGAACTCTCAACCACTGCGCCACCAGGGAAGCCCTAATCTTGTTTTTTATTAAAATATACAGTTGTCTCTTGAACAACATGGGTTTGAACTGTGCAGGTTCACTTACATGCAGATTTCTTTCACTAAATTCGTCCTATAGGACTACACAATCCACGGGTGGTTGAATCCTCGGATGTGGAATAGTGAATACTGAGGGCTAACTGTGAAGTTACACGCACATTTTTTTTTTTTTTTTTGGTACGCGGGCCTCTCACCGCTGTGGCCTCTCCCGTCGCGGAGCACAGGCTCCGGACGCGCAGGCTCAGTGGCCATGGCTCACGGGCCCAGCCGCTCCGCGGCATGTGGGATCTTCCCAGACCGGGGCACAAACCTGTGTCCCCTGCATTGGCAGGTAGACTCTCAACCACTGAGCCACCAGGGAAGCCCACACGCAAATTTTTGACTGCATGGAGGTCAGCACCCCTAGTCCCCGTGTTGTTCAAGGGCCAACTATATATGCATTTTAAAAGTTCGAGAAAGCTATAACCCAAAATATTAATGGCACTTATCTCTGGATGGGCACCATACAGGCATTTTATTTCTTTTGCCTCTATTTCCTAAATTTGCTTCAAGGAACTTAATTATTTTAAAAACTAAATTTGTATTTTTTAAATAGCAGTTATTTATGAGCTCTTGGACAAATAACTTGACTTCTCTGGGTAACAGTTTCCTCATTTGTTTGTTTGGTTTTTTGTTTGTTTGTTTGTTCTTGCCTGTGCCAGGCAGCTTGTGAGATCTTAGTTCCCTGACCAGGGATTGAACCCCGGCCCTTGGCAGTGAAAGCTCCGTGTCCTAACCATGGGACTGCCAGGGAATTCCCTTCCTCATTTTTTTTTTCTAATATTTTTGTTTTTAACATCTTTATTGGAGTATAATTGCTTTACCATGGTGTGTTAGTTTGTGCTGTATAACAAAGTGAATCAGCTATACATATACATATGTCCCCATATCTCCTCCCTCTTGCACCTCCCTCCCACCCTCCCTATCCCACCCCTCTAGGTGGTCACAAAGCCCCATGCTGATCTCCCTGTGCTATGCAGCTGCTTCCCACTAGCTATCTATTTTACATTTGGTAGTGTATATATGTCCATGCCACTCTCTCACTTCGTCCCAGCTTACCCTTCCCCCTTCCCGTGTCCTCAAGTCCATTCTCTACATCTGCGTCTTTATTCCTGTCCTGCCCCTGGGTTCTTCAGAACCACTTTTTTTTTTTTTCAGATTCCCTATATATGTGTTAGCATACAGTATTTGTTTTTCTCTTTCTGACTTACTTCACTCTGTAGGACAGACTCTAGGTCCATCCGCCTCATTACACATAACTCAATTTCGTTTCTTTTTATGGCTGAGTAATATTCCATTGTATTTATGTGCCACATCTTCTTTATCCATTCATCTGCTGCTGGACACTTAGGTTGCTTCCATGTCCTGGCTATTGTAAATAGTTCTGCAATGAACACTGTGGTACATGACTATTTTGAATTATGGTTTTCTCAGGGTATATGCCCAGTAGTGGGATTGCTGGGTCATATGGTAGTTCTATTTGTAGTTTTTTAAGGAACCTCCATACTGTTCTCCATAGTTGCTGTATCAATTTACATTGCCATCAACAGTGCAAGAGGATTCCCTTTTCTCCACACCCTCTCCGGCATTTACTGTTTGCAGATTTTTTGGTGATGGCCATTCTAACTGGTGTGAGGTGATACCTCATTGTAGTTTTGATTTGCATTTCTCTAATGATTAGTGATGTTGAGCATCCTTGCATGTGTTTGTTGGCAATCTGTATATCTTCCTTGGAGAAATGTCTATTTAGGTCTTCTGCCCATTTTTGGATTGGGTTGTTTGTTTTTTTGATATGAGCTGCATGAGCTGCTTGTAAGTTTTGGAGATCAATCTTTTGTCAGTTGCTTCATTTGCAAATATTTTCTCCCATTCTGAGGGTTGTCTTTTCGTCTTGTTTATGGTTTCCTTTGCTGTGCAAAAGCTTTTAAGTTTCATTACGTCCTACCTGTTTATTTTTGTTTGTATTTCCACTTCTTTAGGAGGTGGGTCAAAAAGGATATTGCTGTGATTTATGTCATAGAGTGTTCTGCCTATGTTTTCCTCTAAGAATTTCATAGTGTCTGGCCTTACATTTAGGTCTTTAATCCATTTTGAGTTTATTTTTGTGTATGGTGTTAGGAAGTGTTCTAATTTCATTCTTTTACATGTAGCCGTCCAGTTTTCTCAGCACCACTTATTGAAGAGGCTGTCTTTTCTCCATTGTATATTCTTGCCTCCTTTATCAAAAATAAGGTGACCATATGTGTGGGTTTATCTCTGGGCTTTCTATTCTGTTCCATTGATCTATATTTCTGTTTTTGTGCCAGTACCATACTGTCTTGATTACTGTAGCTTTGTAGTATAGTCTGAAGTCTGGGAGCCTGATTCCTTCAGCTCCGTTTTTCTTTCTCAAGATTGCTTTGGCTATTTGGGGTCTTTTGTGTTTGCATACAAATTGTGAAATTTTTTGTTCCAGTTCTGTGAAAAATGCCATTGGTAGTTTGATAGGGATTGCATTGAACGTGTAGATTGCTTTGGGTAGTATAGTCATTTTCACAATGTTGATTCTTCCAATCCAAGAACATGGTATATCTCGCCATCTATTTGTATCATCTTTAATTTCTTTCCCTTCCTCATTTTTGAAATGGAGTTAAAAACAGTTTCAAGTCCTTCCTATTTGATAAGAGCTGCTCTTAGATGTATACTGGAGAAATCGGCCAAAACTATAAGAGAAAAAAAAGAATTAAGAGATGTAAAAATTGAAAGAGATAAAGCTAGCACTATTTGCAGTGACTATATTTATTGACTTAGAAAAATCAAGCTCAAGCTATAAAAATTAATAACCATCTAGAAAATGCAATTTAAAAATATAGTACCATTCATAAATGGTAACAAAAACTATAACGTCTCTGGGAAGTAATGAAGAACAAAGCCAAGATATCCCCTTCTGTAACCAAACAGAACACTATGGGGCCTTCCAGAGACAGACACCCCCTCCCCCATATCCTCTTCACTGAAGTGCCTAGATAATATAATATCTGATGTACATTTCCTGAGTCGTTTTACAGATGCTAAAACCACCACCAAACAAAGAAATTAACTACTTGATGACCATGAACATGTAGCCCCCATACCTACTGGTGCCTAAGGATTGATAATGTTAACCTCTGTGACACCACCTTGTTACCTCACCATCAACCAATCAGAGAATTGTGCATGAGCTGATCACATACCCTGGGACTCCCCCTCCCTTGCCATACCTTTAAAAATGCTTTCCTGGAACCCATCAGGGAGCTTGGGTGTTTTGAGCACTAGCTGCCCTGGGTTCCTTGCTTGGCGTCCTGCAATAAACACTGCACTTTCCTTCATCACAACCCAGTTGGCTTTACTGTGCGCAGGTGAGCAGACCCAACTTTGGTTTGGTAACACTTTCACCATTTCTATTCAACATTAAAATCATTATTTTATCCATTGCAATAAGAAAAGAAAAATTAATAAAGGCGTACAGCTTGGAAAAGGAGTAAAATTGTTTTTTTTTCACAGATGATATGATTATGTGTGGAAAAACATAAGAGATTTACAACAGAAACTATTAAACTCAGGACACAAGGTCAATATTAAAAAAATTTAATTTTCACTGTATAGTAGCACAGACAATTTAAAAAATTAAGTAAAAAGTATTATTTATAATAGCTCCAAAACCCATAAAATTCTTAGAAATAAGTGTATCAAAAGATGTGTAAGACCTCTACACTAAAAGCTACAAAATACTGATAAAAGAAATCAAAAAGACCTAAACAAAGGGAGAGTTATACCATGTTTATAGACTGGAGAGCTCAACATTGTTGAGATATTAATTTTCTCCAAATGTATGTATAGATTCAACACAATCTCAATCAAAGTTACAGCAGGATTTTTTTAAAGTACAAATTAAGTCTAAAATTTATATGGAAATGTAAGCAACCTCAAATATTCAAATCAATCTTGAAAAAGGTTGAAGGACTTATCCTACTTGATTTCAAGATTTAACTATAAAGACACAAGAGTCAAGAATAGATATACGGGGCTTACCAGGTGGCGCAGTGGTTAAGAACCCGCCTGCCAATGCAGGGGACATGGGTTCTAGCCCTGGTCCGGGAAGATCCCATATGCCGCGGAGCAACTAAGCTCGTGTGCCACAACTACTAAGCCTGCACTCTAGAGCCTGTGAGCCACAACTACTGGAGCCCACGTGCCACAACTACTGAAGCCCACACGCCTAGAGCCCATGCTCCACAACAAGAGAAGCCACTGCAATGAGGAGCCCGTGCACCACAACGAAGAGTAGCCCCCCAGACGCCGCAACTAGAGAAACCCTGTGTGCAGCAACGAAGACCCAACACAGCCAAAAATAAATTTTAAAAAATATAATAGATATACAGATCAATGAAACAGAACAGTGTCCAGAAATAGATCCACACATGTATATGGCCAACTGATTTTCAACAAAAGTTCCAAGGTAATTCAATGGGGAAAGAAAACACTTTTCAACATATTGTGCTGGAACAACTAGATTTCTGTGAGGAGAAAAAAAATGAATCTCAATCCCTACCTCATACTATACCCCCAAATCAATTCCAGATGAATCAAAGAACTACTTGCAAAAGCTAAAATTATAAAGCCTTTAGGAAAAAACAGGAGAATATTGTCAACCTTGGGGTAGACAAATATCTCTTGGAGAGATCTCAATAGGCAGGATTTATAAAGAGAATGAGAAGACAAGCCACAGACTAGGAGAAAATATTTGCAAAAGAGTTATCTGACAAAGAACTATTATCCACTCTGTTTCTCCAGCCCTAAGAAGAATGGCTAGGATATAATAAAAGGTTTCTTGTGGCTCAGAGTGTAATCTCGCAATGATTGATGTGGAAACCGAGTCACAGAGAAATTGAGACTTAAAGATAACACAGCTCATGTGTAGTGGAGCCAGATTTTGAATGCTGCGTGAGACTTCAGAGCTGATAACCACGTGGCCAGTCCACCAGACCATGCTGGAGGTGGTTTTTTAATTACCACTCTACCTCTGCCCCACTTTGCTTGATACCTCAGAGAAAATAATACAGAGATGGCTTTTTCCAGCTGGACTTATCTGAAGCAGACAACCTACTCCTTCCAGGACAGGAAAGGGTACCCAGGACACAGACCTCTTCCCTGGAGAGAAGAAAGTACAGTCCTATGTACTGCTGGCCTATCTCAGAGGCCAGTAGTTGCCAAAAACAAACCAACCAGCTGATTTCCCTGGGCATGGAATGTTTCAACATCCTCTGTCCCACTTGCTCTGCTATATGTTAACTGCAGATCTGTGGCAAACTGCAGGGCACTCACTGGAGATGAAGTTGAGGCAGAGCATGGAGAGTGTGCTCTCTCTGAGTTTTCAAACAAGCAGATACAGGTAAACCACAGTGAAAGTGAAAAAGAAAGGGGCCCATTGGAGGTGGCTGATGAGCAGCTGCTCAGTGAGCTCACAGGGGACCCACGGTGGGGTGCGCCTCCCTCATGCCTCAGAGCCCCTCTCTGCCTCTGGCCTGTGCCTGTCCCCTACTTTTAGCCAGTGGAAAGGATCTCAAGCTGGGAGGAACAGAGATCTTTCTTATGTTCTAGTGGAGCAAGGGAATTGAGTTCACTGCAGAGAAGTCGGCAGTGGGAGGCTCATGACTATTTCAGTGACCAGAATATCTCCACCCCAGGTAGAGGAAGGTGCTGTGGGAACACAGGGTTTTAGCCGACTACTTAAGTGTTGGCTAAAGTGTTGTTTGTCTGTGGCTTTTCCCTTCTCTCCGTCACAATCTGGGAACAGTACCTTGAAGCACTGTCCTTGATTAATAAAGTTTTCTGCCCTATGATGATCCCCTGGATGGAGGTGGTCAGAGGTAGGAGAGGGTGAGAATACTGTTCTTGATTATGAAAACCTATCTCCATTTTGTGTATCCCTGTATAATTTTAGTCTCCTAAATTGATCTATTATTTTTCACACTGTACTTTTGTAGAAAATAATTTTCCAGAAGACATATAACACTGTCCTTAAAGACCGATGTAATCCCTGTACATAAAACATGTCATATATACACTTATAAATGTATATATAATGCTTAAGAATAAATCATTCTGAGTTTTTGGAAAAAAAAAAAAAAGAACTGTTATCCAAAATGTACAAAGAACACTTGAAACTCAACAATAAAAAAATGAACAACCTAGGACTTCCCTGGCGGTCCAGTGGTTAAGGTTCCACGCTTTCATTGCTGAGGGCCCGGGTTCAATCCCTGGGTAGGGAAGGAAGATCCTGCGTGGTGTGGCCAAAAAAAAAAAGGGCGGGGGGACTTCCCTGGTGGCGCAGTGGATAAGAATCCACCTGCCAATGCAGGGGTCACGGGTTCCATCCCTGGTGGTCCGGGAAGATCCCACATGCTGTGGAGCAGCTAAGCCCATGTGGCACGGCTACTGAAGCCTGCACGCCTAGAGCCGGTGCTCCTCAACAAGAGAAGCCCCCGCAATGAGAACCCCACGCACCGCAAAGAAGAGTACCCCCTGCTCACCGCAACTAGAGGAAGCCTGCATGCAGCAATGAAGACCCAACACAACCAAAACTAAATAAATAAAATTTAAAAAATAAAAGGAAAAAAAAAAAGGAAAAAAAATAATAAAAATAAAAGGAAATGAACAACCTGATTAAAAAATGGGCCAAAGACATGAACATATACTTCAGCAAAGAAGTTATACAGATGGCAGATAAGCATATGAAAAAATGCTCACCATCATATGTCAGTAGGGAATTGGAAATTGAAGCAACAATAAGATACCATTACATACCTATTTCTTTTTTTTTTTTTTAAATGTATTTATTTATTTATTTTTGGCTGAGTTGGGTCTTTGTTGCTGCGCACGGGCTTTCTCTAGTTGTGGCGAATGGGGGCTACTCTTCATTGCGGTGCGCGGGCTTCTCATTGCCGTGGCTTCTCTTGTTGTGGAGCACGGGCTCTAGGGGCGCGGGCTTCAGTAGTTGTGGGGCGTGGGCTTCAGTAGTTGTGGCTCGCGGACCCAGCCACTCCACGGCATGTGGGATCTTCCCGGACCGGGGCACGAACCCGTGTCCCCTGCATCGGCAGGCGGACTCTTAACCACTGCGCCACCAGGGAAGCCCCTACATACCTATTTCAATGGCTAAAATCCAAAACACTGACAATACCAAATGCTGGCAAGGATGTGAAGCAGAAGGAACTCGGATTCATTGCTGGTGAGAAAGCAAAATGGTACAACCACTTCAGAAGACAGTTTGGCAGTTTCCTATAAAACTAAACATGCTCTTACCATATGACCCAACAATTGTGCTCTCTGAGTCAAAAACCTATGTCCTCACAAAAATCTGCACGGATATTTATAGCGGCTTTATTCATAATTGCCTAAACTTGGGAGCAACTAAGATGTCCTTCGGTAGATGAATGGATAAATAAACTGTGGTACATCCAGACAATGCAATTAGTGCTGAAAAGAAACAAGCTATCAAGCCATAAAAAGACATGGAAGAAGCTTAAATGCACATTACTAAGTGAAAGAAGCAAATCTGAAAAGGCTACATACTGTATGATTCCAACTACATGACATTCTGGAGAAGGCAAAACTATGGAAATAGTGAAATTACAGATCAGTGGTTGTCAGGGGTTAGGGGGAGGGAGGGATGAACAGGCAGAGCACGGAGGATTTTTAGGGCGGTGAAACTATTCTGTACAGAATTATGGTGATACATGTCTTTATGCATTTGTCTAAATCAATAGAATGTACAATATCCAGAGTAAACCCTAAGGGAAACTATAGACTTTGGGTGATAATCATTAACGTGTCCATGTAGGTTCATCAGTTGTAACAAATGTACCATTCTGGCAGGAGATGTTGATAGTGGGGAGGCTGTGCCTGTGTCGGAGCAGTACTCTCTGTACTTTCCACTGATGCTTTCAGCTCACTTTGCCGTGAGCCTAAAACTGCTCTCAATAAATAGTCTAAAAATTGATAAATTAGACTTCATCAAAAATATAAACTTCTGCTCATCAAAAGACATCATTGATAAATGAAGAGATGAGGCAGATGGGAGAAAATACTTTCAATACATATACATCTGACAAAAGACTTGCAACCAAAATATATAAAGAACTCCTACAACTCAATGATAAAAAGGCAATCAATCCAAATTAAAACAAAAAGGGCAAAAGACTTGAATAGACACTCTGCAAAGAGATATAGAAATGGCCAGGAAGCACATGAAAAGCTATTCAACATCATTAGACATAAGGGAAAAGCAAATTAAAGCCAACATAAGATACTACATATCAGAATGGCTAAAATTAAAAACATGGACAATATCAAGTGTTGGTGGAGCAACTGGAACTCTCTTACATTTCTAGTTGGAGTGTAAAATGGTTAAACCACTTTGGAAAACTCTCTGGCAGTTTCTTTTGAAGGTAAAATACACCTACACTCTGACCTAGCAATACCACTTCTAAGAATGAAATAAATACATATGTTAGAATATTATATTTATAATGAATATACGTATATATAAATATATATACACACATATTTATATATATAGATATATAAATACATACATACAAAAGGCTTGTATGTGAATGTTAATAGCAGTTTTATACACAATAGCCAAAAGCTAGAAACAGCTCTGATGTCTATAATTCTCTGAATGGATAAACAATTTCTTACAATGTTAATACTATTCAGCAATAAAAAAGAACAAATCACTAATATACGCAATGACATAAATAAATCTGAAAAACACACTGAGTGAAAGAAGCCAGCCATAAAATATGTGATTCCATTTATATGAAGTTCTGGAATAGGAGAAGCTAACCTACAGCAATGAACATGAGAACGGTATTTGCTTTTTGTGGGGACTGAGCTGCCAGTGGCCAGAGGGAAATTTCTGGGGTGATGGAAGTGTTTTATATCTTTATTGTGGTAGTGTTACATGAGTGACGATGTCCAAACTCATCCAACTTTACATTTAAAGTCTGCACATTTTTTTTGTGTACACGATAACTCAATAAAAATTATGTAAAGCTAAAAAGCACTCAACACAGAGAAAAAGAATATAAATATATCAAAATTAAGGATTTTAAAATGGAGAATAACATAGATGTAGTAAAGAGATGACAGATTGAAGGACAATAAACTGCACTGTCAAAACCTAACAGGGGGCTTCCCTGGTGGTGCAGTGGTTGAGAGTCCGCCTGCCGATGCAGGGGACACGGGTTTGTGCCCCGGTCCGGGAAGATCCCACATGCCGTGGAGCGGCTGGGCCCGTGAGCCATGGCCGCTGAGCCTGCGCGTCCGGAGCCTGTGCTCCGCAACAGGAGAGGCCACAGCAGTGAGAGGCCCACATACAGCAAAAAATAAAAAATAAAAGAAAGAAAAAAAAAAGAAACCTAACAGGAATAAAAAGGAGCTCTTGACAATTGACAAGAAAACGACCCTTAATAGAAAACTGGCCAAGGGTATGGGTTAGCAGTTCATAGTTCTTAGTTACATCAGGGGTGCATATATATTATCTAACCATTCCATTCCCAGCTATAGATTCTAATGAAATTTTCACACAGGTCCATAAAGGACACGTACTACTACATTGAAGGTGATATTGCTTGTGGGGCAGAGTTGAAGCCAATCTGGAGTCCATCAATTTGATGGTAAGGAGTTACATTAACTCTACCCTTTGTACCTAAAGTCTCACACAGAAGCACAGACACACATTTATTGAGGACATACTATATTCCAGTTATTGCATGTTACAGAAACTAATTTAGGCTTCGTAATAAGGAAGAACTACTGTCACCACTCCCCATTTGATAGAGAAACCGAGGCACAGAGAGGTGAGGTAGGTTCCGAAGGTCACACAGCTTATCATTATAGAACCAGGATTCCAACCAAGCAAGCCTGAAGCCCACACCGCCAACTGCTCGCTCTGCCTTTCTGTGCTTCCTCTGTGTGCATGTGGAGGAGGACACTCAGAACTTGAGGCCTAAGGCCCAGGGCTATCTGCCAAGCAACACGAAAGCCCCTAAAAAAAGGTTAACCTGGAGCAAGCCGTATCTGTGCGTTCCGCCCCAATAAACATCCCACGAGCATTTCCTCAAATACGGCCGTCGTCGCAGGGAGGGAGCCAGGCAGAGCCCACGTGGTTTTGACAGAACATCCATTCATAAATCCATTTATTACAGTGGCACTGCTGGCGCAGTAAAATTTAAGGATCTGTCAGTTTATGACGAATTTTTATTTTTAAGGGTTTCAAGTAAGCAGTAAACATTCACTCCAGACTGAAATTCCCCCCATTTGACACCTGGAAGGGGCAGGGTGGGAGAGCAGGGGTGTGGGTGGTGGGGAATTGAGCAGGGAAGAGGTGAGAAGAGGCCGGGCACCGCGTCGGGGGAGACTATTCCCACCAATATCTCCAGGCAGGGGTGTGAGGGGCTTCATGCCCCATAATGAGGGAGGCCGAATGCTACCCCAAAGGGAGCAGGGCTGCTCTCTTTGTGGCCCAATTCAGTTTTCCTTTCCCGCTTCCCAGCAAAGCAGGACCGTAATGGGCATTTAAGAACCACAATCCTTTGGGAACTCTGTGCAATCCGCTGCCAGAGGAAGGAAGGAAGTCGGCACGGTATGCACATAAAAATTATGGACATAATATTTTAATGCATATATGTATAGAGAAAAGGGGCCAGGGCTTCCCTGGTGGTGCAGTGGTTAAGAATTTGCCTGCCAATGCAGTGGACACAGGTTCGATCCCTGGTCCGGGAAGATCCCACATGCCGTGGAGCAACTAAGCCCGTGCGCCACAACTACTGAGCCTGCGCTCTAGAGCCCGCGAGCCACAACTACTGAGTCCACGTGCCACAACTACTGAAGCCCGCACACCTAGAGCCCATGCTCCACGACGAGAAGCTACCGCAATGAGAAGCCTGAGCACCACAACAAACAGTAGCCCCAGCTCACTGCAACTAGAGAAACCCCCGTGCACAGCAATGAAGACCAAACGCAGACAAAAATAAAAGAAAACAAAAACTAAATTTATAAAAAAAAAAAAGGGGGCCAACATTTTATAGGATTTTTTTTTTTTTTGCATTTTGGTTTTTTTTAAGAGATTTGTTGTAAACACGCGTAGCTTTTGTGATCACCAAAAAGTCATTGCTAAACAAACAAAAAACAAACTACAGTGAACGTGCTACCAGCAGTTGTTGACCTTTTCTGTGCTTTCACCCCGTGCCAGGCCCTGGGCAGCCCCTCTTTATCTGCTCTCCCATTTAATCTTCATCCTACCCTCTGCAGTGTTACTATTTTTAATCCCCATTTTATAAACAAGGAAACTGAAGTTTAGGGAGGCAAAGTACCTGGCTCAGGGATATACAGCTAGGAAGTGGAATGGCTGAATCATGGGTATAGTTGACTGAAGTATAGTTGATTTACAACATCATGTAAACAGGGAAATCTTGTTGAAGACTTTTTTTTTTTCCCGGCCGCGCCCCACGGCTTGCGGGATCTGAGTTCGCCAACCAGGGATTGAACCTGCGCCCTTGGCAGTGAAAGCAAGGAGTCCTAACCACTAGACCACCAGGGAACTCCCTGTTGAAGACTTTTTAAACAGCAGTTCAGCTCGACCCTGAGGTAGCATCTCATTCTCATCTTTAGCAGCACCTAGGGATCACCTCCAAGAGATGGAGGGCAAACCTGGGTCACTTGGTCTCCTCCTGAGGCCACTTCCCGCAGAGGAACCCTGTCTACCAGTTGTATGTACCCTCCTTACCTCTCCCACAGCTCCATTTGCCCAGAGACAGTTTGGCCTCCTCACTGAGATAGAAGGATGTAGAATAAACAACACAGGAGAGAGTTGCTTAATGTGAACCCTCTGACACGGGGGCCAAAATTTCACACCAAAGTGTGTACGTCTGTGGGAGAGAGACTGGGACTGGGACTTTACCTTGGAAAAGGAAACAAAACACTGCAGAAATATGTTGAATTGAATTTTTGGTAATTGTGACTATGTGCTAATTCTTAGCATGAGCAAAGAAATCAAGCGCTGCTTGTTTTAGCTCTGGTGGCACATGGTTTTCTAATCAAGTCATACGACAATGTCTTTCACTTTACTTTTGTCTCAGCGTGATTTATGAAGAAAATCATTAGTGTGAAAATATTCAAGGATTTTATCAATTTCCCAAAGGGTTTCTAGTCATCCTTTAATAGTCAAACTGTTCTCTTTTGAAACCCCTGGTGTCATTTCCTCTTTTACAATGTTAACGGGCCTAACTCTGCTGTGTCCCACTTTGTCAACGACATTGCAAGGATTTGAGCAGTTCAAGACCATTATTTTCATTGATTTTGTGAAATCCATATATCTCTATATATTTTAACAATATTTGCAATTTCACTCAATCTCCAAGTTGTACTATTATTTTGTGTCTTTATAAAGACCGGAGAGAAACAGTTGACGCAATGGGAGACAGAAATCTGTATTAAAGCGGCATGTGGGGAAAGGTGGCTCATTTTTGGAAGGATCAGTTCCATTAGTAAATTGTTTCATGTTTCAATGCACTATTGCTTCCTTCTGCAAACCTGTAACCCTAGGGACCTTGGATAATGAATATTCAAATAACAGGGGACTCCCTATGTATACAAAAGGGACTCCTTATTAATTATATAGCATACTTTTAAGTATTAGGTATATACAGAAGAAACAGAACACCCCTGTGTCTCAAAAATGCATCCACCCAGGCAGTTGTTGTGGGTAATGGTTTCTCTTTTGAGGTAACAGAGCACTAGTTCTGAGGGCTGAGGTCTATGCTTGCTGCCAGTGAGATGAATCACTTTGATGTGTCCCAGGAGATGGAGCCTGAAGTCAGTCTAGATGTTTCTGTGATGGGGAAGAGGATGGCCAAGGAACTGAGGTACCACACAGCATGGCCACCTGTGGCACCCCTCTGTCTTCTTCCCTGTGTCTATTCTCCACATTGGCAGAGAACTTTCTGCCTCTGGTTGGAGTATGTGGATGAGGATGCACTGGAGGATAAATAGGGACAAATGACAACAGCTATCATTTACTGAGCACCTCAAGTGTGTCAGGTACTCTGCCGCTATCATTTCTAATCTTAGCAGCAGTCCTATGAGATAGGTATTATAGTTGTATCATTTGGAATTCTCTGCGTAAAAATGACAGAAAAACCAATCAAGACTAATTTAAGGAAATCAAAGAAACCTATCAGCTGTTGCTGCACAATAAACTGCCCCCAAGTGCAATGCTTAAAATAATGAGCATTTATTATTGCTCATAAGTCTACAGGTCAGCTGGGTGGGTCTTCTGGTCCCTCTGGGCTCAGCTTTGGTGGTCAGCTCTGCTGATCTTGGCTGGGCTCTCTCATGCATTTCCAGCCAGCAGGCTGTGGGCTGGCCCAGGATGCCCTTGGCTGGGACAATGGGCTCTCCTCCATGTGTCTCTAGTCCTCCAGCAGACTAGCCCAAGGTAGGTTCATAGGTCCAAGAGAGTGATTGTAAGTGCACAAGACCCCTGGAGGCCTAGGCTTGGAACTGGTCCACTGTCACTTCTGCCATGTTCTGCTGGCCAAAGCAAATCACAAGACCAACCCAGATCCAAGGAGTGAGGAAAAAGACTCCACCTCTTGGTGGGAATTACTGCAAAGCCATGTTACAAGAACGTGGATACGGAGCGGGGCAAGGAAGCGTGGCCATTTTTGTAAATAATCTTCCACAAAGCTTGTGTTGGTTTGTGTATCTGGAAAGTCAAAAGAATTTGGCTTCATGCAGGCACTCAAATAATATCGCCATCTCTGGGCTTGGCCCTGCTCTGGGGGGTTGTTCCATTCTCAGATATGCATTTCCTTCATGATAGCAAAACAACAGAAGTCACTTCATATGGCACATTCTCACAGCTTTACACACACTGAAAAGAGACAGTGGCTGTCCCTCACAGCTGGACTCTCATTGGCTGGAATGGGTCACGTGTACATCGCTGAACCCATCACTGGAGGGAGGGGTGAGGGAAGTGTGGGTAGCTGAGTCCCTGAGTGGAGGGTGCGGTTGCCTCCAAACCATATGGGCTGAGGGTGGAAGAGAAATGGTGCCCTACAGGTACCAGATGGAAGGTGGAAGACGGAAGGCTGCTGGGCAGCAAAAAGCACAGCTGTGCACTGTATTCATTACTTCTGTTTTATGGAGGAGAAAAGGGATGCTCAGAGAGGTTAAGTGCCTTGAGGGAGGTGATCCAATGTCAGAACAGGACTGTAATCCATGCATCCCAGAGCCTACATGCTTTCCCCAAGACCTAGCTGCCTTTCAATCTAGAGGGAGAAGATTCCTTAACCTGGGCTGCTGCTAACTCCACTCTCCAACTTTGGGTCATCTCTCTGCCCTGACCTCAGAAGGCAGCAGTCAGGATGAGGAGAGGGCTAGAGCCCATGTGATTTGGGGAACTGCTGAAGGCACTGAGTGGCTTGGAGAAGATGTGGGGCTGAGCGCAGACTCCAACATCACAGGGCCTTCCTAGGAGAAGCCCGGGCAGCTACAAAGGGCAGAGCTGAGGCCAGTGGGTGCAAACCACAAGGAGAGACATACAAGAAGAATGCAGGCACAGTGAGGACGCTCTCAGCGGGGGAGGGGTATAGAAGGGGGAGGGGGCCGGGACGAGGAAGAGGAAACAGGGAATAAGGACGGGGAGGGATGGGGAGAGAAGGAGCGAACAGGGGCCCACTGGGTACCCTGAGTTGCCCCATGATTCCGGGCATCTTGTGCATTGAATCCTTAAGGTCAACTCTGTGACATGGGATTCTCAGACGGTGACTGAGCTAAGTCAGGGGCAAAACCCAGACAGGAAGAGTCATCTGCTAATCCTCTGTCTCTGAGCCAGGAGACACTTCCTAAATTGCAGCCCAGATGGCTTCTAGGGAGCCTCAGTGACAAGAAAGCGTAGTGGTGAGACCATAGACTTTGCCTCTGTTAGAGTGGGTCTGAATCCTTCCCGGACACCCCCCAGCTGTGTAAGAGGGAACAAGCCGCTTCACTTCTCTGAGCCCCTGGTTCCTCATCTGAAAATGAGAATAATCCCAACCTCCCAGGGCTGCTGTGGGAACCCAGTGAGCTAGCGTGTGCCCACGTGGAGTGGAGCCCAGGGCACCTGGAGCCAGTGTGCATCTGCAACCCCTCGGGGGTCCTCCCCACTTCAGGCCCTGCACAGCGCCCCCTACTGATGCAGAAATGGGATCCAGCTGCCACTTTCAGGAAACCGAGGGGCCCTGAGGGGGCCCCCTCCCCAGCCCTCCTCTAGCCTTCTTCTCTGTCCTCCTCCTCGCCTCCTTGTGCCCACGGATACACAGATCTCTTTCACCTCCAACTTCAAGAACCCAGCAGCTGATTTAGGAGTGTGCTCAGGGCCCAGAATGTAAATCGTTTCTCACCAGGAATGTGTAAACAACCCATAAAGCAAAGGATTTGGGCCCGGGTCACGTGGCCCAGCTGCTCATAAAACCACAGCATTGATCTCCACTCTCCAGCAAGCCTCTAAGCCACGGGAATGATGGAGGGGCTGCGTCTTAGAAACCTGTAATCTCCCACCATACATCTGAGGTGGCGTGTTTGAAGTCCCAGGATGAGTTATTTACATCATTTTTGCAATGTGTACTGAAAGGGCATTAGCCCAACTCCTGGCAATGGGGCTTTATGGGAACCTGGCTGCTTAAAAATATAGCGGGGTGTAAAAGGATCCCTCTGGCAAGTCACTCACAAGCCAGTTTCTCTGGGCGGCCACGTAATCAAAGCCAGATCATTTGGCCTAGTCTTCCCCATGGCCGCTGTAGGACCACCTTCTCAATTTCTGCCACATCCTAGCACCACCTGATCTATTATTTACTTAATGGTGTTTACTTTCAATCATTACCTTTTTACTTAGCTACGTTCTAAACAATACCCATGAAATCATGCACTTGGTATCTGAGTTTTATTTTTTCCTCTTATACATTACAATATATTCATAACCTAAAATGACACATGTTCACTTTGTATCACGTATAATCGTCCAGCTCACCACCAGTGTACCACAGGTGGGGAAACACTGACCTAGTCAAACACGTCCACTGTACAAATTGGGAAGCTGAGGCCCATAGATAAGGGTCACTATAGAAGGTCATAGATAATAGGTCACGGCTATTGAGGGGAAGAAATGAGAGCAAAAGAGGCTAATAATAACAGCTTCCTATTCACTGAGCATTTGCTATGCACTCAGCACTGCACTGAGCCTTTTACACATAATTCCTGATTTACATAACAACAATGAGATTGTGTCAGTCACTGTCCCAATTTTGCAGATGAGGGAGTTGAAGCCCAGAGAGGTTAAGTGTCTTGTCCAAGGCCACACAGCTAGTCAGTTGCTCAACCAGCCTTTTAACTCAGGTCTGCCTGACTTCAAAGACTGGCTCTTAAGCATCCAAGGGAAAGAAGGAGAGGCAAGAGGAAAGAAGAAATGGTGTATTTATTAAGTGCTAGCAACTTTTACATCTATTGCTGTGTTCTTCTCTGGTCACCCATTCAGTGTCCTTGTTCCATAAAATCTTCACCATAGACTAGAGTTGCCACAAAGAGGAGTGTCTCGCCCTCAAAGCCTTTGGGCAAAGGAACAGATGTTTAGAATCCAAGGCCCCAGGGGTGGATGCCCTCCAACTCTCATCCTCTCCACAGAGGCCGCCACAGAGCTGTGGTTGTGGGTGCTTGCGCATGCTTGGGAAAGTTGGGCTTTGGCTCAGTCAGACCTAAGATCAAATCCTAGCACCTCTGCTCCCTAGTTAAGTAAACGGGGCAAGCCCCTCTACCTCTCCGAGTCTCAGGGCGCCGTGCATTCAATGGGAGTAATGTTAACACCTACCTCATGGGATTTTACTGAAGGTGAAAGCACTGCTGTGCGTAAAGTGCTTAGCACAGTGCCTGGGACATGGCAAATATTCTTGAAAAAGAAAGCAGGGATCATATGCGGGGGGGGGGGACAATGAGGAATGACCTCCATCTCCTCCAGGGCCCGAGAGCCGATGTGCAGCAGGAAATGCAGCTGCAGCCACCACGTAGCCCACGGTCAGGGTGCTGGACCAAGAGATGCTAAGGCATGGAGAAAAAGAGCACAGGCTGGGGAGCACAAAAGATGGGCCCGGCACCCAGCTCCACCACCAAGGAGCCAGTGCTTTGTGCCAGTCACAGGTTCTTGCCAAGCCTGTTTTCTCAACTGCGAAATAACGGTCACCTGGGTCTCAAGTTTAAATGACCATCTTTATGTTCATGGAACTGCCTGAGTCCTTGGCTTATCAGGGCCGAAGATGCTATCCAAGGCCATCAGGACTAACCACTAATTTTACAAATTCGGGGACTCTTCATGCATGAGAACGCATACAAAGTGCTGTGTGTGTATGAGGGATGGCGCTCAGGGATCTGGGGTTCTGATCTTACCTCCGCCATTACTCTAGAAAGTGCTGGCTTTGTTAAATCTCAGTTTTCCCGGGTGTGAAATGGGCACATTCAAATCCTCTTATTTTTTTTAAATTTTTTAAACTTTAAAAAAAAATTTTTTTAAACTTTATTTTTGGCTGTGCCACACAGCTTGTGGAATCTTAGTTCTCTGACCAGTTTTTGAACCCGGGCCCTCGGCAGTGAGAGCATGGAGTCCTAACCACTGGACCACCAGGGAATTCCCAAAAGCTCTTCTTAAAGAACTGTCTTGAGGGTTATATGGATGAAGTTTACAGAGCACTTTGTAAAGTGCCTGACATATGGTAAAGGCTTAATACACAAGCTACTGTTCCTTGTTTCTGAGAAACACATTTTCGTGGCCCAATTAGGGAAATAAAGAACTGGGAAATGTTTGCTGGGTTCTTGAACAGAGGAAAGTAAAAACGTGGATTTCACCAAAAACATGGATGGTCAAATAAATATTAGCTGCGAGATTGGTTACACTTCCTTCATTCAACATACAGTTTTTTGAATACTAAGTGAAGGTGCAAGGTGCCTGGCACTAGGGCAAGAACCCTGAAGACACCGCCCCTGTCCCCAAGGAGCTCAACCCTCCCAACTAGACAGGAAGACATCGGGCAAGCAGCATACAGTTTGCACTGTTAATAACGCTCTGTCAATGGGGGTGCTGGGATAACATGAATAATTCCAGCCAGTGGGATCCAGTAAGCAGGAAGCAGCCTTTGAGTTGATCCTCTAAGAATGGGAAGAATTTCCCTTTTTTAAAAAAATGGAAGATAAAAAAATAAATTGCCATTGCCCATGGCTACATGTCCAAATTCCACCCATCCTTCAAAAGTCACCTCCTCCCAAAAGCCTTCCAGGAGCACTCTTTAATGGAAGTGTCCCCTCCCCCCTCTTCTGAAATTCTATTTATCTGCCCAGCTCATTTGGCCCTTATCACCACTACTATTTGGTATTTATGTATTTCTGGGGCTCTTTAAGGAAAACTCCCTGAGGGCCTCTCTGGCACCCAGTGGGCACTCAATAACCGAACTGGACTGAATGGACATGTGTGTTCTAATGGCCAAATCAGGGCACTGAGACAAAAGCCAGACTGAAGGTCCCTGGGCTAGAGTTCCCTGCCTGCACACATCCCAGTCCCAGGCTCCTCCCACAGTGGCTTGGGCTCTGCAACAACAAACAAGATACTTGAGCCTCGTCTCCCACCCTGCCCTGGACCTTCTCCATGCCCCACCTTGCCTTGATGATCAGAGCATCCCAGGCCCTCAGCCTCCCCTGGGCAAACCCCCAGAACACATGGTCTTTGGGGGTGACAGAGAGACCCTACCAAGCAGGCTCTGGTTTTTAGGTGGCGGCTTCCTGGCTGAGTTATTTAGGAGTGAGAGAAGGTGACGGGCACATTCTGCTGGGCATCTTATATGTTCCTTCATTTCATCCCCACAGTTCTGTGAAATATCATCCCTTAGTTTCCAGGTGAGGGAATGGAGGAATTCAAGATCACCCAGTTAGTAGCAACCTGGAAATCTTTTATCACCACCCCACAAACCAACCAATTCCCTGTCCAGGCCATCTGCTGGGCGTTTCTCAAGCCCGTCCTTTGTCTCTACGCTCACTGTCAGCCCCTGGTCCAAGTCACCATCTCCCCTCCCTGCTAAAGGGCACAGACTCAGTGGTTAAGAATCTTCCTGCCAATGCAGGGGACACGGGTTTGAGCCCTGATCCGGGAAGATCTCACATGCCACGGAACAACTAAGCCCGTGTGCCACAACTACTGAGCCCGTGCACCACAACTACTGAGCCTGAGCTCTAGAGCCCGCAAGCCACAACTACTGAAGCCCGTGCGCCTAGAGCCCATGCTCTGCAACAAGAGAAGCCACCGCAATGAGAAGCCCACGCACCACAACGAAGAGTAGCCCCCGCTCGCCACAACTAGAGAAAGCCTGTGCACAGCAACAAAGACCCAACGCAGCCAAAAATAATAAATAAATAAATAAAGGGCACAACCTCCCAACCGGTCACCCTGCCACCAGGCGGTTCTAATACTATAGCCAGTGACTTTTTGTTTTAAAAATCTTTTAAATATGATCTCTTTATGTGTATGCCCACAATACATACACACATACATATAAATACGTACACATACAGTTTTCTGTGAATACCTTAAAATGATCAGAAATATACTTCATTTCATCAGTACAGTTTTCCTTCTTTCCTTTATCGTTTGGCTCCTCTTTTTCCATCTCTTCCCCTCACCACAGAGCCCCACACTCCATGTCAACAACCTAGTGCGTGTCCTGTGTTTTAATCTGCTCATTCAATCCTAAATAGAACTCATTCAATTCTAAGCATGTACCTGTATCCACATTTACATATACAGAGTTTATTTGTCACTATTTCTTTTTTTTAAAATGGGACCATGTTATAGTTTTCTGCTCTTTGCCTTCTACACCCACCATTACTTCATAGACATCTATCTTTTCAAGTCAGCTAGCATAACTCTAACTTATTCTTTTTAATGGCTGCCTAATATTCTGTTCTGTGGATGGACGAGTTTATTCAGTTGTTGCCTTGTTGATGGTCATTCCCTGCGTCCAGCTTTTCTCCACTGGGAAGAATGTTGCAGTAAGTGTCAGGTAGGGTTCTAAGAAGCCATGGCAGCTTAGCCTGTTTGAGCTGGAGGCTCAGTTTCTAAGATCAAATCCCTAAACCGGGGCTTCCCTGGTGGCGCAGTGGTTGAGAGTCCGCCTGCCGATGCAGGGGACACGGGTTCGTGCCCCGGTCCGGGAGGATCCCACATGCCGCGGAGCGGCTGGGCCCATGAACCATGGAGCTGGGCCTGCGCATCCGGAACCTGTGCTCCACAACGGGAGAGGCCACAGCAGTGAGAGGCCCACGTACTGCAAAAAAAAAAAAAAAAAAAAAAAAGCCCTAAACTGCACCACAGAATAGCCTGGTGAATTCACCAGCTGCGGTCTCACCAAGTCGTGCCCTCACCCCACTGCATGCCATCCTGCACCTAGAGCTCCACCTTGCAGCCCCTGAGAGACAGTCCTTGGCACTGCAGCCACCAGAGCTGGACTCCCTGTTTGCCCCTGCACCCACAGAAAATGAAGGAAGCCTTGGGAATTTCCTGGTGGTCCAGTGGTTAGGACTTGGCACCAGGGGCCACTGCCAGGGTCCCAGGTTCGATCCCTGATTGGGGAACTACGATCCCACAAGCCACGCAGCACAGCCAAAAACTTTAAAAAATTTAAAAAGAAGTCTCACTGGGTGCATCTCATTGGTGGAAACCCGCTGGAATGGCCATACCCAAGCAGCAACTTTGAGATTCTTAAACTGGGGAGGTGGAACTCCAACTCCAACACAGGGATTTCCCCAAACGTCAGAGAAAGGCTATTCAAAAGATGATGGGCAACTGTAAGTATGACAGCATTTACTGTAATATTCTTACATGTAAGTCCTTCCTTATCAGGGTCTTTATTCCTGTGGGGTAGATTCCCAAGAGTTGAATTGCTGCTTTCCAAACATCCATCACACTTCACATTTCCACCAGCAACATGTGGGAGTACCACTTTCCTTACGTCCACACCAGCAGTAGGTGTTACAGCTCTGACAGACGCAAAACTCTATCATATTGCTAGACTTATTTAGGTTTTCCTGACTACTTGCATATGTACATTTTTCATAACCTTTTTTGGCCATTTAATTTGCTCAGTCGTTTTTTAACTAATCATCCCCTTTGCCCATTTTTCCATTGGGATGTTCTCTACTTTCAATCTATATGCTGGATATCTTCCATCTGCCCCTCCAGATCCAGGCTCTCTGACTTTATCCATCTGCTTGGTGCCTCGTACACCACAGGGACTATAAAGAGCTCCCAGTCCTCAGCTTCCAGTTGGGTTTGGCCAATGGGAGGCACAGCTGGAAGTCACTGGGCAGGAGGAAAGAGAGGTTGGGGTATTTATTCCCAAGCTCTCCCCCCTCCTCCCACTGGGCACAGGTCCTAGGTAGAAATGATTCCCTTCTGATACCAGCTCTTGTTCACCTCCCTGGGTGTGTTTCCTCAACCTTGCCCAAACCTTTCAAAACAGTCCCTTTGTATTGTCCCTTCATGACATCTCCTTAAATGACTCAATTCTGGTGTGCCACCCACCTCCTACCAGGACCCTGATACAAGATAGGAATCCGTTCTCTGCTGTCAGTGTTACACTTCTTTTTTTCAAGTTCTATTTTTTTGCCTAATGACTTTTTTAGCATCTTTTGCCATACTAAAGATTGTGTATATATATATATATGTATATATTTATACATATGATTTAATATATATTATATATAATATTACATTATATATATAAAATAATATTCTATTGTATGGCTATATCATATTTTATTTATCCATTTATCACTGAGGAACAGTTGGGTTGTATAGATTTTTTTTTTTTTTTTTTTTTTTTTGCGGTACGGGGGCCTCTCACTGTTGTGGCCTCTCCCGTTGCGGAGCACAGGCTCTGGACGCGCAGGCTCAGCAGCCATGGCTCATGGGCCCAGCCGGTCCGTGGCATGTGGGATCTTCCCGGACCGGGGCATGAACCCGTGTCCCCTGCATCAGCAGGCGGACTCTCAACCACTGCGCCACCAGGGAAGCCAGGTTGTATAGATTTTATATATATTATATAATCATGTATCTTATACATAATATCATATATACCAAATATATATATGATATATATGACCATATATAAAGTCAAATTTAATTTTCAAATAAGATCTCTTTTCTTTTATAGCTTCTTGATTTTCAGCCTTGAAAGGGAGGTCTTCCCTGCCTCTAGATCATGAGCTGGCAAAATTGTTTCTGTAAAAGGCCAAGTAGTATCTATTTCAGATTTTGTGGGTTGTACAGACTCTGTTGCACTACCCGACACTGCCATTGTAGCAAGAATGCAACCATAGACAATATATCAACAAACATGTTCCAATGAAACATTATTTACAAAAACAGGCAGCAGCAATTCTGCTCCTAGGTATCTGCCCAAGAGAAATGAGAGCATAGGTCCACCAAAAACCTGTACATGAATGTTCATAGCAGCACTAATCATAATAGCCAAAAGGTGGAAACAACCCAACTGTCCATCAACTGATAAATGGATACATAGCCATACAATGGAATAGTATTCCTTTATAGAAGTCCTGATCCATGCTGCAACATGGGTGAACCTTGGAAACACTAGGCTCAAGGAAAGAAGTTAGACACAAAAGGTCACATACTGTACGATTCCATTTCTGTGAAATATCCAGAACAGGCCGATCTATAGACAGAAAGTAGACTGGTGGTTGCTGAGGGTTGGGGGAGGATAGGAGACAGGGGGTTGATAGTTAATGGTTGTGGAGTTTCTTTTTCAGGTTATGAAAATGTTCTAAAATTGACTTTGGTAATGGTTGTACATATCTATGAATATACTAAAAATCAATGAACTGTACACTTTAATATTATGGTATGTGAATTGTATCTCAATAAAGCCGTTATGAAAACAAAAAGTGAAAGGCAGCCATGGATTTGGTCCCTGGGCAGCAGCTAGCTGACCCCTGCTCTACTTTACACTTGCAGTCTCCTAGAATCTCTAACAATATATTGTATTATTTTAATTCTTTCATTAAATTTTTTGATCCACCTGAACTTCAGTATTTGATGGTGTACGATGAGTATTCAGTTTAATTTATTCCAGTGGGCTACATTATTGGGCCTGCACCATTCGTGAAATAAACTATCCCTTCTTCTGCTGAAATGAGGTACCTCTTTGTCCAATATTAACACCTACATCTTGGGATCTAATTCTGGATTATTTATCGTGTTCCATGGATCTATTTGTCTATGCCTTTCCCAATATCAGACTGATCTGATTTTAGTGACTTTATTGCATGTTCTGGTTTCTGTAAAGGAAGTCTCCCCTCATGTTCTTTTCTTTCACACTTGACTTGCAGCCAGTGAGCTTATCACAATGGATATCACTCCCTGCTTAAAAGCCTTTAATGGATTTCCACTGCTCTTACAATTATAGCCCAAATCCTAACTCGCCCTTGAGTGCTGCGTGCTTGGCACTGCCTAGCTCTCCAGCTTCACTTGGCCGAGGACGCTTCACCTGGGACTCTGTACCATAACCATGCTAAAGCAATTCAAGTGCTCCTGTTTCCTCCTACCCCAGGGTCTTTGCACTGGCTGTTTCCTCTGCCTGGAATACTTTTCCATCTCTTTTGTCAACTCCTCTTCTTCTTTAACCTCAGTTTGGTCATCATTCCTGGTCAGCCTATGCTGACCTCCCTAACCAGAACAAATGTCCCTCCCCACATTGTGAACCTATGCCATGCTGAACTTGTAATAGTACATTTATTTATTGGACTAACTTCTGCCTCTTCCAGCCCCCCTGTGCCTTCCCAGTATTTCACACTGCGTCCTACACATAGTACTCCAAAAAAAAAAAAAAAAAAAAATGAAGGTGTGAAATAAACAGGTAGAGACTGAACTCAGGCACCTCCCGCCTGGCTCTGAAACCCACCCTCTCCCCTTCCTCGGTGCTGTGTGCTGCCCTGAAGCAAGCCCGGGAGGGGATGTCAGGAGACCTGGGCTCTGGACTTTGCTCTGCCTCTCGTGGAGACAACACCCTAAATCTGTTTGCAAGGTGCTCTCCCCTTCCTTGCCTCTAGCTTGCAATCCTCACAGCCACCCTGGGAGGCGAGCGGTGTGGGGAGAGATTTCTCTTTGATTTTATTTTATTTATTTTAAAATTTCTTTTGGCCGCACCATGATGTCTGTGGGATCTTAGTTCCCTGACCAGGGATTGAATCAGGCCCTCGGCAGTGAAAGCGCAGAGTCCTAACCACTGGATCACCACAGAATTCCCATCCTTGATTTTGCAGTAGAGAAACCTGAAGTTGGGGATGAGGTGGCTAGCCCAAGGTCACACAGTCAGTCAGAGGCAGAGCCAAGAGCCCTGCTCTCTGGGTCCCCAAGCAAGTGTTCATCTTAGGAAAGACCCTTTCCTGAGTTGGGCCTCAGTTTGCCCGTTTGTAAAATGGAGACGAAGGATTTGGACTGAATGGTGTCAACGGTGTCACAAACCTCAAGCACCCAAGGTGTTGCCACACCTGAGATCCACCTGTATGATTATTGACTTAAAATCTTTATTTAAAGGGCTTTTTAAAAATTTTAAATTACCTTCATTTTTAAATTTATTTTTTGGAAAAGAAACTTCTAAAAATAAGGAAAAGTTCTTTTATTACATCTGTTATTCCATTGTAACCGCCGGTCACATTTTATCTAAGACACATTTCAGTGAACGTGTACGTATGCAAGTCAGCCTGGCTCATCTGGGAGCTATCGACAGTCCTCTCGTCCCTCTGGCAGTGGAGGGTCTGTGCTGTGGGAGAAACTTGCTCAGTGTCTCTGGCAAGAGCACCAGGCCGGGTCCTGCCACATCAAGGTGGGGCGGGGGGCCGGCCAGGGGCCGTCTGAGGGAGGCATGGGGAGCACCGCTGTGAGCTGTCTGGCTGATGCCCATGTCGGAGCATACGTGCCTGCCGTGCGTGTCTGCCCACGTCAGCATTCATGTGTTTCTGTACACACACCGGCCCACACGCCCTCCTCCCCGGGCTCCCACCACAGCCCGTCCTTCCAAGGCCCGAGCTGGGGTCAGCTCATGTGACTGCCAGGGAGGGGTCTGCTTTCTCTCAGGGCCAGAGCTGTGGAGTGAGTGAGACAAGGGGGGCCACCAAGGCGGGCACCTCGGCCCCGCCAGATCGCCCAGAGGCCAGTAAGCAAAGCGGGCCCCTCAGGAGTTCTCGCAGGGACCAAGCCACCCTGGACCTAGAATTCTGGAAGGTTCCTGGTCTCATCCTCTCATCCTACCAGTGTGGAGATAGGCCCTGACAGGGGAGAAGACTTGCCAAAAACACTGAGCATGCGAGTGGCAGGCCCGGGCCTCGGGGTTCTCTCTGACTCTCTGCGGCTTCTCCACACACTCCCAGGGTTTCAGCCAAGCCCTGTCTGCTGCAAAGGTGACTTGAGGAGAAAACCAGTATTGCAAAATAATTCAAAGAAAAACTCATGTGTATTGAGCACTCTACTCACTGGAGGGTAGGCACTGCTTTAAACACTTTACGTACATGAACACATTTAGTCCTCAAACAACTCTAAGAGGTAGTATGACACTATTATTATCCCATTTTCCAGATGAGGAAAGCAAGGAACAGAGAGGTTCGTTAACTTGACCAGGGTTGCACAGCTGATGAGTTGGCTTCATGGCCAACATTCTTTGCTTCTACGTTAAGCAGAGAAGGGGTAGAGGCCTGTGGATAGAAAGACACCTTTCTTCATCTGACACTGAGTTGAGAATCACTGGAGCCCTTCTGCCGTTCCATGGTATGTTCTTGAAGCCTAAGCTTTGCCTGTGCTGCCTGGCCTCACTTCTCAGAGGAGGAGAGCAAGTTAAGGAGGCAGAGTTATATATGTGCTCAAGATCACACAGCTGTCCCCGGGTCCTCTCACCACTTGCCATCATTGTGCTGAACACTTTCCCTACTTTGCTTAATTTAATCTCCACAACAACTATATAAATATGAACTACCGTTCTCCCCATTTTATGAATGGGGAAGTGGAGGCTCTAAGTGGTTAAGTAACTTGCCCAAGGGCACACAGCTAGTAAGAGGCTGAGGCAGTACTTGAACCCAGGTCCCTCTAATCTGAAGCCTGTGATCTTAACAACCAGTGTCTCCTGCCTCTCGTAACCATGTGCAAGGAGGGAAAGGCACAGACAATGCCCCATCTTACAGAGGAGGAAACAGGCAGCTGGCCTGGGAGCACATAGCCAGTGAACACGGGAGCTGGGACTCAGAACTCCAGGTCCCTCCGACTCCTTGGCTAGTGCCCTTTCCTTTGTTCCTTCAGGAATACTCCAGAAACGGCCCCAGCTCTATGTATGTCTGTGGTCAGCAATGCACTGTTGCCAGTGATGCTTTCCAAAGCAATTTCTCACTCATTATCCCACAAGTCCATGAAGGTCAGAATATGCTCCATTTCACAGATGGGCAATTAGAGGCCCAGAGAGGGAAAGAGCCTTGCCCAAGGCCTTGAACTAGGGTCCTTGACTCTAAGTCCAGTGAGGGAGGCCCTGGCCAAGGGGTCCGCCGGGCAGGCTCCAGCTAGCTGGTCTCTGCTCTGGCCAGAGGCAGGAAAATGAGGTTATGGTCTTATCAGGCTAATTGCCACCCAGAAGTCAAATCCTGCCACTCAGCTGGAACCTGCAGGAATGATCTCGGAGACAGGAGCTGTTATTGTCCAGATGAGGGGACGGGGGCAGGGAATGGGGCAAGCTGACCCTCTAAATTCCCCATGAAGCAGTTTGCTTTCTCAAAGGCCTCTGGAGAAAGACATTTCTCAGGCTTTCTCTTGGGCGGGACGGAAGCTTTCTACTGCTTTTGTGCACAGTTAGCCGAGACGCCGGCCATAGTAACAGAAACAGCATTAAGACCACGCGCTTCCTATAAATAGACAAAACAGGGCTGCAGTACACGCAAGTGGCGGCCGTTTCTCTCTGATGCACAGGAGTTGGTCACTGATAAGAGTTGAGTAACAGAGCTTGGAAAATGTTAGCACAGGGTCACCCTGCCCAGCTGGGGAAAGCCCTAAGGGCTGGTGTTGGTGGGCCATGGGTCAGGGCAACGTAACCCTGGATGTTGAAAGGAGGGACTGAGAATCAGAAGGCAACAATGACACTCATGGAATAGCCAGCATGGATTTAGTGTGGCCAATGTTCCTGGCACCGTGGGCTTTATAAATGCAAAATGTTTGCACCTTGGGTGCCCCTCTTGCCTCACCCTAGAGGTGGCCCTGTTGGCAACTTACTTTCCCTGTCTGAACTCCAGTTCTGTCCTTATGATGGGGATGAGAACAGCAGCTCCTACCTCGGAGGGCTGTGAGGAGTGAGAAGAGGCAGAGAAAGGGCTTAGCACGGAACTGCCATGGTCAGCATTCACTATTTTTACACAGGGGAAGGTGCAGTGCTGTGTGCTCAGCGATGAATAAGGCTGCGATGGGCTGAATGTTTGTGTCACCCTGCCCCCACCCCAAATTCATATATTGAAATCCTAATCCCCAATGTGGTGGTATTAGAAGGTGGGGCCTTTGGGAGGTGATTAGGTCATAAGGGTGGAGCCCTCATGAGAGGGATCAGTGCCCTTATAAAGAGACTCCCAAAGAGCTGTGTCATGTGAGGCTACAGTGAAAAGTCAACACTCTGCAACCTGCAACCGGGAAGAAGTTTCTCACCAGAACCCGACCCTGCTGGCACCCTGATCTCAGACTTCTGGCCTCCAGAACTGTGAGAAATAAATTACTGTTGCTTATAAGTCACCCAATACTTTAGTACTTGGTTTTAGCAGCCTGAACGAACTAATAGAGAAACACACCCAATCCCTGACCTCATGCTGCTTACAGTAGACCAGGAAGACATCAGGGATAGACTGTGATAAGAGATGATGGGGGAGGAGGAGGGAGCCAGGGAAGACATATCAGTGAGATGAGAAAAAGAAAAATCCCCTTCCCCAAAGATGGTCCCTTAGAACCATGCAAAGTGTGTTCTCACTCTGAAAATTACCAAAACCAGGATGACACCCTGCATCTCACGCTACTTATTTTATTTACCCCTCAAAACAATTTTGAGCTATCCTCATGGGATGAATAAAGAAACTGAGACCCAGAGAGGTGAAGTGATTTGCCTCAGGTCACACAGCTTGGGACTCAAACCCAGGCCTGCCTGATTCCCCTACAGCTTGACTCTGCCACTAGCTGGATGTGTGATCTCAGGCAAGTTACACCTCTTTTCTCAAGCCTCAGCCCAGTCCCGCTGCCCCACCCTTGCGCGCGCGCGCGCGCGCGCGCGCACACACACACACACGCACACACACACACACACACATCAAGGTAGAAGGTGAGGGTCACATGAGGCCATGGGTATGGGAGTGCTTTGGACATTGCAAGCTACAGTCCATGACTGAGCATTACTAGCGTAGGTGGTGCAGAAAGCACCAAAGGGCCCCTTATCTGTGATGAGCACCCTGGGGGCCCCACTTCCTCCCACATGATCTTCCTGTGAGTCAGGGTGCCGGGTATCCCCAGCCCTCTCTTACATCCGTCCTGCTCTTAGGAGCAAAAGCATATGGAAGCATTTTAATCAGCAGTTGTGACTACCACCTCCCTATGGGAAAAGTGTTCTTGGCTCCTGTTTAACAGATGAAGAAACGGAGGCACACACAGTAAGGTTAAGTCACTGCCCCAGGTGATACAGTTTGCGGGCGAGGGGGAACCTGGGAGCAGACACCAGTCCCTAGACACCCCATACTGCGATTTCCAAGTGGGTGAGATGCTCCTGGTGAGCAAGCCGGAGGGCAGCACTTGAAGGATGGGGACCAAGGTACTGCTCTGCTCTGGGGGTGAGGGGGGGAAGATAGGCCAGCTCCTTCCTTCCACCACCGCCCCCCTTTCTGGGGCTGGAGATTTCTTGGCCAAGCCAGCCCTTTCCCCACTATGTAAATACCCCAGGCCCTTTCAAGCTTCATTCTCACCTGCTTGTGAACACTTTAACCCCACACCTTGGTTGCTTTCTTATGGGAAAGAGGAGTCCGGAGCAGAGGGCCAGTCAGATTTAGGGATGGGTTCACGATGGAGGTGGCTGGGCATGGGCGGTTAGGTGATGAAAGAGACCCCCAATCTAGCCAAGCTGACACCCTCATTTTTTAAAACTGCTGGAACCCAGAAAGGGGTCTCACAGTAAGTCAGGGGCAAAACCTGGGCCTGAACCTGGGTGTCCTGAGCTCTAAGTCCAACAACCTTGCCCTCCCTTGCTTTGAGCTGTGACCTTCCGATGGCAAGAGCCTTAGCTATCAGTAGGAAACAGGCACAGAAAAATCCTTGTTGTACATGAATGAATGAATGAATGGATACTGGTCCATCCTCTAGGGGGAGTATGGGGGTGCAATGCTGACACCTCTGTGGGACCCCACTTGGATAGGCAGGGCTTACCTCTCTAAAACCATCCCTCCTTCCCTTGGATTTTCACCAGGGTTCCTTCCTTTCCCCAGAGAGTTGTGCGCCACCTAGAGGAAGATGGGTGCCCAGCAGCCTCATCTCTTGGGGAGAGTGACGAGCACTTCTAAATTGGCCCCTGCCTCCTTCCCAGTCTCTTACCTGATGCCAGGAGGCATCATACTGGCAAGGCTCAGCTTCAGTAAACCTCTAATGAATGAGGACATTCTTGCAGCAGAAAGGACTTAAAGTAGAATAAGCCACATACATTCCCACCTTGGTGTTTTCTACTCAGAGACTACTGTTAAGACCTTTCTCTTCCCCCTTTTGCACCTCCTCGGTTTCCTTACCTTTAAAAAAAAAAAAATGCAGGGCTTCCCTGGTGGCGCAGTGGTTGAGAATCTGCCTGCCAATGCAGGGGACACGGGTTCGAACCCTGGTCTGGGAAGATCCCACATGCCGCGGAGCAACTAGGCCCGTGAGCCACAACTACTGAGCCTGCGCGTCTGGAGCCCGTGCTCCACAACAAGAGAGGCCGCAATAATGAGAGGACTGCGCACCGCGATGAAGAGTGGCCCCCATTTGCCGCAATTAGAGAAAGCCCTCGCACAGAAACGAAGACCCAACACAGTCATAAATAAATAAATAAATAAATAATTTTTTAAAAATGCAGACAGAAGAAACAGCATCACATCTGTGGTGTTCCTTCTGCCTAACTTGAATCTAATCATCAGATGAAACACAATTAAGGGACATTCTACAAAATAATTGGCCAGTAATCTTTGAAACTGTCAAGGTCGTGAGAGTCAGAAAGTCTGAGAGATTGCTCCAGGCTGAAGGAGACCTAGTAGATGCAATGACGATGCCACACCGGATTCTAGCATGGTGCACAATCGCGGACGGGGTCTGAGGATTCTATGGCAGGAGCGTGTCAATGCAGTGATGGCTATATTATGGTTTGCAGGAGATAGTCCATGTTTGTTGGAAATAAACATGAAAGTGTTCAGGGGAGGTGGGGCATTATATCACCAACTTATTCTCAAGTGGTTCAGGGAAAAACACATCTATGTACTTTACTCCCCCCCCCTTCCTATACACTTGAAATTGTTTCAATTTAAAATATATGTAGTATTGAAAATAAATCAAATTAATGTATTATAGAAAAAAATGCAGACAGTAATACCTCTTTCTTCAGATTGGAATGGTGGTGAAGAGGAAATCTGTAATCGTGATATCATTTATTGAGCTCTGACTAAGGGCTTTCCATACACGCCCCCATTTACTTCTCACCTCTCTGTCTGTGAAGTAGGTATCATCACGCCCATTTTCAGGTGGACACAGAGTACCCCACCCTTGTGGACACAGAGACTGAAATCATCAACAATCAAATACACATATAATCCCAAACTGACAGGGGCCATCACAGAAAGAAATGTGCTATGACAGCAGGGTGATGGGGGGCCTCTGGGGAGGAGACCATTGCGGGCACCAAGGAGGCAGGGGGGACGCACCGGGACAGGCATGCGGCCGGCTTGCTGGAGGAGCTGGGAAAGCAGTAGCTTGAGGGTGGACGTGCCGGAGAACGGTGGGCAGGGGCAAGATCCCACGGGACCAAGGCCATTTTTTTAGGAAACTGATCTTGACTCAACTGCCAAGGAAGCCACTGGTGGGTTGTGAGGAGAGAACGACAGAGATTTACATATTTAAAAGACCACTCTGGTGCAGCTGTGGAAGATCAGAGGGGACAAGAGTGGAAGCAGATGGGTCCTTATCTCTCCCTCCCTGTTTTCTGGTCGAGTTCGGGTCTTATCTTGCTTTCTAGAGAGCTGCTTGAGGCCAGGGAAGGCATCTGTCTCGGAGGTTGCTGAGCCCAGGCTGTCTCTCTGAGGCCTGGCCGGAAGGCTCCATCTCCGGGCCTCAGCTCTGTCCCTGGGGACGATCTGGGACACGTTCTGCTCTTGGCTCCCCGGGGCTCTGCGGCCCCAGCACGGGTGGAATGTTTGACAGAGGAGTCCACGTGTTCTCCAAACAGACCTTGATTCATGTTTCCAGGAGAAACTTACAAACAGACTTCTGCCGGCTGCATCCATCAGAGGACAGATGGGCTCTGTAAACAAAGGCCCACAGGCTGTCTCCAGCTTACAGGCAGACACCCTTCCCTGTGGGTCCCTGGCAGAGCCCTGCCCCACCCTGGCCGCTGGGTCCACACTCCATGCCAAGGCCCTCTCTAGAGCCATAAAGACGTACTGCCCCTCACTGCCCCATTTTGCAGGTGAGAAAACAGAGGCTCAGAGATGTTAAGTCAGTAGCCCAAGGTCATGCATTCAGCCCAGCTACTACAAGTACTCTACTGTGTTCTCCCACTACACTATACTAGTAATAAAAATAACAGCAACTAAAAAAGAAAAAGACACCCCCCCAACCCCCAAATTACAGCAATTCACATTTACTTATGAGTAGTCAGGTGCCAAGCACTGTTCCAAGTGCTTTATCAGATTAACTCATTTCATCCTCACAACAACCCTATGAGGTAGGGAGTCTTGTTTTCCCGTTTTTCATATGGCGAAACCAAGGCAAAGAGAGGGTGGCCAGCTGATTGTCCAAAGTCATGCGGAGAGTCAGTAGGGAAGGTAGGACTTGAACCCAGGCACGGTGAGTCCGGAGCCCACAAGCTTCACCCCACCCACTGCTCCCCTGGTCTCCTGGGAGCTAAGGGCAGGCCCATTCCTCTCCCGCACTTCTGTCTCTGTTTAAGAAGTGAAGGCCCAAAGAGGGAAGTTTCTGTGTCCCAGCCACCTGGCTTCCATGGCAATGGGGCCTGGGGTCTGTGGGCTCTCCTTCTCAGAGGCCAGGATAGGAGCCGGGGGCCTGGTTCTACTCCCAGCAGTGCCACTGCCTTGCTGTGTGACCTGCACCAAGTCACATCCCCTCTCTGAGCCTCGGTTTCCCTATCTGCTCAATGGGAAAGACAATTCCAGCTGTTACCCACATTATAAAACAATGAGTGAGGGGTGGTGGGACGGGATGAGTTTCCTGGCCTGGATTCCTAGCCCATGAAGGGAATATCCAAGCAGCTGTTCATTCTGGGGTTGAAAGCCCCAGGGGTGGGACTGGGCTGTGCCGCCTCCATTGTGAGACCCCCCACCTAGGGCTCCAGCCCAAATTGCCAGACAGAGACCTGAGAGGAGGGGCCCCCTCCCGGTGGGGGTGACCAGGAGCCAGCCGGCTGGCCATTTGTCCACAGATGGGTGTGCAGATAACAGGCGTCTGGAGATAAGGCAGGGCCTGCCTGCAGCCTAGGGGAGAGCCAGGCCGAGCCCCAGGGCGGCTGGGGCAGAGGGGGCTGGACCCTGGCCCTGAGGCCTGGGACAGACTCTCTCTCCCACCCCGGAGCACAGGGCTAGTGCCCTCCACTCTTCTGGACCTGCCCCCGCCTCCCACCAAAACAAAACAGAATAAAGCAAACATATAAACAAACAGAAACATATACTTTTATCAGAAGTGCTGCACTTAGCTGGAAACAGCCCTGAGTTCCAGCCCAACCCTGCCACTGACTTCCTGGACAGCCTGCCTGCATCAAGTCGCTGGTGGACTCCAAGTCTCAGTTTCCTCATTCGGGCAGTGGGCACAGGGATGCTGCTCCCTCCTTCCTCACAAATACAGAAAAACACCAGTAACAATGAGCAGCTGACACCGTGCTAATGCTGTGAAGTGGGTACTGTTATTATCCCCACTTGACAGATGCAGAAAGGGGGGAGTGGAGTGTTAGGTCACGCAGTCTGTAAGTGGTGAAGTCAAGATTCCAATTTAGGCAAAATCCTATTCTAAATGCTTAAAATGTCACTGCTAATTTTATGAAAGGAACAAAGTAAACTGCAGTTTGAGCCCATTTCACTTTTAAAAATACACATATTTATATTTGTATATTCACAGACATTTTAGGGAAAATAAACCTGCAGATATTTACGGCATCAATCTCTAGAGCAGGGTTTTTAACCTTGGCTCTACTGACATTATAGGCTGGATAATTCTTTGCCTAAGGGCTGTCCTGGGCACCGTAGGATGTTGGGCAGCATCCCTGGCCTCTATTCATTAGATGCCAGTAGGGGCAATACTTCCTCTCCCACCCCCCTAAAGCTGTGACAACCAAAAATGTCTCCAGACATTCCAAAACGCCCCCTGGGGAGCACCCCCCCGCCCTACCCCATTGAAAACCACAGATCTAGAGGATGTAACTAAGAATGATGCTCACTTTCTAAGCCCTACACTGGAAATGTTGCCATGTGCCAGCACTACGCCTTGGAATGAGAAGAAACACCAATAAAGGTGAAAAAATAAAATCATTGGAGGATGGACGGATGGGTAGAAGGATAAATGAATGTGGCTCAAAGGAGCCAGATGAAAATCAGAGCCTAGGTGTTCTGGGGGAGCATTTTGAATCCAGTCAATCCCTGCCTTTTACAGAGAGGAAAGGGAGGCCCACTGAGGGAAGGGGCTTGTCTGAATTCACAGAATGAGCTGCCGCAGCGGGAGACAAAAGGCTGGTGTGTTGACTCCTGGGCCAGTGCCCTCAACCCCAGAATGTGAACAAGCAAATGAGAGAACAGGCAAGTTGAGGGCAGAGCTGCCACCCAGCCTGATGCTTTCAGCTGATGGCTAGAACATTCCAGAGGCAAGTGACTCCACCTGTGACCTGGCCCCCATGGGGCCCTCATGTGCAGGGCAGACATGTGCACACACACAACAGCTTGTGCCAAGGGTCAAAAGACGGGGCGGGGGGGAGTCTGCTCCACGGCCCAGTGTGCCCACAGTGTGAACAGGAGACTGTGACAGACTGCGGTCACCCGAAGCCCCTGGAGACAGTGGGAGCCCTAGGGCTGCTGAGGGTGGGATGACCCCAGGGGGGAGCTGTGGCTACGGTTTTGAGAGGAGAACCTCTCCTAGAGATGGCCGTAGTGAGGGTGACAGCTCTCCTTCACTGAACACTTACTATGTGCCCACTGTGTCCCCAGGGTCCAGAGGCAGGATTCAAGCCTGGGTCCCTCTGGCTCCAGAGCCTGTGCTCTCAGCCTCGCTGCTCTCCTCCAGCGCAACCATTAGGAAGGAGGCGGCACCAGCACTCACGACAACAACCAAGAGGCGCAGGCAACCCGAGTGTACGTGCGTGGACAGATGGATAGCAAAATGTGGTCCATACATACAGTGGACGAGGATTCAGCCTTAACAAGGAAGGAAATTCCGACACACGCCACAACACGGATGACCCCCAGGGACATCATGCTCAGTGAAATCGGTCAGTCACAGAACGACAGATTCTGTGTGATTCCTCTCATAGGAGGTATCTAGAGGAATCAAATTCGTAGAGACAGAAAGTAGAGTGGCGGTCACCAGGAGGAGGGGGGAGTGGGGCTGGTTCTTAAATGGGTGCAGAGTTTCAGTTCTGCAAAATGAACAGAGCTCTGGAGATGGGTTGCACGACAATGTGACCGTACTTAACGCAACTGAACTGTACATTCAGGAACGCTTACGATGGTAAGTTTTATGTTATGTGTGTTTAGCACAATTAAAAATACAAAGAACAAGGCAGAACATGGGTGAAAGACTCAGGATTCCCTCAGGGAAACAAAACCACTGTGATTTCTGGAACAAGGGGCTTTGTTATGGGGGAACAACAGAGGGAATGGGGATTCAGGAGAGACCCTGGTGGGTAAGAGGTACCCGTGATCTGAGGAACCAGCAAAAGGGCCACCCTGGCAGGGCTGGGGGACGATGTGCCTGGGTGGCTGCGTCTCTCTGGTCCACCCTGATCCTCTGGGTGGTGGGTCCCGGCCCCTGCCAGTCAGCTGGTAAGAGGAGGGGGTCGTGAAGAGAGTGAGGAGAAGCTGCCACCGTTGGGGCATCTGACCGTCACAACCTTGAGAGGGATGGCCTCTTTGCTTCCACCTTCTAGATCTCCACAAACTCCTCTTCTGGCCCACTCTAACCAGACACCCTACAGTGAAGGGCGTTTGGGGAAACAAAGTTCCCGCCTTGACGGAGGTGACCAAGAACAGATCACCGCATGGGGCGATGGTGGAATAATGTCCTAGACACACTGTTAACTGAAAAAGACGGAGGAAAATATGGATGGCAGGCACATTATGAGTATTTTTCAACTGTAGTAAAAGACACATAAACTTTACCATTTTAACCACTTTTAAGTGTACAATTCAGCAGCATGAAAGACATCCACCGTGTTGTGCAACCATCACCACTACCCTTCTCCAGAATTTTCTTATCATCCCAAACTGAAACTCTGAGCATACCATCTTTTCAGGACACACACACACGTGCACACACACAGGCACCCCTTTACCTCTGTGTGCACAGAATCTCTCTGGAAATACACTCAAGAAACTCGCAGTGGTTATCTCTGGAGAGGGAGACTGACAGGCACGTGTGGCAGGGAGATTTACTGTTAGAGACAATTTTCACGGTTCATTCTTTTGTACCATTTGAACATGTATTTTTATTCATTTTTCCTCCTGGAAGCTGCTCTCATCCCTTAATTCTGATTGAGTTTAGAAGGACGGTATCCTCCCCCTTATCCTAACAGATCAGACAACTGCGGTTGCCCATCCCCACCCCCCTGCCCCCGGGAACGCACAACCTCTGGCACAGTTTGGTGTGGAATAAAGATGGCTGGCCTGTGTGACTCACGGTGTGGCCTTAGGCCAGCCCTTTCCCTCTTGGGGCCTCAGTGTCCCCGTCTGTACAAGGAAAGGCTTGGAATCAATGGCGCCTAAGAGTCTGTGATGCTCGGGGATGTCTTGATTCTAATCAAAGTTGCAGAATTCGCCTGGAGGCTGGGTCTCTGCACTAGGCGAGGAAGCAGAGATGCAGGGTGATAGGGGGACTTGCCCATAACTACCTGGAAAGGCAGCAGTGGGAATGGAATGAGAAACAAGAGTTCCCAGTTACCTTTTGCTCAGAGACAGCCAGGGGCTGGCCCCAAACAAACTCAGCTTCAGTAATGGAAGCAGCGACTCCCATCAAACAATCATGGGACACTGCAGGCTTCCTTGTCACCCTCATTTTATTTCTTCTCTTATATATGAAAATACATTCCTAACTATTAAAACAACAGATGCTCACTTTGTATGATATAAAATTATCGAGTTTACCATACTTGGGGAAGCACTGATCTGGTCAAATGCGATAACCGTACAGTGGGTATGTCTGGTGCCCTGGAGATGGCAGCACAAGGTGTACACTCGGGATTTAGGCAGATTACCATTTCACCTTGCCCAGCACACGGTAAATGCTACCCAAGGGTTAGCCATTACTATTACATGCTGTAAAATGAAATGATTACACACTGTAAAATGTGAAATAAAAAATGAACTTATATCGTGTGTTTAAAAACCAAGATGGATATCACCGATACTTAATTAGGCATAGAAAACCTCCAGAAAGATTCAAGGGACATTGAAAGATTCATGGGCTGCCTCTAGGGAAGGGGTTGGGGGTTGAGAGTGTGCTGTACATTCTAGACTTTAAAGAATGGCTTCACTCTTAAACCTTACCACTGTATAGCTTTTAAAATATAATTAATAGGCGGATTCCAGGCCAGAAGCAGGAAATGCACCATCTGAGCATGGAACGTCTTAAAATTAATACTACAGAGCAAGGAAGCTCTCAGAGAACACCGGGGTCATGCTAAACTGAAGAGGCTCCCACTGCCTAAAGACAGGAGGGAATAAAAAGGAGTATTAATAAGGATAAATAACTGCAATGAATCATTAAGAAACATAAACCAACCAACCAACAAATACCTCACTGGTCTCCTGTAGAGGATGCTGGGTTTGGCTAATGGCAAAAATGGACCCAATTCTTCACCCTTCCCTGAATCTATGGGGAATTCTGCAGCTCCTTCTATTGGGAGGTGCAGTCTTTTTCTTTACCTTTGAGGTTGGGCTCAGTGCCTTGCCTTAGCCAATGGATGCTGGTGAACATGACCCAGCAGAGCGGTGAAATGTACTTGCATGGTTGGGCTTGCTCTTTAGCTCCTGCCCTCAACACGCAGACTTGTCCTGGGGTAGCCAACTGGCCCCAAGAGAATGAGTAACATGGAAAAGATCGGAGCCCAGCAGCAGCCTGTGGCCAAGCCCCATCTACTTCAACCACACCCAGCTGCTCCAACCACATGAGAGAACCAGCGCCTGCCTTCTACACCACTGAGTCCGGGATGCTTTGTTAAGGCAGCGTTACTATGCATTAGGTGACTGATACAGATGTGATAACGGTATTGTAGTTTACTTTACCAGAAGACCCTTCATTTTAGAGTTGAAAACTAAAATATTTTCAGATGGAAAAATGAATTCCTTTTCAGAGAAAAACTGTACTCTGTTGTCAGACCACATGTCAAACCGTGTGTCCCATCTTGAGTTTACTCAAGTCTCAGCGCCCCCAAGGCACGTGTCTTCTCTCCTGCAGTGATTCTAGGGGTCTGGAGTCCTGGAGGGTCAAAGTGAGGAAGGACTTTGGACTATGCTGTCTGTGTCCTCACTGGGGGAGTCTGTGGCCTGTGGAGGTGAAGGGACTCGCCAAAGGTCACTGTGAGCTGAGACTCCCATCCTGGACTCCTTACACCTCAATTTTCCGGCCAGCTCTCGGCACCTCCTCCCCTTCCCAGACTCCATCTCTGACTCAGCCCAGAAAAAAACAGAATTGCCAATGAGCACAAGGAAGTATCTTCCAGTCTTCACCCTCTGGCTGAGAAAAAAAATCCCACGCAAAGGCCTGTCCAGATCCCGGAGGGCCTGGTGCAGACTCAGGACACCCCCAGTCCCAGGAAAGGGAGAGCTGGTTCTTAAGCTGAAGCCCCGCTGTCCCTCCCCCGCCCCTCTGTTCCCTCCAAGCCCCACTGGGCCCCACCATCGCAGGAACAGCAGCCCCGCCACCCCTGCTAGGCTTTTGATGCACAGGCTCACGTCCGTTGGGAAGTCATTCCAACTCTGCGTGACTGCAGGAACCACATGACTCCCCACTCCCAGTTTTGTTGACGAGGATACGGAGGCCTCCAGGGGCCTTCCAAAGCCTCCTGGGTGTCAGAGGCTGTCTAACCACCTTCCGTGAGGGCCCAGGGCAGCTCGGCAGGAGCAAGCGTTTCACTGTCTGCGGCTGGGCAGTTTGGGCTTCACTGATTGTGCCTTCTGTGCTCTGAGTGTCCTCCCCCGACACCTGCACAGCTGACTTGCTCACATCCTACAGGTCTGTGTCTCAGAGTTGCCCTCCTATGAACCTTGAAAACATGATGCTAAGGGAAAGAAGCCAGACACAAAAGGCCACATGTCGTAGAATTCCACTTATATGAAATGTCCAGAAGAGGCAGATCCGTAGGAACGGAAAGTAGACCAGTAGCTGCCAGGGACTGTGGGGGAAGGAGGAAGGGGGAGTGAGTGCTGCCAGGTACAGGGTTTCCTTTCGGGGTGATGAAAGTGTGCTGGAATTAGACTGTGGTGATGCTCACACAACTCTGCAAATATACTAAAACCCACTGAACTGTATACACTTTGAAAGGGTGAATTGTATGATACACAAACTAGAACTCAAAGCAATTTTTCAAAAATGAAAATAGAAAAAAGAGTGTCCCTATGAAGGAGGCTTTCCTATTTGAAACTACAATCCCTCTTGGCCTCTCACACTTACCCTCACTCTGCTTTATTATTCTCTAACACATTTCCACCACTTGCCATGTTACCTATGTTTTTTTCTTGTCTCTCTGCTCCACCAAAATTTCCATCCCTCAGCACTGTATCTTCAGGACCTCGAACAATGCTTGACATGCAGTCAATTGTTGGTGAGCTCACTAACCAGCCAAGTCCTGCACCAGGTTCCCCGCCCAGGTCCCTGAGAAATGATGCCCTTTAAGCATCTCGGAGCCAAAATGTTAGAGTGACGCTCCCTCTGTAACCCACCTGCCACCCTCCCTCTCGTTCCTCCTGCCCAGTCCCATCCACCCTGTGAAGGAAGGCCCTGCTGCGAGACTTTGCTCCTTCCTGACCGCTGTGTCCCTCACCTGGACGGCATGCCACCTAACCTTCTCCCTCCTCCGCACAGCACAGTGACCTGAGAGCAGGTGCAAGTCTGATCCACACAGCCCCTTCTCTAACCTCTTCTGTGACTCCCCACGGCTCTCAGGGTCAAAGCCTCAGGTTCACAGCCCTCTGTGACCCGGCTCCTGCCACGCTCACCTCAACCAGTCTCCCTCTTGTCTGCTGAACTCCGGCCTCACGAATGCCTTTTAGGCCTTTGAACTCAAAGCCCTCTCTCTTGCTGCTGGTCTCCGCACACTGTTCCCTCTGCCTGGAACACTTGTCCTGCCCCACCCTCTCCTTCAGGGCTCAGCTTAAGTGTGCCTTCCTCCTCGAAACTTCCTGAGCCCCGGTAGATTCAGTGACACCCAGGAAGCGCTGTGCACCCGCTTCTCTCTTTGTCTGTTTATTCATCTGTCCCACTCCTTATGACTGGGTCTTGTCCAGTACAGGGCCCTGCCAAGGCCTGCTGTATAGTAGGTGCTCATTAAACATTCCCATCAACAAACAGGTGAAGGAATGAATGCACCCTTTCTTCCAGGCCTTCCCTCATGCCATTCTTCCTGCCTATAGTCCCTCCTTCCTCCTTTCCCAATCCTGCCCACTTGGCCAGGTGCAGTTGGAGTCCCACCTCCTCTGGGCTGGGGAAACCTTCCCTGATGACTCTAGCAGAAATGCAACTCTCTCCCTCCTGCTTCCCACGGGCACTGGGGTGGCACACCCTGAGCATCGGGGCCACGCCTGCTCTGTCTTCCCCTTCGCACTGCCAGCAATGTGAGGGAAGCAACTTGGCCATCCCCAGCCCCAGAGGCTCGGGGCTTAGGGAGGACACAGGTAAGGCGCTAAGTACAAAGGGTGGTTGGGAGACACAACGGAAGATGTTCAAGCAAGTGCATGTGCCACACAAGAGTCCACGTGTCACAGTCAGAGGGGCTCACGATCAGAATAGATCTTCGAGCCATGCATCACACCTGGCCTCCCAATGAAGGAATTTTATCAACGATTGTGGAACGCTCACTATCTGTCAGGCCCTGGCTGAATTCTTTATCACAGCATCTCATATAATCGTCACAACTGCCTTATGCATTAGGTACTACTAATGTCCTCATTTTACATATGGAGAAAGTGAGATTCAGAGAGGTACGGTAACCTCTCCTGGGTCACACAGCAAGCAAATACCAAAGCAGAGACTCTTAGTTTCTCTTAATGACTAAGGCATATGCCACCTGGACAGCATTGGCCACAGATAAATATCCAGCCTCCACTTGCATCCCACTGTTGTCAGAGAGCTCACTACACACTAGGTCATTCTTTCATTTACTCTTTCAGTTAATAAGTATTTATTGAGCACCACTGTATTTGTCACTGGGGATGAGAGATGCACGAGTTATCCGCTCTCAAGGAGCTTACAGTCTACAAACTAGAAGCAGATAGAGGACAATGAAAAGTAAAAATGACAGTGCTGAATTCTAAGCAGAATTAAAACAGGCTGAGGTGACTGGTTTCCCTGAGTGAAGAGTACTTGTTAGGGACTCAGAGGATAGGGTTTGAGTCTGTGTGACCTTGGATGGGTACCTCCATCCTCTCTGGGCCTCAGTTCCCCTAACTCAACCTGAAGGAGCTGGAACTTGTTCCCTAAGTGTTTCCCTGGCTTGAGATGTGAGTCCACACCTCCCCCTCAGAGGTCTGGTCCCATATAGGACTCTGGGAGGTGGGCAAAAGGAGGTCTGGGAGGGCTTCCCCGGTGGCGCAGTGGTTGAGAGTCCGCCTGCCGATGCAGGGGACACGGGTTCGTGCCCCGGTCCGGGAGGATCCCACATGCCGTGGAGTGGCTGGGCCCGTGGGCCATGGCCGCTGGGCCTGCGCGCCCAGAGCCTGTGCTCTGTGGCGGGAGCAGCCGCAGCAGTGAGAGGCCTGCATAAGGCAAAAAAAAAAAAAAAAAAAAAAAAAAAGAGGACTGGGGAGGCCACAGCTGCCCCCAACCCAGGGCCTCTGCTCCTGGGACCAGAAGCAGAGATGCAGGAAGGACCCCAGCCCTGATGTTAGCAATGCATTCTACCTCCTGCAGGCCCTGTTCCAGGGGGACCTTCCCCCAGAGTTGCCAATCCTATTCCACTTCCCTTAACAGCCCAAAGCTGAAAAGAAGCCGGTGAGAGGTTCTGCCCCTATCCGATGGGTAACCTCAGGCAGGCCCTTCACCTCTCTGGGCCTCAGTTTCCCCAACTCGGACCTTCCTCGCATCCAGGAAAGCCTCCCTCAGTGGGCCTCTGGGCAGCAGCAGGGTTGCCATGGTGACAGGCTGACTTGCATCCAGAGGCCTCTGCAAGGGTCACAGTACCCACCACACAGGGTGATGGTGCCTCAGTGGGGCCCTTTATCAGGAGGGAGCTGGCAAGGGAGGCCTGGGGAGGGAATGCACTTTACCTACAGGAGCAGGCCCGGGTCAGATTGCGAGTCTGGTTAATGCCTCCCTGCATTAGGCCTGTCGCCCGCTGACAGGATTTTTTGTTTAATTGGAGGCATAAGAAAACAATAACATCTGTCGGCATGAGGAAAGCGGCAGGAGCTCCAGCAGGGAGAGCTCTCAAGGAGGTGGGGATGGGGGAGTCTGGGCTCTGCCACCCGGGCTGGGTGACCCTGGGCAAGTGGCTTCTCTGTGGGTCTCAGTCTTGCTCACTGGCAATGAGCAGGCTGGACCACAGCTGGCTGACTCCAAGTGTGGTCCAAAGAGCACCTGCATCAGGATTTCCCCAGGAGCCTGCTAAATTCAGATTCCCAGGCCTGGTCCCCCTACACTGACCCAGGGTCTCCCAGGGAAGAGGCCCATGAACTACCAGGTCCTGAGTGTGACTTGGGAAGAACTGCATCATGGGGCAAGAATTAGCACTGTGGTTCCTGTATGTCAGCACAGGGTCTGGCACACAGAAAAGGTTAGCTGTCCTACGAGCTGAAAGTCAAAGGGATATGTACCAGAATGTTAATGGGTGGTAATTCCGGTAATTTCAAATATTTCCTTTTTTCTTTTTTTTACTTTTCAGCACTTTCTGATTTTTCTATACTGAACATGTATAGTAATGTAGCTGACAAAAATAATTATGGACCAAGGAGGTAAAAGAATTATATGCTGAGAACTATAAACACTGATAAAGGAAATTTAAGATGATTCGAAGAAATGGAAAGATATCCCACACTCTTGGATTGGAAGAATTAATATTGTTAAAATGGCCATACTACCCAAAGTGATCTACAGATTTAATGGGATCCGTATCAAATTATCCATGACATTTTTCACAGAACTAGAACAAATAATCCTAAAATTTATAAGAAACCACAAAAGACCCAGAATTGCCAAAGCAATCCTAAGGAAAAATAAGAATGCTGGAGGCACAACCCTCCCAGGCTTCAGACAATAATACAAAGCTACAGTAATCAAAACAGCGTGGTACTGGTACAAAAACAGATATATAGATCAGTGGAACAGAACAGAGAGCCCAGAAATAAACCCACACACCTATGGTCAATTAATCTTTGCCAAAGGAGGCAAAAAAATACAGTGCAAAAAAGACAGTCTCTTCAGCAAGTGGTGTTGGGAAAGTTGGACAGCTGCATGTAAATCAATGAAGTTAGAACACTCCCTCACACCATACACAAAAATAAGCTCAAAATGGCTTAAAGACCATAAAACTCCTAGAAGAGAACATAGGCAAAACATTCTCTGACATAAATCGTAGCAATGTTTTCTTAGATCAGTCTGTCAAGGCAATATAAATAAAAGCAAAAATAAACAAATTGGACCTAATCAAACTTATAAGCTTTTGCGCAGCAAAGGAAACCATAAACAAAATGAAAGACAACCTGTGGAATGGGAGAAAATATCTGCAAACGATGCAACCAACAAGAGCTCGATTTCCAAAATATACAAACAGTTCATACAGCTAAATATAAAAAAAAAAAAACCCAAACAACCCAATCAAAAAATGGGCAGAAGACCTAAATAGACATTTCTCCAAAGAAGACAGACAGATGACCCAGAAGCACATGAAAAGATGCTCCACATCACTAATTATTAGAGAAATGCAAATCAAAACTACAATGAGGTATCACCTCACACTGGTCAGAATGGCCATCATCAAAAAGTCTACAAACAATAAATGCTGGAGAGGGTGTGGAGAAAAGGGAACCCTCCTACACTGTTGGTGGGGATGTAAATCGGTGCAGCCACTATGGAAGTTATGGAACAGTATGGAAGTTGCTTAAAAAACTAAAAATAGAACTACCATATGATCCAGCAATCCCACTCCTAGGCATATATCCAGAGAAAACCATAATTCGAAAATATACGAGTACCCCAGCATTCACTGCAGCACTATTTACAACAGCCAAGACACTGAAGCAACCTAAATGTCCATCAACAGAGGAATGGGTAAAGAAGATGTGGTACATATATACAATGGAATATTATTACTCAGCCATAAAAAAAGAATGAAATAATGCCATTTGCAGCAACATGGATGGACCTAGAGATTATCATACTAAGTGAAGTAAGTCAGAGAAAGGCAAATATCGTGATATCACTTATATGTGGAATCTAAAGAAAATGATACAAATGAACTTATTTACAAAACAGAAACAGATTTACAGACTTCGAAAACTTATGGTTACCAAAGGGGAAGTGGGGAAGGGATAAATTAGGAGTATGGGATAAACAGATACACACTACTTTATATAAAATAGAGAAACAATGAGGATTTGCTGAATAGCACAGGGAACTATATTCAATGTCTTGCAAAAACCTCTAAAGGAAAAAAATTGGGAGAAAAAGAAGATAGATATATACTGTATATATATATATATATATATATATATGTATGTATAACCGAATCATTTTGCTGTACACCTAAAACTAACACAATATTGTAAATCAACTGTACTTCAATAAAAAAATAATTATGGGGGCAAATGACATGGCTCTACGGTTTGGATTATAGTCAGTCTTGGTAGGTGCTCCTGTAATCGTATTTTTTTCTTAATCGTAGGACTTTCAGATTGCAACAGCAGTGCAGGCTTACTAAAACAAATAAAATGACAGAACACAAATGTATGCACATGAAGGAATTCCCTGGCAGTCCAGTGGTTAGGACTTGGTGCTTTCACTGGCATGGCACAGGTTCAATCCCTGGTCAGGAAAGTAAGATCCCACAAGCCATGCAGTGTGGCCAAAAGATAGATAGGTAGGTAGATAGATAGATCTATATCTATATATATATATAGGCACATGAGAAGTTGTTATCTAGCCCTTCCCTATCCCTATCCCTGAGGTAACCAATGTTAACAGCCGACGGGGACCATTCCACACTGTTCCTCTGGTTCACACACACACGTACCCCCTGGCATAGGCTCTCTTTGGGATTTGTTTTGCTATTGTTCATTTTATGGAAATCAAATCATCTTATACACTAGCCTGCAACTTATTTTTCTCTCTTGATAATATTTCCTGGACATCTCTAGGAGAGAAAATCAGCGCTATTTCATTTCTTTTTAGATTCGCTCAGTAAATATTTAATTTTCTTACTTGCCTCTACAAATGGAAATAAATGAAAATAAAAGCTACTCTGAAACTTCATGGTTCCGGTTTTGAGCTTTGAGCTGGACCCATTCCATACTCATCCCCCTCATCCCCCTTGCAACACACACACACACACACACACACACACACACACACACACACACACACACACACCTGCCTTCTTTCCTCTCCATGTATTGTTGGTGAACGTGAAATCTCACCCCATGAACCCCTACCTCCTTCAAGAGCAGGAACTGGGTCTTAATCGCCTGGGCTCGACTCACATTATGAAGCCAGACCTTCCTTCTAAAGGAGCGTCTAAAACCAGTAACAGTCAAAGGCAGGAGTAGCCCCCAGACCAGCCCCACCTTCAAGCTCTGGATAAGAATTCTGCCGATTTGGGGATAGGGCAGCTTTTGCTTTCACACAAATATTGACCAAAGCCTTTAAGCCAGAGTTGCAAATGGAGGCTACATCCGGCTGCAGATGGGTTGAGTTTGGCCCATCAGCATTAAAAGTATGCTTTAAGTTAAAACCTTTGAAAATTGGGAAATTTCACGTAATAACCTAGATTCTCTGCTTTTCTTGAAAACTCCAGGATTTGGCTGCTTTGGGCCTAAACTCCCAAATGGCGACAACGGGCCGACACCGAGCGTCGCTGCCCCCTTAAGACAGGGCACTGCCCTCCAGCTCCATACAGCCCCACCTGAGCCACTCCAGTCAACTGCATCACCTGCCTGGCCTCCGCAGGCCTGTAACACTCTGCAGGCCCTTGGGGGGGGGGGGATCCCTCACAGGTCTACCTGGGATAAGGACAGAAAGCCCAAGAGAACACTGGGAGCCCAGGAAAAAGTCCTTGCCATGGGCCTCCTCTGGCCCTTTACTCGCTGAAATGTTTCAAGTCACCCCTGTGTGACAGCAAATGACACCACAACAACAATTATTAACAGCTACCATTTCCTGAGTGCCCATTACATACTGGGCACCAGGCTACCCACTTTCAGGACCTCCTTTAATCCCCCCAACAATCCTATCTAGGCATCATGGCCCCCATTGAACTGATGAAGAAACTGGGGCTCAGAGAGCTTAGGTAACTTGCCCGATTGACACCATTACCAAGTGGCTGAGCTTGAATTCCAATCTAAGTCCAAAACCCAGGTACTTAGCCTGCACTGCCCCACTGCCTGGAGGAGCAGTGGTGACTCACTCATCCGCATGTTAACCTAAGGGAGGGGAGGTATGGGGGGCTGTGGCTCACACTGGCTTACCCTTCCACGTGGAGATAGCACATCAGAATGGTTAAAAGCAGGGCTTTGCTGTCAGACCTGCACTCAAAGTCCAGCTCCTAGTAATAGTATTTACTAGCTGTGTAACCTAAGGCAAGTGACTAAACCTCTCTGAGCCTCAGCTTCCTAATGTACTTAGGATGACTGGAGGATTAGGATAGTACATTTACATGCTCTATCCATACTGTTCTTTGGTGGGCATAAGAAAGGGAGTCTGGCTAAAAAGTGAGCAAAAAGGGATAGAAGGATGTGGAATACTCAGAATCCAAAGAAAATCTGAAGAACCAGAGGAGCTCCAGGAATCAAAACAGCAAGGATAATAGAAAACCTTGTCAGGGAGCCACCATTGGAACACTTTTTCACCTCCATCCTTTATTTAGTGTCCTGGGAGATTGGCCCACCTTGGTTCACTTTCTACCTGTGTTACACAAGGCTCCCTTTAAGCAGAGCTTGAGAAGTGGATTCTTGTGCAATGTATTTGTTGAGATAGTGCTGTCAGGAGAAGAGGAGGCCCACAACAGAACTAGGCAGGGGAAGAAGCTAGTCAGAGATGTGGTTTCAGGAGAAGTCTAGCCTCAGCTGATCCCAAGGGCAGTGCTGGAGCATGGATTACACCACAGGGTTTGTCCTCTCTTGAGGCCCAGAGAGGCTGGGATTACCTTACGTTAGTCAGCCATTGACCACTGGCCACCCCAGGTGCAACCTCTCATCAGCTCCAAGTAATTCACCTAAGGCAATCCTGCCTTGGGACAAGGAGGCAGGTGTGAGCCATTAGCAGCCAACCTTCACAGCACCTGGGAGACTCCCAGCCCAGAAAGGGAGCCTGAACAGGGCACCATGAGCACCTGCTGTACATCCCATTACTGAATACTCCAACAGCCCACACACAACAAGGGAGAGGCGATTACCTGAAAAGAAATCAGGACGCTGTTTGCAGAAGAAGAAGAAATGAATACAGAAAGCTGAAAAAAATGAAAAAAAATTTCACTACAAATGGTCAGCTCTGAGCCTGCCCTATGTATAATAAGCATCAAATTAAGGGTGACTATCATTATAAGTGTAACAAGATATTAAAGTGGAAGTGGCAGCCGAGAGGCCAAGATACAACAGATGCCACTTCCCAGAGCAAGGTGTAAGCCCGTGGAACACAATTTACAGGGCAGACAAAAACTGGCTGTTCTCAATCCCTCACCCACATTGTGGGCAGGTTTTAAAGGACTGGAAGTAGTTGAGGTTGAGGGGAAAATTTCTGAAGAAAGCAGCTGACGTGCTGTGGGTCCCCCTCCCCGGAAAAGGAGTACCGGGGACACTTCCCCCTTCATCTCCAGATAGGAGACCAGTACTACGAGTAACTACTCTTAAAGCTCAAAACTCCCTCCTACGTTTCGGTGGACACAATAGGCTGCTACTTGACCCCTGCCTGTTCCATTTAAAGGGCAACCTTTGCACTGGCCAACAGCTCTGACCGCGGAACACAGGTGCGGTGGCTGCCCTGGGTAGCTCACTCTTAGAATTTATTGGAGCAGGGCTTCCCTGGTGGCACAGTGGTTGAGAATCTGCCTGCCAATGCAGAGGACACGGGTTCGAGCCCTGGTCTGGGAAGATCTCACATGCCGCGGAGCAACTAAGCCCGTGAGCCACAACTACTGAGCCTGCGCTCTGGAGCCTGTGCTCCACAACAAGAGAGGCCACGATAGTGAGAGGCCCGCGCACCGCGATGAAGAGTGGCCGCGCTTGCCGCAACTGCAGAAAGCCCTCACACAGAAACGAAGACCCAACACAGCCAAAAATATATAAATAAATAAATAATTATTTAAAAAAACATTACTACTCAATATCTTTAAAAAAAATTTTATCGGAGCAATGGCTCTGCCGTCTTGGGGGAGGGGGAGACTCACCAGCTAGAGAGAGAGCCAGCAGGGGCTTATTTCAGGGTCTGTCCCACAGGGATTCCTGGAGGGCAAGCAGACAGAGGTCTCAGGATGCCGCAGGCTGAGGAAGGCGAGCGGCCAGGCGGTATAGAGATATATTCAGCTTGCCAAGGACCTGCAAGGTGAGCAGCTTCAGAGATGGGGAGTGCGGAACAAGTCTCCAAAGGACCCACGGCAAGGCCCCATGAGGGAGTCTGCTGTAGACGCCTGCCCAGTCCACAGCGCCCCAACTCAGCTACCTCGACAGGACCCATCAAGTAAGAACTCTCCTCCTGCGCTGCTCCAACCCTGGAGGGTTGGAAATCAAGCCTGTCAAATTCTGAGCGGAGGGGGAGATGCACACGGCGGAAGCTAAAGAGGGGAGGGACCAAATATGCTCCCTCACTGACTGCAGGCTTCCTACTGACTTGCGACCAACCCAGATTGGGGGCGGAGGTCGCGGGGAGAAGGCTCCATTTTGAGTCCAGTGTGAAGATATGACGATTTGGGGGGCTGAACTGAGGCTATATTTAGTAACTGGAAATGGTTGTAGGACTTTTTGGGACCTAAAATGAACAGAAAACTCATCACTAGCCCCACAGAAAAAACAAAAAGGGACAGAGGGGGCAAAAATTCCGTTTCCTTCCATGTTAAAGCCTATATGTTCCGTGAGTTTCAATAATGGCTACCCGAGGAGAGGCATCGGAAACAACATTTCAGGTATGTGGCCTTGGCAGACTGGGGCTTGAATGTTAGGCCTGAAGGTCTCTTGAGAAAACCAGGCCCCATCATTTTGGGGTTTGGTGAGCCTGAGCCCAAGGTCGTCCTGCACTGGGAGACTTAGGTTCCAACCTGGGCTGAACAGCCCCACATCTGCAGAATGCATCTCCAAAGGGTTTAGTCCTTTAGACACAGGTCACACTCCTCAGGTGAGAGAGGGGAGTGTCCTAACAGGCAAATGATGTCACCAAGGTCTCCAGGCTGGGGTGGAAGAGGCCTGCTGGCTCTGTAGGCTCCTGACCCTGGATTCTCAAATTCTGGCCATGACATCCTGGCTCCCACGGAGCTGCTCTGACATCACAGGCTGTCAGTGAGGTCTGTGGGCTATGCCAGCTGGGCCAGGGTGCTGGGGTGACACACACGGCTTCCCAGGGATGGACACCAGGTGTTCAAAAACGAAGCCAGAAGCCAAGCGAAGGACCTTCCAGGTCTCGTTCTGGAACCAGTGATCTGTCCAGAGCTGCAGGGCCTTAAAGACCATCCAGTCCCCCAGGAGAGTTCACAGACTGGGAAACTGAAGCCAGTGTATGTCCAGCGACTTCAAGGGGCTCAGTCTGGCCCCGGCATGAACAGATCTGAGCCCTTGACCATCCTCTGGAGGGCACTGGGAGGAGAGGCATTGGGGATGGAGAGGAAACTCCAGCCAAGGCACCAAGAAGGAGCAGTTAGGGCATGAGGGTGGGGAGGGGTGGCCATAGGAATTGTTCCATTTGGCTTTAACCACAGGATGTGTGAGGGGGAGACAGGCTGTAGGGCAGGTGTGGACAGGTGCTGCTGAGGGCTGCCTTCCACTGTGAGGAGTCTATACGTTACCCTGCAGGCAAAGGAAAGTCCTGGGTGGGAGGGCGGGGGTGGGGGGTGGCCGAGCAGAAGATGTAATAATAATGGCAAGTATTTGCTGAGTGTTTTCTATATTCTGGGCACTGTTCAAAGCACTTTAACGTGTATGACCGCACTTGATCCTCGCCTGACCCCGTGAGGTAGGTACAGATATCAAACATCCATCTAACAGGTGACTGAGGCACAGAGAGGCTAAGCCACTTCCCCACAGTTACCCTTGGTTGGAGTCAAGATGCCAACCCCAAAGGTCTGACTCAGCAGCTTGCTAAAGCTGGCACCACTGCCCAAGAATGTTTTAGGAAGAGCACCGGAGATGGCCAGAGATAGACTGGGGGTGGATGGCTGGGGTAGGTGGAATCTGCTCTAGGAGCAAAGTCAGAATTACCGGGCCTGTGAGGACCACACAGAGTTTGCCAGATTTCCCGGGTTGGAAGAATCACAGAATGGAGTGGGAGATCCTAGAGTCAGCTGGTTTAACCTCCTCGTGTTTGCAGGTGGGGACACTGAGACTCAGAAAGGCAAGATGAGTTGCCCCAAGGACATGCTGCTGGCTGGCTGAGCCAGGCTACATCCGGATGGCAGGACTGCAGTGCCAGAAACTGATATTCAAAGACAGTAGTTATGCTTTCTGGAGACAACATGATATGCTGTAAGAAAAGCCTTTAAAACAGGCATATCCTTTGATACTTTTAGGAATTTGTCATAATATGCATGCAAAGACATATGTAATAGAATGTCTTATTAATAATAATTATAATTATTATAAAAATTCCCAAGAATAGGGGGACTGGTTAAGTGATTTGTGATATAACTGCCTGAATACTCTGAAGTCTTTAAAAAAAAAATCATGTTGTAGGTCAGGAGTTCTTAACCTGGGTACATGAATGGGTCCCAGGGGACTGTGAACCTCCTAAAATTGTGGATGTGGTATGGGAATGTGGATTTTTCTGGGAAGTGGATCCATAGCTTGCTTAAGATTTTCAAAGGGATCTGTGACCAAAATAGGTGAAAAACTGGTATTACAGAAGAATACTGCAAAAACCTTGTATTTTTAAAGGTAGACAGCAGAGTATCAACAATTACCAACTTATGGCCAACCTTATTTTCTCTCTACTCCCACTCAATTCCCCCTCCTGTACTATTTTGAAGGGAACCCCAGACATTTGACTCAGAAACTGCTCAGAATGTATCTCTAAAAGCACTTTTTAAAAAAGAATAGGCACAATGTTATGGTCACATCTAAAATAAACAACCAGGGCTTCCCTGGTGGCGCAGTGGTTAAGAATTCGCCTGCCAATGCGGGGGACGCGGGTTTGAGCCCTGGTCTGGGAAGATCCCATATGCCGCGGAGCAACGAAGCCGTGCGCCACAGCTACTGAGCCTGCGCTCTAGAGCCCGTGGGCCACAACTACTGAGCCCGAGTGCCACGACTACTGAGCCTGCGTGCCACAACTACTGAAGCCCACGCGCCTAGGGACTGTGCTCCTCAAGAAGAGAAGCCACCGCAATGAGAAGCCCACACACAACGAAGAGTAGCCCCCGCTCGCAGCAACTAGAGAAAGCCCATGTGCAGCAACAAAGACCCAACGCAGCCAAAAAATAAATAAAATAAATTTTAAAAATAATAAAAATAAAAAACATTTAAAATAAACAACTAACAGTAATTCTTTCTTATCAAATAAACGTCCAGTAATGTAAATAATATTCATTGACCAAAAAAAAAAAGAAAAAGAAAAAGTGCTCACAACCCATCACTAAGTGAGAAAAGTGAACAGGATAGACTCTCTGGCCCATTTTGAAAACCATGCACGTCATAATGTTAACATATTTATTTGGGAGTGGTAGAATTGTTTTCTTCTCTTTCCCAAGTTCTCTGTATTATTTTTTGAATTAAAAAATACAGGAAGAATAAGAGGGTAGACCTATTTTTAAAAGTCTAAATCCCCCAATCCAGCATCCAAGTTTCAAGAGTTTATCCTGTTCCATCCCGGATGAGAAGACCCAGTGCCCTGGAGAGGTTCGGGGTGTAGGCCACAATTTCACAGGGAGGGGAGGCTGTGAAGGGAGAGAGGAGGGTCTGACTGACTTTCCCAGCCTTTTGAGAGGAAATGTATTAGTGGAGGTTCTGGAACATCTCTCAAGCTCTGGTCCCTGATGTTCTGCCACCTCCATCCTCTTACCTTCCCACTTTTATCAAGCCTCACACGTTTGGGGCACTTTGCTGCTGGAGTTGACAGACCAAACGAAACAGAGGCGGGCGGCAGATAACCAGAGCCCTTTCTGGCCACACATAGGCCTGTTGGCTTGTTGGGCCTGGAAGAGAAGGCGTCTTGTTTCCCCAACACATTCCACAGTCATGTCCCCCAGGCTGCTTGGCCTCCTGGCCAGATGATCCCCCCAGCCTCCCAGGTCTTTCATGGTTGGGAACAAAAAAAGAATGAAAGACCTGACGTTAGGCTCCCCTTTCCAAAGCAAGAAGTCTCCGTTTTGCTGTGTGACCTTGGGCAAGTCTCTCCCCTCTCTGGGCCTAGGTTCCTGCATCTGGACAGGAAGATAGATAATTTCTGAGCCACCCATCCTTCCTCCCACCCACCCAACCCTTTCGTTCTGAATTCTTACATTTATCAGAAACAGGAAGTAGACCCACCGCACCTCTAAATGTCAGCTTGGAATTTCATGGCTGCCTCAGGCCACAGTGTGAAGGCCAGTTGCTAAAACTTTTTTTGACAGAGAGTGCATAAGACACATTGTACCGCAAGACCCAGTACACACCCTTGAAATAAAAGTTTCATGTAATAACCCTTACCCTTCCTTTGTGAGATGCACTCTGATATTTTCTATTCTTTTTTTTTCTTTTTTTCAAATTTCTGATTGCAATCCATGAAGGCATTTTCCCAATCCATGAAACAGACATGACTTGGACCTTGAAAAACACTGATTCATGCAACTATGCCCCCATTTCTGACAAGGTAGTACCAGTCCAGACAAATACAAATGGATTCTATATTTACTATCTTCAATTACTGGGCTTCCCAAACTTGGAATCCCAACAATTCCCAAACAATCCCTTGGAATGTTTTTAAAAATGCAGATTCTGATTCAGTAGCTCTGAGGTGAAGGTGAGATTTTGCATTTCTGACTAGCCCCTTAGGTGATTCCGACGGGAAGTTAGATGACTGGATACCTCAGACATCTACTTCATTGGTCCAACTATTCTTACCACAGGGATCATTTTTTTCCCTCATGTCTTTTCTTCCTCCCTCCCTTCCTCTTTTCTCCATCCTTTCATAATTGTGTTTGGAGAATCAACAGGTTAAAAAAAAAATCACAACTCTGCCTCTTACCAGCTGGAGAACTTGAATAAGTTACTTAAATTCTCTGTGCCCCAGTTTCTTTATCTGCAAAATGGGAATTAAAACTGCACTTTGGGGCTTCCCTGGTGGCGTAGTGGTTGGGAGTCCGCCTGACGGTGCAGGGGACGCGGGTTCGTGCCCCGTTCTGGGAGGGTCCCACGTGCCGCGGAGCGGCTGGGCCCGTGGGCCATGGCCTCTGGGCCTGCACATCCGGAGCCTGTGCTCCGCGGCGGGAGAGGCCACGGCCGTCGGAGGCCCGCGTACCGCAAAAAAAAAAAAAAAAAAAAAAAACCTGCACTTTTTTGATAAAGTACTTTTGAGATAATTGAGATAATCCATGTAAAGTATTTAATTCATTGCCTACCACGTTATGAATGCCAAATAAATGTTATTGTTATTATTTTTGTTGTTAAAGTTGCATTAGAACTTTTTCTTATTGACTATCTCCTGTCATATGAGTAGGCTGTATATTTAGTTTGGAGTATGAATTCTTTTTTAATTATAGAATTATAATTATAAAATACAACAAGCAATACATTTGGAAAATTGAGGAAAAGCAAAAATATCATCCATTATTTCAATGATTCCACCAACAAAGATTATTTTAGGGTGTCTTCTTTCAGGTGCCTATTTGATGGTTCTGGTATTTAGCTGACACCTGAGTGCATCTTCCTCTTTTATAAAACCCAGTGAAATCACTCACTTATTTTTTTTTTTTTTTGGCTGCACTACACAGCATTCGGGATCTTAGTTCCCCGACCTGGGATCAAAACCGTGCCCTTTGCAGTGGAAACTCGGAGTCTTAACCACTGGACTGACAGGGATTTCTCCACTCACTTTCATTTAGGTGTTGGTTCATGCTATTTTTTTTAAATAAATAAATAAATTTATTTATTTACTTACGGCTGTGTTGGGTCTTCGTTGCTGTGTGCGTGCTTTCTCTAGTTGCGGTGAGCGGGGGCTGCTCTTCGTTGCGGTGCGAGGGCTTCTTATTGTGGTGGCTTGTCTTGTTGCAGAGCACAGGCTCTAGGCACGCAGGCTTCAGTAGTTGTGGCTTGCGGGCTCTAGAGCGCAGGCTCAGTAGATGTGGCACACGGGCTTAGTTGCTCTGCGGCATGTGGGATCTTCCCCGACCAGGGCTTGAACCCGTGTCCCCTGCATTGGCAGGTGGATTCTTAACCACTGTGCCACCAGGGAAGCCCCATGCTATTTGTTTTGTCTTAAAAATAAAGCCTTTCTTATTTTGGAAAAAAAAAATCCCAGTATGTTTAATTTTATACCCTCCTTTTTTTACTCACCTTTTTCCTAAAGATGGGTTCTAAAAGTGTAAATGGGAGTAGGTGCAAAGTATGACTTCTGGAATCAAGGACTGGATGCAAACCTCAAATCATTCCAATGAACTTGGCTGAGGTCTGACTCCATGCGATGCTTGACCTGGTGATGGACACACAATTTAGGACCATACAAACACTCAGACCTTCAGGCCTGGATGATCCTTGGGGAAGATCTGGGGACTGGGATCACATAATGAGGGGCACAGAGCTGAGATCAGAAAACATAGCCTTCCTTATGAAGGAGGCAGCAAGGGACTTAACTAAGATGGAGAATCTATTTTACTAATTTCGGTGATACTTTATTTTAAAAATAAAAATAAATTTTAAAAATAATAAAAATAAAAAACATTTAAAATAAACAACTAACAATATTTCTTTCTTATCAAATAAATGTCCAGTAATGTAAATAATATTCATTGACCAAAAAAAAAGAAAACAGAAAAAGTGCTCACAACCCATCACTAAGTGAGAAAAGTGAACAGGATAGACTCTACGGCCCATTTTGAAAACCATGCACGTCATAATGCACGTGCCAGCTCTCTTCCTAAAAGATTATTCCTTCAACCATATCTTCCTAAGCACCCACCATGTGATGGGGTTATATTGTATGATTAAGTTCTGGGTGATCATATCGCCAGAGGCACCTCCCCAGAAATGTCTGTAGTAAGCAAGTTACCATTCATTCACTCAACAAATATTTATTGAGTGATTTCTATGTGTAGGTACTATGCTAAGTGCTGGGGGTACATTGCTGAGTAGAACAATTTGGCTCCTCTCCTCATGGGGTTATAACCTCATGATGACGGATCATCTCTATAGATGCAACCTGTTGAACACCTGATGCTACTATTAAAACTGATGAACATGAACTCTGTGTGGCAGGAAGGATTCTTAGTATATAGTGTTTGTGGGTGAGGGAGTGAAACAGAGTTTCACTGTTTGGGTGGCAGGTTATATTCTTCTTTCATGAGAGTACATTATTGTTAAAGTACTGTTGGAGAACATTTTTCCAAAGAGGAGATGCAGACGGCCAACAGGCATATGAAAAGGTGCTCAACATCACTAATCATCAAGGAAATGCAAATCGAAACCACAGTGAGATACCACCTCACACCTGTCAGAATGTCTATTATCAGGAAGAACACAAATAACAAATGTTGGAGAGGATGTGGAGAAAAGGGAACCCTCGTACACTGTTGGTGGGAATATAAATTGGTGGAGCCACTGTGGAAAACAGGATAGAGGTTTCTCAAAATACTAAAAATAGAAGTACCATATGGCTCAGCAATTCCACTCCTGGGTATATATCCAAAAAAAACAAAAACACTAATTCAGAAAGATACATGCACCCCAATGTTCATAGCAGCATTATTTACCATTGCTAAGATACAAAAGCAACCTAAGTGTCCATCAACAGATGAATGGATAAAGAAGATGTGGTGTGTGTATACACACACACACACACACACACACACACACACACACACACACATGCAATGGAATACTACTCAGTCATAAAAAAGAATGAAAATTTGCCATTCACAGCAACATGGATGGACTTGGAGGGCATTATACTAAGTGAAATAAGTCAGAGAGAAAAAGATAAATACTGTATGATATCACTTATATGTGGAATCTAAAAAACACAACAAAGTAGTGAATACAACAAAAAAGAAGCAGACACATACAGAGAACAAACTAGTGGTTGAGGGGGGAAGGGCAGTATAAGAGTGGGGGAATGGGAGGTACAAATTATTGGGTTTAAGATGGGCTCTGGGATGTACTGTACAACATGGGGAATATAGCTGATATTTTGTAATAACTATAAATGGAAAGTAACCTTTAAAAATTGTATAAAAAATTCAAAATTTAAAAATACTATTGGAGAAATAAAAGTATTTTTAGCATTTTAACTACACCCTTACACACCCCCTAACACACACATCATTGTAGTGGTTAAAAACAAGCAAGGACTTTGGAGTCAAGGAGACCTGGCTCTGAATTCTGCTTCTCCAATGTCCTAGCTGAGTGGCCTTGGGCATTAACTCCGTATCTATAAAATGGAGTTAAGAGTGTTGCTCGGAGATTCAATGAGAGTCTGTGTAAAGTGCATGGCATACAATAAAAGCTTAACACCACTGCCATTAACATTGGTACACTCTGACAGAAGGAGAGGAGCCTGTCTCATGGTTTCAGGAAAGAACTGCACATTTGTGTTTGTTTTGTTTTGTTTGGCCACACTGCACGGCACGCAGGACCTTAGTTCCCCGACCAGGGATCGAACCCGTGCCTCAGGCAGTGGTAGCTCAGTGTCTTAACCACTGGACCCCCAGGGAAGTCCCAAGAATTGCACATTTGTGAACTGCAGACACCCCACTATCCTGTTTCTGGAGCTGTCTGTGCAATTTTGCTGGAGTCTTCAAAAATCTACTCTGACTGTTCTGTTTGGTATAAGGTGGAGACCGCCCCACTCAGTTCCAATCCACAGTGATGGCTGGACTGCCTCAGGCAAGGACAACGCTAAACTAATATCAGGTAGAGCAAGCAGAAAGCTGTCAGATCAAGTGACAAGACATGGAGAAGAAACACACACATGTTTAAATGTCAAAGAGTCCCAGTGACAAATATATCTGAGTTTATGCAATTACATTTTTTCCCCCTAGAGCAGAGAATGAAAAATAGAATGTTAGGGTTGGAAGTAACTTTAGAGATCATCTAATCCTACAGCTTTGTTTAACCAATGATTTCTTTCAGAGAATATTTTTTGGAGGTCCTACTGTGTGCCAGGTATGTGCTGGGTGCTAAGGGTAGGACAGGGGAACACGAGAGCCTTATCCCCTTTGGGGGTCTATAGGATTCCGTGGAGAAAGCTACAGCCCAGGGAGCTTAAATAACTTGTTAGAATCAAGGAATTTTTCTTCCTATATTTTTCTATACCTTCTACATTTTCCACAATAGACATTATTATATTTAACTGTGTGTATATATTAACTTTGCTAGTCACACACAGCTAACAAGACAAAGAACTGATGTCAGTAAGTGGGTTACTCCTGAGTCTCTACCAGAGCGGTGTAAGTCCTACTCTCAAAGCCTGGTGCCTGCATCAGAATCCGCTAATGAGCTTTACTGAAAATGCAGATTCCATGTCCACTCCTCCCCTACAGGGTTCCCTACGTTAGAAACCTGCTCAACAAGGGGACTGTGATACCCACTAAACTTTGAGAATGAATGCCTACTAGGATGATTCTCATGTAGCAAAGAAAGCAGCAATGATTTTTCTAAAAAATTGGCCCCAGGAATTTAATGAATTAAGTTCATGAAAACAAAGACGTTTATCTCTTATTGGAATAAAGTCAACTCCTCCCGTTTTTTCCTCTAGTGCCACAGCTAATTGCATCCATTATGTGTTTTTAACGGGCGCTATAAATCAGTGTGCCCGTGGAGAGGGGGGAGAGGTACGAGGGAGGGGCAGTCTCCACGTCACAAAATGGAATACAAAACAAGCGGCACATTTCCTCGGAGCAAGCAGCCCAAAGCTCTCCTTTCTGTGCGCTTCTCCCTTCCCGAATGCTAGTCTCCTCTCCCAGCCACCCTGCTTGCCCTGACAACATTTTGGGGTCCTACAAATCACAGCCCTGTCCTAGTTCTTGAGCAGGCAGCCTTTACACTGCCCAGCCTTAGGGTCCTCAGCATTTACAACCTCTCTCTTTTGCAGGTTATCATCCTCTGTCAGATCTGAAATTAAAACAACCAGAAACACGTCAGGTGAGTGGCTGGGAGAGACATTTGGCTGTTTACGAGAAATATCCCATGACATCTGACGCAAAACGTTAGGATGCCTCTGCCAGCGCCCAGGTTCCCCTTCCGAGGGCAAGCTGATTAGTGTGTGGCTCCAACCGATGTTTATCCTCTCTGGCTCCATGGCGAACGCCATTGGAAAATCCTGGTTCACTTGATGCCTGGTCGCCTGGTACATTCAGATTCATCCAGTTAGGATACCCAGTTTAAGACAGAATGGATTTTCGCGAGCTCCGTAGACTGATTGGGTTTTACACACATGCACAGAAAGATCTGATTTCCTCTGTGGGATTTATGGCAGGGGAAAAGAGGTAATTAAATTAATTTCTGCTCTGGTTTCTAGGCTTTCCTTTCTGTTCTTTCTCCTGCTACTCTTGTTGTTGTTGTTTAAAAAAGTAGGCTTGCATGGATGAAAATGAATTTAATAACTAGCAGCAGTTGGTTTAAGTTTGGGAGCTGGGTTCCACTATGACTTTTTTTCTTTTTCTTTGCTCCATGCTCTGAATGGTTTGGGGAAGCTAATGAGGACAATCTTGTGTCCCGTGGGGTGTGTGTGTGTGAGGTGACATGGCTGTCCACATGGCTAGGGAGAGATGTTCACACCAGGAAAGGTGGCCAAATCCAGGCTTTCTGGAAGGAAACCTACTCTGATATTTGATAAGGAGATTAAACCAGAGTACACTTCCCCTTTCTCCAGTCACCACTCATGCCTCTTGCCTTTCTTTTCTGATTTCTGTTTTTTCCATCACTCAGTTATCTTCTCATCTCCCCACTCCACAGCAAGGTTCTGCTGCAGCAAGGGGAACGGTAGGGCAGAAAGAGGCTGAAACAGAGAACGGTGCTGGTAAGAAGATCGACAGTGACAGTGAAAATGATCAAGACTCGGTCTGCCAAGTTTGCAGGTTCCTACTCCATTCACTCCTGCTTCCCAAGCCGAGGCCCATTGATTCATCCATGACTTTTAAAGGGAGGACTTCTCTTGCTAAAGAGACCCCTGAGAGATTTAGAAATTCAACGGAAACAAAACCACTAAGCACTTGACTTCTCTCCCAAAGGACTGGGGAGCCTGCCAATTCCCCAGCAATGCCAGTGCTAAGCATTTTCCTAGCATCAACATTAAATCCCCTTTTTGCTTTTCTCTTGTAAAGTGTGTTTACAACTGACCATTATGGGAAACATGACAGATGTATTCTGGCCCCGTTTAAAATAATAAGACTAATAATGATACCGTTTACTGCCCAGAGGCTCAGTTTCTGAATGCCTATATGCAGAACGAAGAGTTGGAGAGCTGAAATATTCACCAGTAAGTGTAGTCAGCTGCTGATCTATATGCCCCAACCCAGTCCAGTGCCGAAAGTCTTAGCACAGATTTCCCAAGATTAATACCTCGGCCTCCTAGCAACTTTGAAAATCCATCTCCGGCTCTGGTCCTGGCAGGGGTGCAGGAGAATGTGCGGATCCCACCACTCCTTAGAGCAAGGCCCTTTTAGGTTGGGAGAAAGCAGGCCCAAGGAAGGAGGGCTACCCTCCTCTACCATCCTGGCCCCAAGTTGTAAGGGAGGATAGCAGAAAAGGAGCCCTCTATCCCCTCACCACTTCTGGCTCATTCTACCTCACACCAGTTCTTAATCTCCCAGGACGGGCTAGGTTGATCCAGCTGGGTTTTCTCTACCGAAAGGTACTGCGTTTCCTCCAACCAACGCTATTGCGTAGAGATCAGTCCCAAAAGGTGGTGGCTGAGGGCTCCACCAGCGGATGGGTTATGAGGCAGGTGGCCCCAGGAGAACAGACAGGTTGGAATAAGTTACCACACCACCTCGGATTCCCGCACTCCCACACACCTGGCTGCCGTTAGTGCGCAGAACTGCGTCGTTCCAACGCGCTCCTTTGCCTACTCTGGAGAAAGGAGCGCAACAGTTTTGAGTGAATTGCCAATGCCTCTCCCCGAGATAGCAGCGCTTAGACGGACAAGCAGGGAGCAGAGAGCCTGCCCTCCTCCCTGTGGGTACGCTGCCAGAGTGGCGCTTGATCCTTAGTTAAAAAAAGTCGGAGAGACATGGCTCAGCCCTGTGTTTGCAGGAGAAAGCAGACTCGATGATTGCTGGTGAAGGCCCCATGCGTCCAGCTCTGCCTGGACCAGCTCTGCCTGGACTATGGGACTCCCCAGCCTATGGGGGCTGCCGCGCCTGTCCTCAAGGACGTGTTCGCAACTCCAGCTTTTTCCCAGTCCTCAGCTGGGGTAGGCCGGCTGCAGGATTGAGGAAATTGGTGGAGTGGGTTGATTCCATCCTCCTGCCGAATTCAGATTGAACTGAAAGGAAAAAATTTCCCTGACCTGGGAAGCAACGGTCAGGCGGTGAAACTGACCTTCATGACACTGACCAGAGATAAACCTCTTGGCAAGGAACAGTTCGGCACACAATTGATCAATCAGTTGGGGACCAGCGGCTACATGCAACCCAGCACCACGAAACTTACCAGGGTGCACTTAACGAAAAAACCTGATATGCCTAAAACAGACTGGTGCACAACGGAACACTGTTAACCGACCACCTGAAACTAATGGCTGTGAGGCTGCCCTGAATGAAATTGCCTGAAAGGAAACTGGGTGAAAGGAACCAGAATGAAATCCACCTGCCTGCTAACACGCCACTAAACCACGGCAGCAGGGAAGCTGAAGAGGGCGGCAGGGTGGAGCCGGGAAGGGGCTCCTCTCCCGGAGCTCCGAGAACCTGACTGGTGCTGCTGCGGGGACTCGACAGGGACTGGGGAGGGGGGTTTGTCCAGTGCTTTTTAATTTACGACCGCCGCGCCCCAAGCCATCCCATAAATTTGGGGACCGTTTTCACCAAAGCTGTGAGTTACGATTTTTCAAATAAATACATTTTCCAATCAGACGGGGCTCTGTTTAGGTTGAACGCGTCCTGAAGCAGACATCTCTCTGCCCGGAAAATACACAGAGGAGGAAGCGGAGCCGGGACGAAGCTCAGACGACATAAAAACTTGTGTAAACACGTTGTCATTTACGGACTTAAGAAGAGAAAGGGAATGGGGGAGGAAAATGTTTAATTCTCCCTTGAATCCTCAAGTCCCAGAGCCGAGGGAAATTTTAATATTCTTTTTCCATAAGTTTGATTTGTGTTATGCATTATACAACGGGCAGCCTCAGGTTTACCTTAAACAGATTTTGTAATTTTGAGGCTGTTACAAACCTAAGAACGGACCGGGTTGCACCCCTCACTCCCCCCCCCACCCCCACCCCCGCCGCCATGCACACATACCTACAATCTCTCTCTTAGGTTTTCTTTAGTAAAGAACTTGGGGGAGATAAACCAGAAGGGATTATTTCAGCAGGAGGGTCTTCGATTTCTAGCTGTGTGCCCCATCCTCTAGGCCTGCTTGCCACCTTTAAAACAAGGGGGGCTGGGACTAGGAATCAGAGCTCCCCCCCCCCACACACAATATCATTCACACATAATTCTGTGCACAGTTGCAGGAAGCTCAGGGATTCCCGAAGCTAAACGGTAGAGAATGGAATATCACCTTGTGGCTTGGACCCTCTCTGGCTAGTCCACCCCTCATCCCAGGAAAGGGGGAAATAGGGGAAGACAGAGGCTGCCGTGGAGCCCAGGTCTCCACTAGGTGTCTGGGCTCTAGCTGCGTCTCTGCCACCCATTGGCTGTGTCCTTAGGGAAGCCCCTTCCCCTCCTCCCTAGGCCGGTTCCTCTGTAGGTCCTCACACGAAATCTCAGCCGACTTGCTACTCTCACATACTGGCGAAGGCAGGGAGGCCTCTCACCCCACGAGCTTCTAGGGGAAATCGACCCACTTTCTGTCTCTTCCCTGCCCTGACTGTCCCCCAAACCCCCAGCCCCGCCCAGGCTTTCCCGGCCCCGGGGAGCAGGTTGGGCCAGATTGGAAAATCCTAGACACTCTAGATGCTGCAGAGAGATGTTTAAGGGATTTGAGCGCTCAACCGCGCGGTAAATGGCCCGCGGGCTGATTTATGGCGCGTTACTGCGCGACGCGATTCCCCAAGACAGCGAGAATATTTTACACCGCGCTAATATAAACAGGCGGCCGGCCGGGTCCTTTTTATGGAGTTCCTGTAATTACCCGGGCCCTGACAGCTCCTTGATTTACGGCCCTATTTAGATAAGGGGTCCGGTGCGGGGATTGCTGGTGGCGTCAAGGTCACGGGACGCGGCGGGAGAAGGTTTTGCGGTAGGCGCCGCGGCACGGGTTCTCCCAGGCCTGCCAGTCCTGGGGGCGGGAGTGAGGGGAGGAGCGGGGCAGGCTGGAGAGGGACCCCGAGGCGTCCGAGGCTTGAGTACAGCCAGTCCACTGTACAGATGGGACAACTGAGTCCTGCAGGAGGCAGGAACTACACCCCCAATCCATACAGCAAAGGAAATGCGGGTGGGTGGGATCTGGAACTCGAATTCAGGTCTCTGGCAACATAATCCCTCCGCACCTGGCGATGCTCGGTCTCCCCCATCTCCAGCCTCCTGACAGTAGGGTTTTGTAGGGGCGGTGGGGAAAGAAGAGGACTCGACGAAGTCCGAAACGGGAGCGGTCAGATCAGAACAGAACACTGCAAAGGGGATGCCTGGATTCCCTCCCTATCCAGGGCTATGTAGTCACGACTCATGTAACTCCATTTCTTCCCCTGTGGAATTAATATTCCTAAAAACAGAGCCACCATTTATCCAGGTTTACTGTCACTGTGCTAAGAGCTTCACCTATATAATTTCGCTTAATCTTAAACCAGCCCTCTGCGGCGGGTGTTACTGCACCCTAATTTACAGAGGAGGGAAACGAGGATGCGAAGGTTCACACAGGGCAGAATGTCAGTGCTGAGTTTCAGTCCCGGTGGGTGGGCGCGATTCTTCCGCGAGGCTCTCTTAAACGCTCCCTTAATACAAAGTTTTAACCTCTATGTGCTTAAGAGCCTGTAAAATGGGGTGAGGGTGCTGGCCCGACCTCACTAGCATAACTGGAGGAAGAAGCGTGCATTTACAAATGCTCGGAGCGCCAGACCTTGTGAAAGCGCAGTCCCCACAAGCACCTCGGGATGTGGGTCCGGAGGGGAGGTAGTGGGATTTGAGACTGGTAGATAGGACGCCCTGCCCCACCCCAGAGTCCCAGATTCCTGTTCCTTAGTCTGTTTTCGTGGGCCTGGGCAGGCTAGAGTCTTCAGGCCCCAGAGCCAAGTGCGAAGTCCCAGAGCTGGGAGAGAGGAACCAGAGGGGAGCCGTGCAACAGCCCTGAGCTGGGAATTACAGAACTCCAAACTATCAGTCCCCGTTTTTCTGAAAATGGGGGAAACTGAGGCTCAGAGAGGGAAAGGAACACAGTGAGATGCTAGGTAGAGCCAGAACTCAAGGCACATCTCTTGCCTCTCAGCTTAGAAACATTTCAGCCAAACTCCTGGGACCCAGACTTCCCATACCATATAGCCTGGGAAGGAGAGAGAGAACATCGTTACTGGGTTCCCACTGTTGTTCCAAATGCACCTGAGCCACGCTGGACTTAAAAGCACATTGGGGTCTTTCAGAAGGCCGGGTCTGGAGCCTAGGCGCCTCGTGTTCTACACAGGCCATCTCCCTGGCGTCCATCCCACTGGAGGCTTCCCAGCCTGGAGCCCCAGTGGTCCTTGAGGGCCAGGCTCCCACAGCAGGTACTGTTTGGAGGACTACTTAGACTCCGTGACTCTGGGTGGAGAGCAGTGCTTTCTGGGGCCCAGGGGACTGCCAGCACCCTGCTCTTTAACCACCCACGGGGGACTGTCGGGGGATCTGGGGGCCCTCAAGGCTGCTGATGGGACTGGGGTTCATCATCCAGTACTGATAATGCGTTCCCTACCACACTAAGCAGGCTGGATATTTGGAGGGTCTCTATGGGCCCTGAGTGATCTGTGTAACCCTGGAAAACTCTTGGGACACGAGGGTGGGTGCTGGAGCTGTGAGTGTGTGAGTATGTGGGTCACTGCACGTACCTGTCTATCCCATCCCGTGCTCCTCGTTTATGGGGGTGGGGTATGTGATATTGTGCATACTATTGTTTCAACTTCATCTTCAGGGCTTGTGATTGTGACTACTGTAGGTAAGACAGAATGGATTTCAACTTGTCTGAGTGTTTGGAATTTGTGTGCCTGTGTGTAATGGGCGAACATGTGAAAACTTCTACTTCTGAGCACCTGTGCATATACTGTAGTAATTGTGGCTGTGTACTTGAGTGTGTTTGTGGGAACTGAGAACACATGAAATGTGGAATGGGGTTTTCAGAAGTCTGTGCTGTGAATACAACTGTGGGACACTGTAAGAAACTGACACAAACTGGTTGGACCTGTGCACAAGTGTGACAGTAAAGAGTATGTGTCAAGCCCTGCAGCTGTGATATTTGTGTAGAATTGATGTTTTTCTGCTGTGATGGTATCTGTATGCATGCCTGCATGGAGGGTTGGGAGTGGCTCAGAGCTGTAACACATCTGAAGCGAGGTGTGTTCCCTGTGGGTGACAGAGAGATAATGTGTAAAATCCTAGGAATGCACGAATATTGAAATGCCGTGTGTCGCATGGGTGTAAATAGGTTACCGGGAGAATACACATATGTTGTGGCGTCTGCACGAATGCATGGACTTTCATGTATGCCCGAGATTTTTTGTGAGGCCGTGTACATATATATGTGCATGTGTAATGGTGGGCCTGAGGGTCTGCCGGTGGAAATCCTGCCGGACTAGGACCACGGCTGGATGTGTGTCGAGGATTGAGGTCCTTTTCCACAGAGTAATTACTGTCTCTGCCCGCACACCGGCACTCCCGAGAGCCTCCAGGCCAGGGAGGCGCGGGACCCCGCGGAGCCGCGGCTCAACCGGGCGCCGGGTGCTCCCTCCCCGCGAGCCTTCGGCTCCGCGCTCGGCCCAACCCCAGCGCTGCTGGCGCCAGGCGCCCGGGAGAGCAGCGGGTTTCCAGCCGCCTCAGGCAGGAAACAAGGACCTCCCTCCCCCCACGCACCTCTAGGGCCCACAGCCCAGCCGAGCTCCCACATGGGGAAACGGCTCTGGACTAAGCATTTGTTGGCTTCTCCCTCGCAGTGTCGTCGCCCCTCCGCCCGCCGCCATCTATTTATTCCCTGTACGGCAGGGGAAAACCGCATACCCACTGGCTACCCGACCCCCAAGGAAAATTGTTCATCTTCTCTGGGCCTCACTGTTCCCATCTGTAAAATGAGTTGACCTTTCTCCCCCTGCCTTTGGGCTGCTAAGTGTGCCAGGCACACAGCGGGGGTCAGTAAATACTTGTTGGAGAAATGGGTAAAGGAATGAATTTGCCCTCTAAAAAGAGCAGTCATGGGGGCTTCCCTCGTGGCGCAGTGGTTAAGAAACCGCCTGCCAATGCAGGGGACACGGGTTTGAGCCCTGGTCTAGGAAGATCCCACACGCCGCGGAGCAACTACACCCGTGTGCCACAACTGGTGAGCCTGTGCTCTAGAGCCCGTGAGCCACAGCAGCTGAGCCTGCGTGCCACAACAAGAGAAGCCACCGCAATGAGGAGCCCGGGCACCGCAACAAAGAATAGCCCCCGCTGGCCGCAACTAGAGAAAGCCCTCTTGCAACAACGAAAACCCAACACAGCCAAAAATAAAAATAAATTTAAAAAAATAAAAAGAGCAGTATGTATTTCTTTTCTCCTTTCACCCTCGCCTCCACATTGCTTTTGAGAGAAGGGCACACTCCCTCAGCTTCCCTATCTGTAAAATCTAGGTGAAGGCCTTTTTGCTCCATGATTCTAGATTCCTTTTCTTGGGCCCATGGGGAGGGGTGGCAGACGCTGTCCTGGGCGTTGACAGGCCACGTAGGGAAGGGGCTTGGCTGGGAAAGGCTGGTGAGGATGGAGGGACCCAGGTATGAGGACATCAGCTGGGAAGCTACCCATCGGGAGGTAAGACAGAGAACTCCAACCGCAAGCGCTGCCACCCTGGGATTCCCAGGTCCCAATGCCAGCCCAGAGAAAGGCCCCCGCGGACAGAATCCAACAAGCGTAAGGGCCCTAGCCAGGAGTGGAAATAGCGGACGTCTGCGCGGCCAGGACCGCGGCGTCTCTACGCCAGTGGGTGTGAAATGCCAGGTTTCTCCGGCTGCGTGAGCCTCTCAGAGAGTGTGGAGGTCGTGGTCTCTTCGGTGTGTGTTTACCGCCAAACGCTGACTTCTCGCAGTGTGACCTTTGGCGCCGAGAATCGAACATTCTCAAGCTGTGATAACCTGCATGGGGTGGCCCAACGTAGCCGAGCTCTGGGCTCTCCGTTCAAGCCCCGCGGGAAGGAGGCTGCCCCTGCATCAGCCTGGCTGGCCTTTGGACTGGATCAGGCGCCCAGGAGGCGAGAAGAGTGGACCTCAAGCTCTGGAGCCCGGAACAAACCAGTAAATGCCTGTGGGCTTGGAGCCCTCATCCCCCTACTCGCCACCCCTCTCATTCCACCTCCTGTCCCCGGCTTCTTCCCCAGTGGGTGGCCGCCTGCGCCGTAGAGGACAAGACTTGGCCAGAGTTGGTGGGGGCTCTACCGGGTGCAGGACCTGCTGCAGTCCCGCAGAATGGGCCGGTGACTAAGGACTGGGGGTGCTTAGGGAACAACACTGGGGGCCTATCTTGCCTCCAACAGCGGTCTCTCCTTTTCTGGCTCTGAGACCAAGTAGAGCAGATGCCGCTCAGGACTGGGAACGTCTGGAATTTCTATTTTGGATTCTGGAAGGTCTAGAAACAAGAACCTTTCTCTTTTTTTGCACCTCAGTTTCCTTATCTGTAAAATCTAGGTGAAGGCCTTTTCTCTCCATGATTCTAGATTCCTTTTCTTGGGCCCACGGGGAGGGGGGTGACAGACGCCGTCCTGGGCGTTGACAGGCCTGTGTCTCAAGTACTAGCCCCCGTCTCCCCCACAAGTCGGGAACTGGGGGGGGGAGGGGCGGAGGCGGGGCCGCCTCCCTGTCCCCGCAGGCGGCCTGAGTCGAGTAGCGCTAGCTGAGCTTAAAACCAGGGACGGCCATCCCCCTTTCCTCCTCCCCGCCCCCCTGCCATTGGCTCCAGGGAGAGGTTGACATCAAAGCCCCAGGCTTATATAAGCCAGACCCTGAAGGGGAGGCCGCAGAAGGGTTAAACAGGTCTCTCGGCATCCTCGTCCTCGCCTGCAACAGAAGCCGACCAGAAGACGGGCTGCGGGTGTCATCTTCAGCCTTGCCCCAGAATCTCTCAAAGCCAGTGCCCACCAGAGCGCCGCCCCAGAGCCCACGGGTGGCCCCGGCTGTCACTGGGGCGCATGGGGCGGCGCTAATCGGGCTGGCGGCGCAGGCCAGGGGCCGCTCCAACATGAACCTCGTGGGCAGCTACGCACACCATCACCACCATCACCATCATCACCACCCTCACCCCGCGCACCCCATGCTCCACGAGCCCTTCCTCTTCGGCCCTGCCTCGCGCTGTCACCAGGAGCGGCCCTACTTCCAGAGCTGGCTGCTGAGCCCCGCTGACGCTGCCCCGGACTTCCCCGCAGGCGGGCCAGCGCCCGCAGCCGCTGCAGCCGCCGCCTCCTACGGTCCAGACGCCAGGGCCGGCCAGAGCCCCGGGCGGCTGGAGGCGCTCGGCGGCCGCCTGGGCCGGCGGAAAGGCTCAGGACCCAAGAAGGAGCGGAGACGCACAGAGAGCATTAACAGCGCGTTCGCCGAGCTGCGCGAGTGCATCCCCAATGTCCCGGCTGACACCAAGCTCTCCAAGATCAAGACTCTGCGCCTGGCCACCAGCTACATCGCCTACCTGATGGACGTGCTGGCCAAGGACGCACAGGCCGGCGACCCCGAGGCCTTCAAGGCCGAACTCAAGAAGGCGGATGGCGGTCGTGAGAGCAAGCGGAAAAGAGAGCTGGTAAGTCCGGGTCCCGTACACTCTAGCCAAGGGCGCGGGCGCGGTGAGCATCCGTAGGCCTAGTATGCAGGGGAAGGAGTCTGCGTTGCCGTTCATGCAATTTTGAGAGACTGCGGGGAGTTCTGAGATGGCTTGAATGTGGGATTGTGTGCACGCAGGGAGGCAGATCCATATTTGAATTCATCTGTAATGTGGATAGTGTTTGTAAGGCTGTGAATGAAGACAGAATCTTACACTTTTCGGACAGGCTCATAGGATCCCTTCTAAGAATCCATTGGAAGCTTCAGACCCCGAGAAAATGCACACACCATATATTTCACTTCCAGTTTCAAGGGGTCCCGATTCATCCCTGGGATCTCCTGGAAGCCAGGTTAAGAATGCTGTAGGAATTCGTTACTTCAATTTGCCTGAATGTGAATTGATGCATATGGGCTCCGCTGCTGTTTTCAAAGGGCCTTTGCCAGAGAGGTTGGTCTACTTTCATCATTGTACAGATAGGGAAACTGAGGCCCAGAACGGGACAGGATGTGAAGGCCACCTACCCGAGGAGTTGTTTACTTGGGTAAAACAAGTCAGTTTATTCCCTGGAGGAGTAAACATCTGGAGGATATTTCACCACTCCACTCCCCACGGCTGGTTCCTAGGGCCACCTTGATGGTTTTGTGTATAAACGCCGACAAGCAAGTCACTCACTCCTTTTGGCTTTGGAGATCGCAATCCCTACTCGGCTTTTTTCGATCCTCTCCAGTGAGGCGACACTTCTGGAGCTCAGTTTCGCTGGCGCAGGGCTCTGGGACCTCTGAAGCAGTGATTTCCAAGCTGAGGAACTGAACTAGTTTCTCTAGATTGGTGCGCTCAGGAACACCGCGCGTTGGAGACTAGAGAGCCTCCTGGGTTTTATCTGACCCGCAGGGGCTGTGGTAAACTAGGGAAGTCACCTGAGGAGACTGGGAAAGACCGTGGTCATCGAGTCTCTAAACCGCCGCCCTGGGCTGGAGGACATGCAGGCCCGGGCGACGCCCTCGTTGGAAGTAGTTATTGGGCGTCTCCCCACTCCCTGCACTTTGCCGCCTCCTTCAAGTAGCAGGGAAGGGGGATGCTAAGCCAGGTCGACTCCCCCGCTCATTCGTGTAGCCTTCTGAGTGCCCAGAGCCGGCTGCAGAGACCCAACCCTGTATCCAAGCCCAGGCGCTATAAACTAGGTTGGAAAGTGGGATGTGTGCGGGGAGCATGTCCGCGAGCGAGGAAGCTGTTGATTCCCACCCCTCCCATTCCAACCCCTGCAGTCTCCCTTCGGCGCCATAAAGCCAAACCTAAGAGCATTCGTTCCACCAGCCGCAGAAAATTCTCACTACCAAGCCCCCAGAAGCTGCCCAGCCCATCCCGGCCCCCCCAACCCCGCTCCGGGAACTCGGTACATAAAGGCGAATTTATGAGCCTGTTTGCCTATTTCACAAACAGAAATTCGTCACTTATTTAAAGGCTCCCAGTTACTGCTCCCAACACCTTTTACCCCACCCCCACTTTTACCCCACGCCTGGGCGAGCGGAGCAGAAACATTTAAACCTGTCTCTCTCGCCTCTTTTCTTGTGTGTGTCCTCTGGCAGCAGCAGCACGAAGGCTTTCCTCCTGCCCTGGGCCCAGGTGAGAAGAGGATTAAAGGGCGCACAGGTTGGCCGCAGCAAGTTTGGGCGCTGGAGTTAAACCAGTGAGCCGAGGCCTGCGCCGAGGACCCCGCCACGGCTGCTCGACCCCGGAGCCCCGGGAGCAGAGGAAGGCGGAGGCGAGTGCCAGGCTCTGGGTGCCAGGGGCTTATGGGGAGCATCCCGCCTGGCCTCTGCTGGGGCGCTGGCAGGTCGCTGGGCTGCATCTACACATTTGGATCGCACGTGCAATGTCATTTGAAATTGTTTTTAATACGTGAAGAGAAAGAGAAATATATATATAAAACCCCCACCCCTGCAACCAAGAGGGAGGCTCGTGGCTGCACGATTCGAAAAGGAAGGACTGCGGGACCCAAGCGCGCTAAGACGTACCCTTCCAACCCTTCTGGGGCGAGTTTAGAACCCCTGACGCCTTCCTCACTACACTGTCTGCCTGTCTTTCTCGCCCCCCTGTCGGCTTCGCGTCAAAACCCTCCTCGAGCTCTCCTCCCTAATTAAAATGCAATAAGAGGAACCAATCGTTTTCTGCCAGGGAAAGAGAACCAAACCAGGAGGATGGAGGGCTGCCTTTGTTGTTGTCCTCCCTCAAACAGTGGTGTTTTTTATTTTATTTTATTTTTGTCGCTGCACTTCCTACTTAGTTCCAAGGGAAATGGCTCTTTCTTTACCTCTTTCCTTCCTTCTTGCGTTCTTTTGTTTTTTCTTCTTGCGTTTCTTCCTTTCTCCTTCTTTCTTTTTCTTCCTTTTCGTTCTTCCTTCCTTTGTAAATAAAAACTTTTCCCTTTGTTGAAAAGTTTTTATGTATTAAACTACCTACCATGCCTGCTGCGCTCAGGTGTTTGTTTATCCCCCGTCCTCACCCTTTTTCTACCTCAAATCTATATGACCACTCACTGCCCCCTCCCTTTGCAAAGCAGTATCTATGCTCTTGACTAATAAAACATTTTCTGAAATCAGCAGAAGCCTGTGTGGTATCTTGGCGAGTATCCCCACCCCGCTCCATCGTTTCTGCTAGTTAGAGCACCTCCTGTTCTACTTCTCTTTTGATAAATGCCAAGCCAAACTGCAAATCAAATCAAGGGAAGGGGGCAGATAAAGGACTCCTGGAACAAAGAGTAGAGTTCTCCTTAGAAGATAATGGGGGGGGCGGGGACAGGATAGATTTAAGGAACCCACAGAACAGAAGACTGGAAACGAATTAGGTCCAGAGGGGATGAGCTAGGACTTTTGTGGGTCAGCATTTGGGCCTGTCTGTGGGTTAGTAGGCACATCGGTGTCTGCAGGCCGCAGTTTGGGGTTATTGGGAAGGGGGGTCTGTCACACAAACGAAGGACAACGCGAGGGCAGGGTAGCTCGGAACAGGGGAATGCCCTCGGGAATACTTTCGCGTATGTGAAATTCTGAAACTGCAGTTGCACGTGTCATGGTGCAGGAACTCACACGGAGCCCCGTGGCTGAGCGGGGGCCAACGAGGGGCTGCGGAGCACAGTCCCAGCACGCGGTAAGGACTCGGCAAGGCGCAGCAGCTATGATTTTATACATGAGTGAAAGAAGCGTGTGAGTGCTCATGGTCAAAGTGAGACGTTTAGGTTTCTCTCTAGCAACAAAGCACTCAAGTATCTGTGAGAGTATATGGATTTTGTGCAAAGGGATGGGGGGGGCGGTATGTGCAGGCTAATTCGGGCACTTAAGAAATGTGCGGAGAGCAGTTTCCGAGCCTCCACGTGCGCACCCATGGCTAGGTGTAGGGGTGAATAAAAGCGGGTGCATTTGTCAAGGTGCGGGTGCGTGCTGGGCTGAACTGGGGCGGGCAAATGCAGGCGTTTCTGTGTCCCTGAATAACAGCGTACGGACAACCAGTGTGGTTTGTGCGCAGCCGTGTGCGAGGCTCTAGGCTAAGCGCTTTTATGTCTCCTAACAGCTCGCACGATCGTCCAAGGGAGCGCATGGTCTTCGGTGCCTGCACGGCCCCCGGAGCGCGCTGCGAGCGGGGCATTAGGACGCGCGCGGGTCTCTCGGCGCTTTCTCGCTCCACATCCGGAGCTGGAGGCCCGGGCTTGGGGCCGAGAAAGGAGACCCTTCGCAGCTCCGGGGCCAGGCGTGCCCCAGGCGTCTCGTCCCGGCATCGGGGTGAATATGGGGCCCCATTAGTTTAGGCTGTAAACACCGTGGCAGTGCTGAGCGGCCACGCGGGCCTTTCCGGACGCGAAGGAGTTAATAAAAGGTGTTTTATGGGCGCGAGGAAACGGCGGCGGAGGTATGAGCTTCTCTCTACTCTGACGCCCTACTTTTTCCTTTTTTCCCTCTCGCCACCCGCCGCCAGATCAAACAGGCCCGCGATTTAACTAGGGCAACACCTCACGGTAATGAGCAGTCCTGACACACCCCTCCCCCGGCCTCAGTACCCGGCCCGAGGCCCCAAGGCCTCTCCGGGAGGAGCAGAAAAGAAAAATCGACTTTTCCTTTTTTCATTTTATTTCCAAGAGCTGGGAAGCTCCTAAGAAATCCGGAGAAACAGACCCAGGGAGCAAGCCGACTGAGGTGACCCAGCCCGGAGGGGGCCTTTCCTAGATTTGAACCCAGGACTCCAGTTTAGTTTACAGACCATTTTCTGCCTAAACACAGAGCACGCCGCCCGCGACTATTTTTAGCACCACGAAGTATCCCAGGCACGGGAAGAATGCGCACCCGGGTCTTGCTTTCTTGTAGCCCCGGCCAGTGAGAGGAGAGAGGGGTACCGAGGGGTACCGCCCGTGGCAGCCACAGCCAAGTTTGGCATATGAACAGGCCTCCTCCGAAAACACCATCCGGCCGGGCGCAAACCCTCTTGGAGAAGACGGCGGAGGAACCTAACATTCGGTCCCAGCCATGTCTGCTCCTGATCTCAGACCTAGCACCCAGAAGCTGAGACAGGGGGCCAGTGCCCATTGAGGGGGTCACCGGGATCTCTTCCCGGTTTCCCCAAGACTTACTTCACCGCCTAGAACTCCCGTGCCACATTTCCAGCCCTCACTCCCCGACTGCAAAAGCCGAGCCCCTAGCACAGAACAGAGTTGCTCCCGGTTTCACAAACCAGTTTTCGCCAAGGGCTCCAGATTCGGGGTCCACATCTTCTCCCGGCACCAGGCTCTAACTCCTTTCATCCGTCATTAGCTCTCCCTCCATGGAATAGCTTTAGAGCCTGCCTTTTACTTTCTTATTCTCTCCCAGGTTTCAACGCGGTTTGTCCGAAACCCACCTCTACCTGGCTGTGGCAGATGGTATCATTATTCATTTGAATTAAGGACATAACTTTTTTTTTTAATCTGGGGGGTGGGGTAATGGAATGATCACTATCTTCAAAGCAGAGTCCAGGAATTTGTCGTAAGGAAATACTAACTGATGTTACGAAGCTTTAACTAAAAGACTAGTCTACTAAAGAGTAAAAAGTATAAAGGGACCTCCAATGTGTTATAATTACAGAACTGTTTGAATAAATCCATCAGTGGGTTACTACTCAGCCCCTAGAAAAAATGTGGTAATTGATATGGAGAGCGTTCCTGATACAAGAGAGGGAAAACAAAACCCTCTCAGCTTACTAAAGCAGGCAGTGACCTGCTTTATGTAAAAATAAATACATAAATATCATTCATGGAGAAAAAGTGGAAGAATATACATCAAAACATTTACACCTCTACCTCTGAGTTGTGGGAATAAGGATCATTTTGACTTTTCCTCCTACTTAGCCATATATATATATATATATATATATATACACTACAATGAATAAGTATTACTTTTGCAATAAAAACTTAAGCTGAAATTTCCTTCTAATTTCTCCTGTGGCCAGTGCAGTTTCAGTACGCTGTTTATTCAACATACATTAATTGAGTGCCCACCTTGTGCTCGGCACTGTGGGTATAAGTAATGAATAAGAAATAATCCTAATAATTACTATCAATTAATATACAATAGTAAATATTTGTCTTGAAGGGTTTATTATTCCTTCCACACAGTAAATTATAGTCTTTTTCTCACATTTAAAACCTATAATACATGAAATAATAACAAGTTATATTTTATTAAGGAAATTTATTTAAGCCCTTAGCATGTATTATTTCATTCAAGCCTCACAAGGATTGTGCGAGGTTAATACTCAGGCAGCTGAGGCTCAGAGAGGTGAAGAACTTTGTTCAAGGTCATACATAGGAGGTAAAAGGCAGGCTGGGCTTGGATGAAAGGGCAGGTCTGGCTGCCTCCAGAGACTTGGCTTTTCCCCACATCTTGGAGCACCTCCAAGTTGTGTGTGTTTGTGTGTGTGTGTGTGTGTGTGTGTGTGTGTGTGTGTGTGTGTGTGTTTACAAATACAGCCTCTCTTAGTCTGATCTTTGGTCCCCAAAGTAAGTAGAGAAAGAAAGAAGGGGGTTTGTGAAGGGATCTGGGATTCTAACTCCAGCCTTCCCCTGGAACCCTCTTCCTCTGTCCTGGATCACAGTGGATCCCATCTATAAAATGAGGAAGGGGTGGGCTCCTTGACCTCTAGGTTCTTTCCTAACTGTAAAACTGATTCTAGGAATATACATTCTGCTGGTGAAAAACTCAGCACTTTATTCTTTGCACCAGCCTGTGATGTTTGTATAGTGCATTCACCTTTCCTTGGTACTTTCACTTCTTTGAGCACATTTTTCTCCTTATAAACTAGAAGGGAGAAGGGCAGGAATTATGCTCCCCATGGATGGAAGAAGACTCAGAGAGGGAAATGACCAGCTCAGGGTCACACAGCAGTCAAAGACTGAGTTGTCATTAGCTGGCAGTCAGCAGACTCCAGGCCCAGGGCTCTATTGGAAACGGCTCTGTATCCTTCTCTTCAGGCAACCAGCAGTGAAGGTTGTGGTCTTACTAAACCTCCATAAAAGAAACAAAGCTAAGAAATCAGCCAGTCTCATTTTTAAATGAAAAGTGACTGCTAAGAAAAAATATGCAGGCTCTAAAGTATCTGAAACCAGCCTCCTGATTTGAATCTAATTTGTTTGAAAAAAAAATTTTTTTTCAGCCAAGAGAGTTTTTACAGCTGAGCTCTCCCAAACCCATAAAAAACAAGATTTATATGGGACTTCCCTGGTGGCTCAGTGGTTGGGAATCCTCCTGGAAATGCAGGGGACATGGGTTCAATCCCTGGTCTGGGAAGATCCCACATGCTGTGGGGCAACTAAGCCCATGTGCCACAACTACTGAGCCTGCGCTCTAGAGCCCATGAGCCACTACTACTGAGCCTGCGTGCCACAATTACTGAGCCCACGCGCCTAGAGCCCGTGCTCCACAACAAGAGAAGCCACTGCAATGAGAAGTCCACGCACCGCAACAAAGAGTAGCCCCCGCTCACTGCAACTAGAGAAAGCCCATGCACAGAAATGAAGACCCAATGCAGACATAAATAAATAAATAAATTTATATTTTTTTAAAAAAGAAGGTTTATATGGGAAAATGTGACTCTTAACAATATTACACAGCGTCTAATGTAAGCAGACATAGACACTATATAAAAGCTCCTACAAGTGTTATTAAAACAAACAGAAATGCTCATTTATCCCCACAGAATGGACAATGGAAGGCATCGGACTTTTGAGGAGTTCCAGAAGTCTATGTTCCCTGAATTGTTCAAAGCGTCCCATCACACTGGGACCTCAAAAATCCTTACCTACCATCCAAACATTTCCCTCATTTTACAGAAGGGGAAGCTGCAGCCCACAGAGGGGAGGGACTTGCCCAAGGTCACATGGGGAGTTGTACTCTTCTTTCCCTCTTGTCTACTTAACCCCTCTCCTTCCAGCGCAGGGCATAGAACCTGACAGTGGCCAGGAGACCCTGCACAAGGTACTGAACAATTCTGAGCCTCAGTTTCCTCGTTTACAAAATGGCTGAGATCATTGCCCCAACTTCCTGGGGCCTGTGAGGGTCAAATGAGATAAGGCATGCAGAGCACTTAACATGGTGTCCACGGCAGAGCTATTTTTATTATTTTATTTAATCCTTGCAATAGCCTTGTGAGGCACTGAGGATTTATTTTGGTTTGCTTGTTTGTTTGTTTTGGAAAGATCAGCACAGAGGTTGCAGTGACCTGCCCATGGGCACATAGCCAGTGAGTGGATCCCTGGTTCAAAGCTCTTATATCCCAGGCATCACTAAGACAAACCCAGTGGCAGGCAGGCTGAGGCAGCTGAGTTTCTGAAACTGTCCAAGGCAGCACTAAGTAGCACAGTGCTCTTAATATACGAATATAGTAGTATATTTCTCTTAATGCAAGCCACCAATGGGAGCCATGTGTGTAATTACACTTTTTCTAGTAGCACATTAAAAGAATAAAGGGAAACAGGTGAATTTATTATTAAATTTAATATATCACATATTAAGTTTAATATATATTTAATATTAAACTTATTATTAATTTTTTTAAACTTATTATTAATTTTTATATATTTATTTAACTCAATATGCCTAAAATTTAGTCTCAACATGTAGTCAATATAAAAATTATTATTGAGGTATTTTACATTTTTTTTCATAGTGAAATTGGGGTGTGTTTTATACATCTGTGTTTTAAAGCACATCTCAGTTTGGACCATATTTTAAGCATGCAAAAGCCAGCACACATGGCTGGTGGCTACCATTTGGACAGTGCAGGTCTAACAGATCATGTAGCAGGAATATTAAATATGGAGCTTTAGTTAGTCATATCAATAAGTAGCCACCATTTACTGAGCACTTCCTGTGTACCCGACAGCAGTGCTCAACCTATATGGACACATCTACTCATCCCAACAACCACAGAGGGTACGTGTGTAATTTATTCATGGTCACATGACTAATACGCGGCAGGCAGACCCAGACCTGGCTGTCTCCCAAACCTGCAGTTTTAGCCGCTGAGTTCCATGATTTCCAGGGACATCAGCAGGGCTGTAGGTGGGGCAGTGAGATGTGGAGTGTCCTCTGGAGTGTCCCGCTCAGTGGTGGAACCTTGGGTTCCAGATCCAAGTCTCTCATGAGTCAGGTGACCTCAGACCAATTATCCTCTTGGGCCCCAGTTTTCTAACCTCTAAGATGGGCTAACAATACCTTTCCTCACCCCACTGAACTCTTGTCGGGCAAAAAGGGGAAAAGCTCTTTTGACAGTGTTTTGAAACAGAGAATATAGCATACGAGACGGGGTGAATGTCAACAAGGAGGTTGGGACTGGCCCGCAGGCCTGTACTCACAGACAGATGAGCTTGTTAGATGGGCTGTGTGGCACTGGGCAGGTTTCTTAACCTCTCTGAGCGTTTTTCTGTAAAAAGGAAAGCAGAATAGCTTGCAGAGACATTGTGAAGATCCAATCATGATTAAATAACAAGTGGTAAGCTCATAGGCTGACCCAGAGTAGGAAGTGGTAAACATGAGCTGTTATCACTGCTGCTGTTGTAGCATTTGGGGTTGGACTCCAGGGCCTGGTTAGGAAGCAACGGGGAATGGCAGGGAAGCTGAGCCAGCTCTGGCTCAGCGTAGTATTCTGGCAGTCCCAGGTGGGGTGTGCGAGGTGTTTGGGGGAGTGTGAGAACAGTTAGTGTGGTGGAAAAAGCACTAGGCCCACCGGTCAGGAGAAGGGGGTTCAGGCTGCTCTGTGACTTTGGGCACTTCCTGGCTCCCACTGGACCTTGTTGTCATCTGTAAAATGAGGGGTTGGGACCAGAGATCTAAGTCGCTTTCTGCTTTGACTGTCCAGATTTTTACAGTGGTATGAATCAAGGCATTCACCAAACACAGCAGCTTGTGAGGGGGACAGAAAATAGCCCTGAGCCTTCCTTCCCAGGTGGCCTGGGGTTGCCACTGACTAAGGGGAGGGCGCCACCTGGTGGCCACTCTCCCTCCTCTGAGTTCAATGTAGAGAATCAGCCAAGATTCTCTCCCCTATGCAGTGACCCTAGAGCCCCAGGGCACACTTTTTCTAACTTCCGTTGGTAGTTGATGAGAGCAGAGAGGGGACCCAGAAAGTTCACAGAGCCAGGAGTCCTGGGCATGAGGCTAACTCCCGAGGGACATTAGGGTTTTGCAATCCAAGATCCCCTAAAGTGCCTTGGGGCAGGGGTCTGTGCTTCCCTACTATGTAAAGTCTAAAATGCATCATATATGTATGGTTTTTTTTCCTTTCTTTTTCTTTGGATAGGAGCTACTGAACAAAACATAATCTTCTCTTCGTAACTCGGAATCCTTCTGTCACTATTGCTTTGGGCTAATGGAATGCAGAGGGCTGTTTCCCCCTAAATACCCTAGACTGCTGGGATCCTGAGTTTTTCTAACTGCTTTTACTACTCTTCCATCTCCCCCACACAGCCAATATTCTACTTCCTTCTGTGGTAGAGGTTGCATGATGCAATGGAGGGGTCAGACTGACATGGGTTCAAATTCTGGCTCATTATAAGGCCCTAGGTAAGCTATTTAACTTTTCTGAGCCTCAGTTACCCCATCTGAAAACTAGGGATGATAACAGCTTCTCTGCAAGTTTGTGTGAGGATTACAACCGTGCACATAAGTATTCTAGCCCAGTGTCCAGCACCTAGTAGGTGTTTAACAAATAAAAGCTACCATTGCTGCAGGTATGTCATCCTGACCACTTTTCCATGTTCAGCTTTGGAAATATTACTGGATAGAAACATGAATAGTATGCATTTGAAGATGACATTAGCAACCACAAAGAAAACATCCTTATCATTGAAAATGTCAGGGCCTCCTTGGACTGTTTAAACTGGCTCAGTCAAGTTCAGCTTCCCCTAGCTGAGCTGTGGCCTCTCCCGTTGCGGAGCACAGGCTCCGGACCATGGCTCACGGGCCCAGCCACTCTGCAGCACGTGGGATCTTCCTGGACCGGGGCACGAACCCATGTCCTCTGCATCGGCAGGCGGACTCCCAACCACTGTGCCACCAGGGAAGCCCAGTCCTCATTCTTTGGGCGGCGCTGAGCTTCATCAGGTGATGTCACTCCAGGCGGTTGCTTGTTGACATGGCTGGGTCTGACCCCTGCTCCTTGGACTGCACTGCTCCTTGGGGCTCGGCCACTCTTGCACACCCCCTGTCTCCTGAGCACGTTGCTCAGAGGGGTCTGGCTGGGCACAGGTGTCCTCCCTCTGCTCACTTAGCAGAGTCTAACCTTGCTGATGGCCATGAGCCCTCAGGAAGTCTCATTAGCTGCCCCAGCTTAATTAAGCTCATTACATTTGCTAAGCCTCACTGACTTCTCCAAGACGGCAGAGCTCATTACGCTTGGCTCCTTCATCAGAACTCAGGGGCTCCAAGGCTTCCTCGTGGACCCTAAGATTTCAGCAGTGGAAGGACTGCCTTCCACCCCTGTCTAGGTATGAATTCCTCTGAAATTCCCAGCTCCTGGAGGGCAGAGTCCATTTCCAGATTCCCCCAGGTACCTGGCTCATGGCAGACACTCAAACATCTTCTTGACCACATTCTGTTGTTTGGTTTGATTTTTAATGATAGCAGATTTGGTGACTCCAAAGTACAAACTCCTCACTCCGGCATGTGGGGCTTTCTGCTCTGGACTGGACTTCGCCTCACCCTTGTCTCCTGTCAAACCTTCCATTTCCCTCGAGGGCCCGCTTAGGAGCCTCTTCTTCCAGGAAGCTCCCTTGATTTTCAGAAAGCCCTTTCCTTCCTGACCATTTCCCCCTTACTCTGAATAATATGGATACAGATATAGTATGGCTATACATGGAGTTGGTAGATAGATATTTTGATATACCTACAGATACACCCATAGTCACAAATTCAGGAATGTGTGTGTATATACACATATACATATATAAATACACACACACACATATATATACACACATACAGTGTGTACAGTCGTCCCTCTGTATCCACAGGGGAATTGTTCCAGGATCCCTACAGATACCAAAATCCATGGATGCTCAGGTCCCTTATATAAAATGGCATGGTGCAGTTGGCCCTTTGTATCCTCGATTTGGAACTTGTGGATATGGAGGGCCAAGGGTATACATACGATATATAAATATGCATATCCACATGCATATATATATTCATACAATAAGCATATGTATATATACATATCTGGTATTTCTAAACTGATAGGAACATCCTTCTATGTCATTAAATATTTTACAATTTTGACATAAGTATAATACTTTTAAAACCAGTCACCTATTATTTGACATATTTGACAGTTCTTCACTGGTCTAAACAATGCTCCCATGAGACGCTAGCTTATCCAATTAGTAGGCAGCAGGACACAGTGGACTCGGGTCAGATAGACCTGTGTCTGATTCGTCCCCACCCACCACTCTCTGGTGACCTTGGAAAAACCATTTCACCCTTCTAAACTTCTGTTTCCTTATCTATCAAATAGAGAGAATAATAGTACTTCTAGTAAAGTGCTTATTGTTGGACCTGTCACATAGTAAGTGCTCAGTGAAAAAACTGCACCAGTCTGGGAGGCAGAAGAGGAGGCTTGCTTTCTCCACTGACCAGTGACTTTGTACATTCCTATTTTGTACTGTGTGACAAAAACCCACGGAGGTAACAGGTGATAGCCCTTTGTAACAGTTAAGTGCTGCCTTAATTTAAGACTATTATCGTTGTTGTTACTTCTCTTACTGTTTTCTACAGGTTTTAGAAATATGTAACAAACTATGCGAGTGGAGAGTAAATGCTTTGAGAGCACTTTAAAAAAACTGCTTTGCTATTTTACAGTCTTGGTGAAGATGATTCATGCTCATTATAAACAATTTAGACAACACCAAGAAAGCACAAAGAAGAAAGGAGCATTCCAGATCCCACCAACCAGGACAGACCATGGTCCGACCATGGGCTTCTTTTCCTTGCTACCCCTGTGGTGCCCAGGGCGAACCGGGGCAGGCTTCTGCTCTGTAATTCTGTTGACCTCAACCAGATTGACTCGTTAACAGAGGCATGCTCCAGTTCTGTCCCTCTCCGCCAACCTCTGACAGTTTCATTAACCCCATTAAATCATGCAGGTGCCTTTACACCTCCTGGGCTTGTTAATCTCTGTTCAGCTCTGGTAAGTTAAAACCTGGCTGGAAAGTTGGATATACCTTGTTAACCTCCATTAAACATTATTAAACTTCCTAACTAGAGTCTTAGTGACTTCGAGGAATCCCTCATTGAAGTTTAGTGAATCCAGTTGATCAGGGCAAGGGTAACTGTTGCGGCTGCACTGCTTCAAACCGCGGTGCTCCTGAGTTCTTTGACGGTGGAGTTGACAGGTGTCCCTAGGGTCGGACGACCGTTGGACTCGCTCCCAGGAGTGCCTCCAGCTCCCACTGGTACTTGGGCAGTTCCTCAACCTCTCCGAGCGTGCATTTGCACCGCCATAGACCGGAGTTAATAACAGCCCCTGCTTGATATGACGATGGATCAATGTATGTAAAACTAGTGACAGGTTGGCACGCACACTGCACTTGATGGCTGTTCCTATATCGGGATGTGGAAGATCCTTACAAACTAAAAAACTGTTAAGTAAATGGAAGATTCAATTCCACACATTTGTTGTTTCCTCCTAGATGCCAGGCACTGTGGTGGGAACTGTGGATTATTTTCATTCTGCTTTTTTTTTTTCCAGATGGAAGATCATCTATTCCAATGATTCATCTTAAAAGTGTCTTTGTGGCTGTGCATGTCACTGTATTTGCTCAGGCTCTGACCTTTCTGAGCTGCTTGAGGTTGAACGTAGCTCCTTTCCCTTCCTGGGCCTGAGGCGGTTGGACTCAGTGCCATCTAAACCTGGATGTGCAAATTCCCCAGGAGAATTTTCCCTGGGCCGCCCTTGTGGAGATTCTCATTAAGTAGGTCTGACTGGGGATTTCTAGCCAGTATTCCTGATCAGGATGAAGCTGCTGGATTGGGAAACCTCTGGACCAGTTTAGTACTTCTCAACTGTAATGAGCTTAAGTCTTATTTGGGGAAATTTTAAAAATCCATATTCCTGGAATTCAGCCCCTGAGCTTTGCATACTGAGAATCTGGGATGGGGCCCAGGAATTGGCATTGTAACAGAGTTCGTAGGGGATTCTGATGGGGGTGGGAGGTGGCAAGTGGCACCTTTCAAAGAGGCTGGACCTCAGCTGACCTGATATTCAATATTCTCAAGGTCTATTTTGAAAAAAGGATGTCCGGTTCCTAGTGGAACTTCTATCCTAATGGTACAGTAGGATATGGGTTCCTCCTTCCATCACAATCAATATCTGTGGATCCTCAAAGGAGGCCGACCCCAGCAGGGGCCGGCCAGTTTGGGGGAAGCTTGGCAACGAACCACCTCTCCTAGGTTCGGTGTGTGAGGGGTTCGAGGCAGCCCTCAGCAGTTACATATGAAAAACAGGGAGGGCAGCAGACAGAAGAGTGAAAGGAACTACTTATGCTATACCTCAGATCAAGAGGCAACATGGTATGAAGACTAGACCTTCCTTTGCTTTCTAGAGGAAGATGACTCAGACATCCTTGGGCGACAAACCGTCACTGACTCTGTGGGCTCCCAGTGACAGTCAGGACTCCCCACTCTCCTCGCCCCCCAAAATGCCTCCTGAAAAGTCAACCTCCACATCAGTTACATGGGAGCGGACTGGGAGAGGGTGAGGGTACTGAGCGGAAGAACCGTACTTTGTAAATTTCTGTTTAAAATTTCAGAGCTAGCATGCAGTACTACTAGTCAACTAATATGAACAGAAATATTTACTGCATTTTCCCCCTTTCATGCTGCTGAGGACAGAGATGTGGAAAAGTGACACTAGTGACAGATCTGAAATGAAAGACCTGTGTGTCTGAGGCTTGGCTGGCCAAGGGGCTTCATCCCAGAGGCCTCCGGGGCCTCCACCAATCAGCTGAGTCAGATAGCCCAGCATGAGCAGGCAACTTGCTGGGGCCTCTGACTTAGTAGCCGGCTCGCGGGCGAGGCAGGGCAGAGATTCTGCAGGTCTAACAAGCGTTCAGATGATGGACCAACTTTAAATACCAAGGCTCTACTGTAGGTGAAGAAATGCCGGCTCATACATGCTAAATGTAAGTTTTTGAGACAGTTAAACATTGAGATATTTATGTAAAGGTCTGTATTTCCAGTTCCTCTTGAGAACTCGTGAGAACTGGCCACACAGGGCTGGCATTCCCACGTGGCAACAACAGGCTGGAGCTCAGCGATGGCTGCCCTTAGAAGGGACCTGGATTTTCCAGTTTACAGCTCCCCCGCCCCCCGGCCCACAACAGGCATTTTAATTTGCAACCATCCATCCAGTTTACTTAGAACTTTTATAGGTGGATAACTGAAGACCAGAGTGAAGCTCTGGGGCCAGGGTACCTGCTGTGCTACGCAGCACTCAGGCTCGAATCGGGCCGTCCAACCACAGCCAATCTCTTTGCACAGGAGTGAATGGGAGGGCAGGGTCACACTTCTGTGAGCTGAACTCACATGATGCACACTGGGAGTGGAAGGGCGAGTGGAGGACAGATCGCTGTCCCCAGTCACTGTCCTACACAGCCAGGGGCCGAATGTGCAAGTGAAAGCATCTGAGCTCCATGTGGACATTCAAAGGGTACAACAGAGTGTGTCTCTTGTTTCTCATTCAGATCGTTTATTAAGAGCGAAAAGTCGGGCCATCCCATCTGTGTGATACTGCAACATGAAAAGTCACATACATACTAAGGAGACCCCACAGAATTGAGAGCCTTTCAACAGTACAGAGCCATAGATTACAAAATTAAAATACAAATGATCCCCCCAGTTTGGCAGGAAACATGTACAACATGAGGAAGCCTGGAATGGAAGGGCACTTGCTTTTTGATAAGGCAGTTACAAAATGGAAAAAAACCCAAACCAACCCGCACCCCCAAAACACTCTGACGGGAATAACAGATAATAGACATGTGAAAACAGGGATCCTGTACAAGCCTCTGTCATTGGCAAAGATGTGTTCATTAAGTGAAAGCCACCGAAGGGTTTGCGTTTGAAGATGCAAGCTAGATGAAATGACTGATTGTAGACATTCCTACTCTAAGAAAAGGTCCCACCTTGCCCCCGGCTGGATTCCACCTCAAAAAATGGGATCAACTTTACCCTTCCTAACCATAAACTTGAAAACAGTCTGTAATAAAGTGAAAGGAATACAAAGGCATCCCTAAAGCACCATGCTTCCCAGGGCATGATCTTGAGCTCACCTGTCCTTCAGTTCAACTGCCTCTCTCGCTAACAGGGATGGGGGCTGCAAACGGCAGGGCCACAGAGCTGTGTCTGTTCATGTCAGGGTCACCTGAGTGACCCACCTGAAAGGCAAGTGTATTTAGTGAGAATTTAGAGTCTAGGACACCACCACATTTCCCGCCAGGACTTTGGAACCTTGGTCTTAAATTACAGGCTCCTTCTGTTCTCCCCTCCCATTCATTTTGCAAAACTCAACTGACTGCCTTCCCAGTCCTGTCTCACAACCTTGAGTTCTACAGGTTGGTTCCCTGAGAGCCAGGCTGGCCTTGGGAACCTCTGCTCAGGGGCTAGGTCTCAAGGTTCTGAGGGCAGCTCACTGCAGACTGGGTTACAGCTATGCTGCAAGTTGGAAAGTGAACGAGCGCCAGAAGCGTCAGGACAGAAGGCTAGTCCAGATGATGCCACAGCACTCGGGCAAGTCTTTGCAAATCTCAGTTTCCCCATCTCTAAAAATCAAGGACTGGGCAACAGCAACCTCAAAGGACTTTCCAGCCTGAAAATATGGCACCTCTCTGGCACTGAGACATGTGGTTCTCCCAAGTTTCTAAGCTTTGTTTTCTCCATAAAAACAATGTGTGACGTACTTGCAGGAATCTTAAGGTACAAGCCCTCAGGGGCCCTACAACCTTTCAACTTCGGACAGAGCAATGATCATATTTTAAAATCTTCTAGCTAAAACTTTTCCTAAGTGATATGAGCATCAGTTTTTGTGAGGCAAGCACAAAACTAAGGCCTCCTCTGTCTTAAGGTATTTTTTTTAGCAGCCTGATAGCACTCCCTCCTACCCTGACCTCCTCCATCAGCTTTAGCAAGATCAAGGGAGTAAAATGATGTTATACTTCGTCCCAGCAGGATGACGTTGGGGTTACCTCAACATCTCCAATAAGGAACTAATACTCAGGGGGAAGGACAGCCAGGACACCAGAGTGTCTATATGCTAGCTGCTCTTTCCCCAGAGACAAACACTATGCCCTGGGACAGTGCAGCAATTAGGTCCTTGGCCAACTAACTTGGCCCCCATTAGGCAGAGACTAAGATGGAAATTCCAGAGAACATAGAAAAGCCAGAGGTTTACAAAGATAGAACAGCCTTCCCCAGGAGGTAGTGAGTTCTCTGTCCTCAGAGGTGTTTAAGCCCAGACTGCTCAAACCTTGGTGGGACGGTTGTAGGCAGAATGCCAGCACCTACGGGGAGACTGGACTGGATGACTTAAAGGTCCTTTCCCAACTTCTGGATCTTGTCATGGTAATGACTGAGAGCCTTCGGATGATTTCTGTGCAGCAACAACTCTGGGATCCATGGCCGGGCCCCTGAGTAACTTCCCTCTCCTACTTTCTCCTTTCTACCAGGCAGGTGCCCTCCAGGATATTAACAAAAAAGTCCCCACAAAATAAACAGCTGAAATGCCAAGGTTAGATGCAACATTCCAGCTGCAAACAATTATTAATATCTGCTCTCTGGAAGACTAGCTGTGACTATTTAGCTATGACAGGAACGTCTAACAACTTGGCGGCTGTATCACATAAATGAAATTCCTCTTCCTTTTACACCAGCGGTCTTGAATCCTTTGGTTGCAATCTTTCAAGGGATTCAGCTATGATTTTTTTCACATGATGTTGCCAACCTAAGGGTCTGTTCGTTGAAATAAGAAGTTTGTCCGTTTGTTTTTTAAAAACCTTAAAATGAAGCAACACAAATGGCAAGATGTTGACGATTCCATGTGACACCTTTCAGGGCCTATGAAAGAATCACAGCAGGCTGGAAACTGAGGCAGGAGCTGTGCTGTTTAAGACAGTGCCAGTTCTGGATTGCACATTCCAGTTTTGCCCAGGAGCACCAAGAGGAGAGAAGGCAATGTTGCAACATTACAGGTGGAGAGACACACGAGTCCTTGACAGGTGGTATAAAAAACAGGCAGCCACGATGAGGGCTGCTTTCCCCAAGCCCCACTGCTCCCCAAAGCCAGATCCGGTTGCTTTGGAGGGCCGGCCACCTCTGACAGGCAGAAGTCTCCTGCCCCAGATCAAGCCATGGGAGACTGCAGAAGAGGCTAAGGCAAGTGGCTTAGTGGTCTGATGAAAGAATAGATTTCTGCACACAAGGAAAATATAAGTTCAGAGAGCTCTGTCTTCTCTCTCACCTGACATGCTTTCAACAGTTAAGACACCCATAACCTCCACTTTCCAAAGGACCTCTCCTTAGAGGAAAGACGGCTTGGGACTCGAGTATGCACAGCATCTGGCTGAGAGGGGAAAGTTTCCCCAGGCTTCACGTGGGAATGAAAGCACTCTTACAGACACACTTGAACAGACGGAGCCTAACACCACAGCTTCTTGTATAGAAGCGTACTGCTGTCTCTCAACTGGGAACACAGATCTGCTATTGAAGAAACAGTGACAAGACCTACACATCCACAATTCTGGTTCAAACATCAGAAAGACACACTTTTTTTCTCAATAAGATGTGGACATTTCCAGAGAGCAGGTTACCAACGCCTTAACCCCACCTGTCCCCAAACTCCAGCCTGATGAGAAAACACTCCCCTTGACAAAGGGGGTTTGGTGTTTGACACCCTCAAAGCCTTTCTAACTCAGCTTCTCAGGAAAAAAACCGACATAAGCCACATACTTTAGAGCCTTCCTGATGCTCACACATCAACAGCCTTCAGCTGTGAGTAGCGAGACACTCTCTAAATACCTATTGAATCTGCACAACTAAAAACACGCAGAGAGCACCCTCACGTGCCCAGGTGTATGAAAATAAGATCCCTTCATAGTCTAGAGTATGCTCTATGTACACTCATTTATACATATTTTAAAAGGCTGCAATCTGCTAGACATGCATCGTGAACACTGGTGAAACCTTGGCTACAGCGAACACACATCGTTTTATTTAGTGAGAGTGGTGGCCCTGTCCCCGTCCACGGAATGCATGCTCCACGAAACTGAGACCTTTGGCCACTCCACCACCATGCTTGGGGGCCAGGGGGTGGGGTTGTTCTGACTTCTCTGCGTGGATGCTCAGATTAAGCCGTCAGTGAGTCACTAAAATGCTCCGCCAGGCCAGGCTGTCCACTGCTGCTTTTATTTTATTTTATTTTATTTTGCCGTACGCGGGCCTCTCACTGTTGTGGCCTCTCCCGTTGCGGAGCACCCGCTCCAGGCACGCAGGCTCGGCGGCCATGGCTCACGGGCCCAGCCGCTCCGCGGCATGTGGGATCTTCCCGGACCGTGGCACGAACCTGTGTCCCCTGCATCGGCAGGCGGACTCTCAACCACTGCGCCACCAGGGAAGCCCTGCTTTTATTTTTTAAGGCTTAAGAAAGAACTCAGAATGAAAACTGAGTAAGAAAGTGATACCTTTGACCACAATATATGTCAAGATGGTCAGAAATTAGAATTCAAGTCCTTTCTTCTCTTTCCTTCCCACTCCCTGTTCCACACCCTCTGCCCCCCAACACACTGACTAGAAAATTTTGCAAAAGCATACTTTTGGATATAAAGCTTTGTTTTCAAAGGATACTTTGGCTCTGATATAATTAGATAGAGGAATCTGAGTTTTTGAACATAAAAAAAATCAGGTAATTGTTAATACTTAAAAAACTTTAGCAATCGTCCCCCCTAAAAGAGAGGCAAATTGCTCACAAAAATGAACATCGGATGGCACTGACCTGTGTTGCTCAAACCCATGATTTGCTGCTGACCTCCAAGGAGGTCAAAGCTGGTCAGACTTTCTATCCCAGAGCTGGACTTTGGAGCAGGAACCACATGGTCCGTGGCAGCTTTCTTGTGGTTGTGAATTAAGGATTAGTACTTCTGAGAACATGAGCCCCCCGCCACTAAATATCTTCATTTGTCAAAGCATTTCTGGCACAGGAGAATGGCTGAAGTCACAATACATAACTTGACCATGAAGCATGAGGCATGAAGGGGTGAACAAAGAGCCGTGGCTCCCGGGAGGGGCTCTGCCTCAGTGTTTCTGGAACCTCCACAGATACAGCCTGGCACATGAGATTGCCCTGAAGTTCTCGTCTGACCTGAAATATCCTGTTGGTGCGTCAGGATTTCCTCACACTCCGGAAGTTAAGTGGTGAGCAACAGAAACGGCAGAGGCCTCAATACCTGGAGGTGGGAAGCACAAGGCTGGCACTGTTAGTGACAGCTGGATTAACCAGCAAATCCTGACTGAGTGCCTACTGTGTGCAAAGCACAAAGCTGGCGAGGGACCAGTGTCAAATGGATTTGCTGATAAGCGAAAAAGCCTGCAACAAAGAGGGGCGCCTATGTCCCCAGCAGACGGGTCTGCTCATGTACCTCCCCGCCAAGCCGTACCTCGCTGCTGGTCCAGGGCTACACCTCACATGTGGCAGCATGGAAT